>NW_022900929.1:35157668-35159337 GCF_012274545.1 Fukomys damarensis | reverse complement strand
TAGAAAAATTCAAAACAGAAATAATTTCCCAGATAACCACAGAGATAGTGAGCAAAATGGAAGTCGTGATTCGAGACTCTAGAGCAGAAACTGACAAAAAAATAGATGAGCTCAGGACCATGATAGAAGCCATGAAGGCCCAGCATAAGAAAGCAATGGAAAAAATAAACGCCCAATATAGGAAAGAAATGGAATCCATAAAACCGATTCAAACAGAGATCCAGGAGATTAAACACTCTATTGAAAGTGTATGCAACAGAATAAAAGAATGCGAAGATAGGTTCTCAGATATAGAAGATAAGATTGCAGTCAGTGACCATGAAAAGAGAGGTCTCTTAAAAACAGTAAGAGATCATGAGAAATCGATCCAACAACTCCTAGGTGATGCAAAGAAGAATAACATAAGACTGATAGGAATACATGAAGTAGCAGGAGAAAATACAAATGACTTTAAAAAGCTGTTTGCAGAATTAATGACAGAAAACTTCCCAAACAGAGGGGAAGAATTTGACATTCAGATAACTGAGGCATATAGGACCCCAACTAGCTACAATCAAAAAAAAATCTACACCTAGACATATAATAATCAAGATCCCAGAAACCCAACAGAAGAACAAAATACTACAAGTGGTAAGAGAAAAGAAATAAATCACATACAAAGGAAAGCCCATCAGAATCACAGCAGACTTTTCAACACAAACCCTTGGGGCAAGGAGAGCCTGGAATGAGATATTTCAAGTACTAAAAGAGAACAACCTCCAACCTAGACCGATGTATCCAGCAAAGCTCTCTTTCAAAATGGATGGGGAAATAAAACACTTCCACCACAAAGAACACCTGAGAAACTACACAAATACCAAACCAGCACTACAAGGAATTCTAAACAAGATCCTAGAACAAGACAATGAAGGCAACAACACCATGAGGCCCAACGGAGCAAATCAAATAGTCAAGGCAAGAAATTAAAAGGAGAAGGTGAAAAAGTAAAAAGAGTCAACAAAAGGCCAATGACATGTCAATAATAAGTCAGTATATATCAGTTATAAGCAGAAATGTCAATGGCCTCAACTCACCAATCAAGAGAAATAGACTGGCAAAATAGAATAAGAAGCAAAATCCAATAATATGTTGTATACAAGAAACACATCTAGTGCAAAAAGAAGCCCATAGCCTGAAAGTGAAAAGATAGAAAACAATTCTCCATGTGACAGGAGCCCAGAAAAAAACAGGGGTAGCAATCTTATTTGCAGACAAAGTAAATTTCAAACCAAAACTGAATCTAGTACTATTGATGTAGGACAGTACTGTATCATACCTCAATGAATGTAAAATATCTAGTACCTGCTTTATGATACATAGTAGGGACCGTGCTTTATCAGAGCTACATTTAATGATATTACTCTAGAATGTTCTCTTTCCAGATGATGATTATGAGGCTAATAGAAAAAATGGTGTCAGGTACCACAACAGCAACAGAACTCTGCTGTTGTCTGGATATTATTCTTTTCTTTGTTTTTGTTTTTGTTTTTGTTTTTGTTTTTGTTTTAATAGAATGTGCTGAATGTCTATAATTTTGTTCAGATGACTGCAGAACCTGGAAAAGCTGTTGCTACTATTGATGCATAACATACTATTATAAGTCTTTATATACATACACACACACACACAC
>NW_022900929.1:35123307-35157156 GCF_012274545.1 Fukomys damarensis | reverse complement strand
AAGTAAAGGGCTAAAGGTGTAGGGAAAGTGGGAAGGGTGGGGGAAAGGTAATAAGGGAGAGGCAAAAAATATGAGAAACTGAAAAAATGGAAATAAAGTGTTTGTAAATGGGGAGGGAGGAGGGGGTGAAGGGAGGGCAGGGGCAAGGGGAAAAATGAGAATCAAGACCTATTATGTAAAGGTATAGAATCCCAATGATGAATGTAATTGTATTATATACCTAGATTGTACCAATAACCTCAATAAAAAGAAAAAAAAAAAGAACTAAAAATAAAAGGTCAATTATAAACATGCAAGATATATTACTTCTAAAAGCTACCCAGATGTACTGTCTTGGCATCTATAAAACTATTTAAGAAATGATAAGAATAAGCTAGTGTCCCAGCTTCCTTAAAACACTGTAGGCATAGCACTGCGTGACAACAGCCACACTTTTCTACTATAAATTTGTACTTGGAAGCTATACATCTTAGTAGCTGCACATGGGAGAGACAGGAAACAATATTTGTGTTTATTCACTTGGTATGACGAACAGCAAGGTGTGTGCACGTGTGCAAAACTATCAAACTGGGATTTTTACCACATAATGCTCTAACAAATTTTGTGTACATTTACCTGAGCATCACAGTGGGTAAAATACACTCACACCACTCTTCTATTAAAACAACATGTATTTTACTACAATTGAATGTGGGTGTGTCTCACGGTAGCTGCACCTGAGGAAAGCAAAAATTCATCTGTGCATGCATCCATTTGGCAGATGAACAGCAAAGTGTACACAGGAGCTCCAAAACAGCATGAAATAAATGCTCACTGCTAAATTTCTGTGCATTTAGGATTTGTTTTTTGGTTTGTTTGTTTTTTTGATATCGGGGATTGAACTCAGGTCCTTGTGCTTCCAAGGCAGGCCACCGAACTGCTGAGCTAAATCTCCGGCCCTAGGATTTGTTTTTTTTAAGTTTTCTTTTGATTTTTCTGGTAGAAGCCGCCCAACACAGTATACAACAGCACATCAAAAGCCAGATTTCCAAGTTGTAGAGGAGGTCAAAAGTGAATCACCAGATTATTCATGTGTGGATGATGAAGATGATGACTTTTGACAGTGGCCATGTGTGCCAAAGTTCCTGTGACAGTGAAGTGGAACAAGAATTGACTGATACAGACCTCCTTGATTCAGATGATGAAGAAAACAGCAATGTGAGTGCATATTTGACTAGCTGAAAGGTTGGAAAACAGTCACGCAAATGATCCAATGTTGTAACTAACTGAAAATACAGTGAGGATCTTGGCAGGGGTGAAACCTAATGGACAGAATGCCAGCACCTCAATTCAGTGTTGGAAACTGTAACAAATGAAATGCTACAAAATGTTGTGAAATACACAGAGGCTGAAATACAAGTAAAATGTTCTATATCCCCCAATAGACATATTAAAAAATGTATTTATTCCCAAGCACAAGGTTCTGAGTTCAATTCTCAGTACCCCCCGCAAAATGTATTTATTATGACACTTCACTAGCTGAACTGAAAGTATTCATAGGTCTGCTGTACTTAGCAAGGATTTCTCATGGTAATCACAGGAATGTAAAAGACTCACAGAAGAGCAATGGGTCAAAATATGGCATAAAAATTTATGCCCCTGTAGATGCAATAACTTATTATACTTTCAATTTAAAAATTTATCCTGCAGCTCAGCCACCAGGATTTTATTCATATAATAATAGACCCAAGTGTTATGAACAGACTAGTTGCTCCCATCTCCCAAACTAATCAAAATGTGACATCTGACAGCTGGTTGACCAGCTTCCAACTGCACTGATGTTATATTTACTAACAGAACATAAGCTGACCAGCATAGGAACTGTACACAAGAACAAAGCAGAATTCCAAATGAAATGTTGCAATTTCAAAACAGAGAACTGTATACAATCTTTGAATTTCAGAAAGATTTACATTGGCCTCATATATGGCAAAGAAAAACTGGTACACTACTGATGTCAACACCACACCATGCTAGAAATTTCAATAGGAAAACCTTGACAAAACGGAAGCCTGAGGTAGAAACCTTTCAAAACAAAACCAAAGGTGGAATAAATATTGATGTTATGCAGCAACTATGATGTCACTTGAAACACAAAGCACTGGCCAATGTTTGTGTTTTACTCAATCCTAAGTGTGTAGCATAAATAGCTTGATAGTTTACAAAGAAAACAAGTATAAAATATCATGGAGAAATTTTCTTAAGAGGATTGGGACTGGAACTCATAAGAGATCACTGACAGCAGAGGAAGAACAAAATGTTTCTGTCCAGGCAACTATATCAAAAAATTGTGGAGCACACTAGTGAGCTGACAGGTGGAACAGGCAGAAGCAACATCATGAAGACCTACTACAACAACAAGAAAACCAAAAATATGTCAACTGTGCCATAAAAGAAATTACAAGAAAACAAAACCTACATGCTATCAGTGTAAGCAATACTCGTGTATGGAAAATGCAGTTTTTATGTGAAAAGACTGCCTTGGGTGTAAGAATCAAACGAAAGACTATTTCTGTGATAGATTTTTGTTCCTCACATAGGTTTTTACTTCTGATGTTATCTTTCAGGCTTTGTAAGCAAGTAAACAGCTGATGTGAAAATGGTGATGTGTATTCTAAGAACTCATTACATATTTGATATTTTATTTTACTGATACCTTTTTTTCCTGCTAAGTGTATGTTGTACAATATGGTCAGAAGCTCCTGACAAAACAGGAAGGGAGGTGACAAGAATGGCCTGCCAACCAGGCATAATAACACACACCTATAATCCTAGCACTCAGGAGGCTGAGGCAGGACAACAACCATGAGTTTGAGGCTAGACTGACCTACATAGCAAGACACTGTCTCAAAAAAAAAAAAAAAAAGAATGGTCTGCCACACAGGAAAGAAAAGCTAGGCACATGCTATCAGTGTGAGATGTATGAGTGGAATACACAGTTATCATGTGCAAAGACTGCCTTGGGTGTGACAACTGAGGCAAAGATTATTTTTGTGTGGAGTTCTATTGGTATTTTCATTGTAGTTCATATCATATAGGACTTTATTTCTGATTTTTTTTTGTTTTGTAAGTACATAGCAGATGTGAAAATACTGATGTTTAGTCTAAACACACAATACATACCAAGAATTTAACACTTTGTTTTACTGATATTTTATGTTCCTGTTAACTACACATCATATAATATAGTAAGAACCTCTTAACAAGACAACAAGACCAGTGAGATGTTAAGTATGTCCTACAAAAAAGCCAGGAAAGCCAAATAAATACATGTGTTGTCAGTATAGGCAATACATGTGTATGAAACATGCTGTTGTCATTGAAGACTGCCAAGGTGTGATCACCGAAGTAAAGATTATTTTATATTATTATACCAGAGTGCTACTTTCATTGTAGTTCATATAGGAATTTGTTGTTCCTTTTTAGACTTTGTATGCCAAAAAACAGTCAATGTTGAAATTTTTTTTTTTTTTTTTTTTTTTTTTTTTGAGACAGGGTCTCACTATGTAGTTGAGACTGACCTGGAACTCACTATGTAGCCCAGGCTGGTCTTGAACTCACATCAATCCTCCTGCCTCAGCTTCCCGAGTGCTGGGATTATAGGTGTCTGCCACCACCCTCAACTAATGTTGAAAATTTTGATGCTTTTTCTATAAACAATAAATATTAAAAATTCAATACTTTTGGAGGGTATTTTTCCTATTAAGTACTCATTGTTTGATATAATAAAACTCATACCCACATTTATGTGCCTTTATGATAAAATTCAAGCTGTGCACTACATATTCTGTATGGTTTTGGAAATAATCGAAGTTATATGTAAGGCTTTAAGGGGACAGAAGAATATAACATATCCAAACCTTAACACTAATCTGGTGAAAACACATTGTTTTTAAGCATGGTGGCTGGCACACACTTGTAATCTCAGCACCCTGGAAGGCTGAAGCAGGAGTCTCACAAGTTGGAACCAAGCCCAGACAAGTTAGCAACTTAGCCAGACTCTATCTCAAAATATATGTGTTGTCAAAGTGAGAACATCCTTATCTCAAAAAAAAAGAAAAAAAGGTTGGGATGTCACTCAGTGCATGAAGGCCTAAGTTCAATCCCCATATTGCATACGACACACACATACACACACACACAGCTTTCAAGGACCAATCTGCAAAACTGAGACACCCTCACAACAAAGTTGGATAAATCTCCTCCCACTTTTACTGAAATTTGGCAACCATTTAAGCCTCATCTCTTCCAATAAAAAATCCCAAAGCAGACCCAACATAAGATGACACAGCAACTCAGAACCTAGTCTGCTGCTCTTCCAAAGTCTTCCACTCCAGCTTAAACCAAACAAACAGGAATACTCTTAATAAAGAAATGTGTGTTCTCAAGAAGACGGAAAGGCAAAGCTGAATGCAACTCTACTCAGCTCTCTCCTTGGTGCTGAAGAAACTGGTTCAAAGTTACACAGAGCACTAGAGATTTAGCTCAAAGGTAGAGCTTCCCTATCAGTGGAAGGCCCAGGAATCAATGCCCAACCCTGCAAAAATAAAAGTTACCCAAAAAACTCGAAAGCCATTCCTATAATGTTCCTACCTCAGACTGCCTTCTTCAGGAAAAAGAGAATTTTTATCTTTATAGAAATGTCTTCTCACTAATTCTTAAGTAGCTATTATCATCACTTCCAGGCCAACAATCTTAAATACTTCCATTGAAGTCACTCTTTATCAAAAGATGGGCATCATCTAAAAGTTCTCTTTTTGTTGCTTTTCTTTCCCCCTGTACCGGGGATCAAACTCAGGAGCTTGAGCCTGAAAGGCAGGTGCAGTGCCACTGAGCTAAATCTCTAGCCCAATTTTGGGACAGGGTTTTGCTATATAGTTCAAGTATGGCCTTGAACCCACTTAGAGCTCAGGCTGGCTTTTAACTCAGAGCAATCCTCCTGCCTCAGCCTCCAGAGTGAACCACCACACCCAGCTTAAAGTTTCTTCACAGGTACAAAAGCAGGTTTTCCTATAACTGTCCCAACAAGAGTGCTCATACATAAATTATTCTTCTAGAAATAATGATTTGTATGGGAAAAAACTAATTTTTTAGTAACGAAGTACTCTACCATACTAGGAGATCAAAGCTAGTATTATCAATATTGGGGCAGATATATTGTGTGTCATCTGATATAATATGACAAGAAGTTTTATCAGTCTTGTCATAATCCTGCAAACTGTCAAAATACAAAAATCAAATAAAATCCTTCAGAAACATAAAAGAGACCCAACTTCAGACATATTCTACAAAATAACAGCCCTATACCCTTTAGGAATAACAATATCACAGAAAACAAAAGCTGAGGAATCATTTCAGATATAGCTCAGTGGTAAAGCATTAGCCTAGAACTAACAAGGTTCTGAGTTTGTAATTTTTTATTTGTTTGTTTTGGATTTTTAGTTTTCTTTTGTCTAGTTTTTTGAGACAGTCTGGCCTGAACTCACTATGTAGCCCAAGCTGGCCTTGAACTCACCATTATCCTCCTGCCTCAGCCTCCCAAGTGATGGGATTACAGGCATGTGCTACCATGCTCAGTGCTATCCAGCACTTTAAAACAAAAACAAAATAATGTTGAGGGCGGGGGATTTAGCTCAGTGGTTCTGCCATCTGCCTCACAAGTGCAAGGTCCCGAGTTCAATCCCCAATACCAAAAAAAACCATGTTGAGTCATAGTTGGAAATCGAGAGCCAGGGATGTGGCTCTCTGCCTGACAAAAACAAGGACCTGAGTTCAATTCACCATACCAGAAAAAAAAGAAAAAGATTTCTTAAATAAATGCTAACTAGAAATGCAATCGTATTTTCTTTTTTGGGGGGTACCGGGAATCGAAATTGGGTCCTTGCACTTGCAAGGAAGACAGTGGAACCACTGAGCTAAAACCCCGGCCCCATCATATTTTCTTTTTGTATTTGTATGCTACAACTATCACCACCTGAGCATTAGGGATCCAAGGGTTTTCACAGTAAACTACAATCTAACCCTTTTTATTTTTATTTTGAGACATTATTTTGCTAAGTCACTAAACTGCATAAGCTAGGCTCAAACTTGGAATCCTCCTGCTTCAGCCTCTCAAGAGAGGTGGAACCACTACACCTGGCTTACATCATCATTATCATCATCAAAGTTAAAAATAGCCTATGTGTTCTGTGAGTGGAACAGGAATTTAGAAGGTAAGGTTACTCATTAATTTGTTTGCTCTTTCAGTAAACCCCAAGCTCAAGCACTAAGGACCAAGCTCAGGGCCTAGCTTATTGCCCTCTGTTCATGAGCTTTCAGCCTAAGGGAGTTTTCAATTCCACCTCTGGTTTTTGTGCATTTTTTTTTTCTTTTAAATGTAACGACCGCCTTGTGAATTCTGACCAAATTTTAGAAAAAAGTTAACTGAAGACAATGCTGCTCAGCACTGTCTAACCCAACAGATCAGCTTCCTCTCTGTGAAGGACGCAGCTGTTGCAGCTTCTTCTCAGAGCGGGGAAGGCAGGCATTCTCCCACTGCTGGCTGGAGGCACCTACAGTACTTACCTTTGGTAGCTCCTTTTTCACAATGCTGAGCCATACTTTCCTACGACGAGCATTGAGCTGCTCAATGGATAAGTGCTTCTTCTTGGTGCCAGGGGGAGGTGCATCGTGAGAAAACTTGGCAAAAACTTTGGTCTGGTGGTGGTGACGACGAGGAGATTCTTCAGAGGAAAGCTCTTCATCTCTTCGTCTTTTCTTCTTCACCTTTTTCAACTTGGCTGTAAGGGAAACAGATGCTTACAAGGCCATATCTCTTCCCTTATACAGGAGAAAGCCACAGAACATCCTTACCATTTTAACAAAACTCTAGTTGCTC
This sequence comes from Fukomys damarensis, assembly GCF_012274545.1. Lineage (NCBI taxonomy): Eukaryota > Metazoa > Chordata > Mammalia > Rodentia > Bathyergidae > Fukomys > Fukomys damarensis. The sequence goes on along the minus strand of NW_022900929.1, from coordinate 35,150,240 downwards.
TTCTCATGCTACCTCAAGCTGGAACTGTCTCTCCCTTTTTCTATTCAGGCCCACAATATTCCAAAAGAAAGATCTCACTAACCTGTAAATAAACACTAGCTATTCCCCCTTTACATGAAAGAGAAATATGAATAAAACCCAAGAAAGGACCAAATTTCTGTTGAATGCAACACTAGCAAAAGGAGGTTTATAAAACATCACTGGGGTCAACTAATGGTCAAAAGGAAGCAAACAACTTCTACAAGGTGGCAATGTGATGTAGCTACAAAGAAAAAAACACACAGCTGGCAAGAGAAAAAAACCCACAGGTTGATATGACACTGAAATTTGTGAGGGGGAAAAAAAATCACACATGGAATGAAAATTCAAGTTAGTTTGAGAGGAGAAGATGAGAAAATCCAGAGGGCCAGGCACAGTGGCGAACATCTGTATTCCCAGCACTTGGGAGGCTGAGGCAGGAGGACCGCTGTGAATTAGAGGCCAGAATGGGCTACATAATGAGTTTGCCGCCAGTCTGCACTACACAGTGAATGAAAGGAGAGGGGAGGGGAAGGAAGGGTAGAGAGGAGAAAATAAATAAGTAAATGCAGAGGGAAAAAAGAATGGGGGAGGGCCAGGGATTTAGCTCAGTGATTCCGCTGCTTGCTTCACAAGCACATTGTCCCGAGTTCGATGCCCAGTACCAAAAAAAAAAAAAAAAAACAGAATGAGGGTAGGGGAAGAAGGTCAGAAAGAGGCTTCTTAAGTAGAATTTATAACTTTAAGGGAACAAAATCTGCAGTACAGAGATAGTTTATAACATTCCCTTCCTGTTTCCTCCCTAGTTTCCAGCTGCTTAGAGCTTGGTAAGGAAGGAAGGACACTTCCTGACAAACATGCAAACACTAATGAAGACCATCAGGAGGTGATCTATTTTAAATCACCTCAGCTAGCAACAAGTATACTTTATTCCAACCCTTCTGGTTACTCTTCATATTTCCCTGAGCAGAACCAATTGTTTGCCATCCCAGAACACTGTCAACCCTGGCAAAGAATTTTTAAGTAAAAAGGAATAAAGAATAGGTCGAAACTTTTGGCCAGAAATCTGTAGTTCCTAAATCTTTCTAATTCTGAAAAAGACTATAAAACCAAATACGAAGTAAGATTAATAATACTACTAATTAGAAAGGAGAGCATAGGATTTTGGATTAAGCAAATTTCTACTATCTCTACATTGTATACTGTATCTAAAACCCAAAAGCACCAGCAAGACACATAAAATTCTGAAACAAAGAATAAATAAATGTGCAAATTAGGGCTGGGGATTTAGCTCAGCGGTTCAGTGGCCTGCCTTGCAAGCACAAAGACCAGAGTTCGATCCCTGGAACCAAAAAAAAAAAAGTGCAAATCAGTTCTGTATGCTAACCTTTAAGCTTCTTGTCCTCCTTGAATTTCTTTTTTCTGGGTCCAAGTAAGTGCCGTTGCTGCTCATAGAAGGGATCATATGTTGAGAGCAGGCCTGCACTGTAGTACTGGTACTGCTGCAACTGAAGAAAGCAAAGACTATGATGGCCTTGTATTTTACAGCACACCTTCAAGTCATCTTTTTTTTTTTCTTCAAGTTATCTTTACTAAAGAATACAAAACCAATAGAAATCACAGCTCTTAAATATTCTTCCCACAGAGACCAATAGAAATTTAATACACCAAAAAGAATTTCCTTGGACCAGGGATTTAGCTCAATAGTGCCACTGCCTGCCTCTCAAGCACAACGTTCTGAGTTCAATCCACGGTACCAAAAGAAAAGAATTTCCTTAACTTCAAAGTAAAATGGGTTCAACTGTCTTGTGTAAGACAGGTTGCTGGAAAAACTTAGGAAAGAATTTCCAGCTTCTGAATTTTTGCCAGAGTATTTACTTATTCCTCATATACAGAGATGAAATTAATTCCCTACACAAAGGACTCCTCTTGGGAATTAATCAACAAGAAATGAACCTTATTTCTATTATCAATTAGTCCACAGACCTACTAGGTTCCTGATGCTTGCTATTCATTTACCAGGCATCCCAATTCTCCAATCTTTTAAGACTGCTCTTTTCATCACACTTGAATAAAGGCTGCCATTATTACAGATGGCACCTATGTTGCCAGAATTCTAATATATGAATAATTTTTCCATCCAGGAAGTACTAAATCCTTTCAAACATTTAAATCAACCCATGAATCTCACATCATCACATTTACTACTAACACACAAATATGTAAAATCACGCAGACCACTTGGTCCTGGATCATAGCCAAATGAATTGTCCAATGACTGAAACTAGTATGTAAAAGTAACATGCGGAACTATTATAAGGGCCACTGTCAAGGGAAAAATTAAAGCATTCATCATACTATACACTAAAAGCCTGGAAACATTCTTATATGTATCTTTTACTTTTTAAAATGAGCAAATATTTGAAGCATCAACTGCCTTCACTCTAGACTATAAGAAGAAACATGGCCAGGTGTACTGACACATGCCTGTAATCCCAGCATTTTGGGAGGCTAACGCAGGAGATCACAAGTTCAAGCCAAGCCTAGGTAACTTAGTGAGAACATGTCTCTAAACTAAAAAAAAGTTTAAAAACTGTTGTGGATGGAGCTTAGTGCAAAGGCCCTGGGTTCGAGTCTCAAATAAAAGGAAAAGCAAAAGCAAACATTTGGAGCATCAAGTCCCTTAGCACTACACTTTAAGAGACATGACAGGGCACATTAACTGAACCACTGGAGAGGCTGAAGGAGGATCACAGTTCAAGGTCAACCTGAGCTACATAGGAAGTTCAATGCCAGCCAGAACCACATAGTGAAAGCCTATCTGAAAAAAGCCAAACCATGCCGGGCATGATGGCACACGCCTATAATCCCAGCACTCATGAAGCTGAGGTAAGAAGATTGCCCTGAGTTCAAGGCCCTCCTGGACTCTACATTGAGTTCAGGACCAGCCTGTACTACATAGCAAGACCCTGTCCAAAAAAAAAAAAACAAAAACAAAAACTAAACATATAAAACAACAACAAAAAAAGAAACACTACCCAAATTGTCAGATATTCTACTGCTGCTCACTTCTATAAGTTCATGTTTCAGCATATTACTCAAACCTCTCTGAACTAAGTTTGGACCTTCAGAAAGTGCTGGGAACTGTCAGATCTTTATGCAGTTGTTCACCAGGTACAATGAGCTACATTTCTAACAAAAATCAGAAAGCTTTGGTAACAGTTTTCAATTAGTTGTCCCTTAAAACCACCACCACTGTGGGGTGGGGGTGTAGCTCAGGGGTAGAATGCTTATGTAGCTCATATGAGGCCTGGGTTTAATTCTAGTACTGCAAAAAACAAAAACAACGCTATCATCATTCTAACATTAGGATATAAAGCAAAGGGGTTTTTCTAAGATAGTACTTCCAAAGAGCAAATGCATTTAATAAGCACTCATTAACATTTACATTTTGACAGGTCCTAAAAAAGTTCTACATGACCCAGTAAATAACCAAGAGAAAGAAAAACATATATCCATACAAAAACTTGGGACACAAATCTTCATAGTAGTAGTAACTGCCAAAAAGTAGAAATAACCCATTCAGTTCAGCAACCAAAGAAAAGATAAACAAAATATGGTATAAATATAATGAAATATTTGGCAATAAAAAGGAATGAAATACAAATAATGCTACATTGATGAACCCTGACAACAATACACTAAGCAAGAGAAACTGGACACAAAGGATCACATGTTGCACAATTCCATTTGCACAAAATGTCAAGAATGAGCACGTTTATGGAGCAAGAAGGTAGACTGGTGGTTGCCCAACACTGGGGGAGAAGAGAATGAGGCCAACAGCTTAAGAATAGGAAGTTTCTTTGCAGAGTGATGAAAATATTCTAGAATTAAGATAAGGATAAGAGTTAACAAGACTAAAAATACTAAAATCAACTGAACTGGGCCAGGGATCTAGCTCAGTGGTGCCACACCGGCCTGGCTAAAACAAAGTCCTGAGTTCAATCCCTGGTACCAAAGAAAAATGAATTGCATATAACAGACTGAATTTTTGTTATGTAAACTATATCTCAATAAAGCTGTTAAGAGCTGGGCAAGGTAGCCTGGCACACACATTCCTATAATCCAAGCACCCTGGATGCTGAGGCAGGACAATGATCACCACAAGTACTATACAAGTTTGCGGTCAGCATGGGCTAGCTACATAGTGAGTTCAAGGTCAGCCATGAACTACATGAGACCCTTTCTCAAAGCAAATAAAGCTATTGCCAACTACCACCACCTAATGACTGTAAACCAGAAAAAGGGCGAACACCCAGATGGTCTGAGTTTTCTCAAGTCTCACCTCCTTGTCTTTACTATACTTATTTTGATGAAGCTTCTTATATTTATGTAGTCGAAGCATGTTATGAAGCTCTTCTCTGCTGAGATTGAGTTCTTCTTCTTCTTCTTCATCATTGTCTTCACTCTGAGAATCTGCCTCACTAGACTCATCACTAAGAAGAATACTCTAAAAGGGGTGAAAATGGAAACACAACTTTAGCTGAGAAGCAGTTCCATTTATTATCCAAGCATTTTTTTCAGACTCTAAAACAAAGACCAAGACAACCAGAGGACAAGAGGACAAGCACTACTCTTCATCAACTCAGCTGAGAAACAGGGCTGGGGATTTTTAGCTCAGCAGCACTGCACCTGCCTGGCAAGTGCAAGGTCCTGAGTTCGATCCCCAGTACCCAAAAACAAAAAAAAAAAAAAAGAATGCTCAACTGAGAAACAAAAGGATATAATTAAACCCGACAGGAAAAAGGGTACATTGGACAGAATATGTATAGCACTTACATGCTATACATAAGATATTCAAACTAAACCATCCAATACCAAGACAAACCAAACAAAACATACACACACACACCCCTACAAGGTATTTAAAAGAAAAAAGAAAGGGGAACTAGGAAAGGGGGGAAAGAGAAAAGAAAGATGAGAAAAGAAGGATAAAATGGAAATAAATCTTTGTAAATAAGGAGGAGAGGAAGGACTGGGAGAAAAAGGAATCAAGATACACCATGTACAGATACAAATCCCCTATCGTGAATGTGATCATTATGCATATTTAAATTGTACTAATAAAATTCATTTATAAAAATAAATAAAAGGAGGGCCAGGGATTTAGCTCAGTGGTTCTATTGCCTGCCTCATAAGCACAAGGTCCCGAGTTCGATCCCTGCTACCAAATGAATAAATAAATAAATGGGGGGGGGAAGCAAGCCATGATTAAAGAAACAGAAACAATCTATTCATTAAGACAAATAGATAAACAAAATGGAAAAAAATAGTATTAATATGGGTCACAGCATAAAAAAAGGTTGAAAACTTATGCTAAGAAGCCAATCACAAAAACCTACAAATTATATGATTCAATTTATTTGAAATTAGCCAGGCATGGTGTCATAGCCCAGTAATCCCAGCACTTAGGAGGCTGAGGCAGAGGGATTGCTGTAAGTTCAAGACCAGCCTGACCTACACAGCAAGGCCTTGTCTCAAAAAAAGAACAAAAAATTATCTGAAATGTCTAAGACATACAAATCAGGAGCCAAAAATCAGATTAGTGGCTTCCAGGGACTGGTGGAAATACAAAATAGAGAAAGGCTCTAATAAGTATAGGGCTTCTTTTTGGAATGATGAAATGTTTGAAAACTAGATAAAACAACTTTCTGAGCATACTAAAAATTGCAAATTGTACACTTTAAAATTGTTCACTTCTCAAGTGAATTATATCTCAATTTTTGTTTTTGGTACCAGGGATCGAACCCGGGTCCTTGTACTTGTGAAGCAGGCAGCAGAACCACTGAGCTAAATCCCCAGCCCTTTATATCTCAATTTTTAAAACTGTGATGGCTAAGCATCAAGATTTCTGTATTCCCATGATGGCTAAGCATCAAGATTTCTGTATTCCCATATACCAAACAGCCTAAAGCCTTACTGATATGGAGAAAATCAGACTATTTACACATTAACCTTCTAAAAGACATAGTGGTAACAATAAAAGATAAGTCTCTTTGAGCTCTGCTCAGGAGAAGTATGAAACAGTGAAACTGTTATTTATTTAGGTGCCAGGAATTGAACCCATTATGTCCCTCAGTCTAACTGACAAGTTTTCACAGAAGAAATGTGATGAATGTGTTACGACTATAATTAAGAGTACAGCACAAATCCCTTAATAGAGTGGCCAAGGCCCCACGAGACCAGACTCTAGTCTCATCTCAACCGCTGTCCCCACTCATTGCTGGCCTTGGCCCTGCCTTCCTTCTCTAATGTATTGTTACTTCTTTTCTTGTGACTCTGCAACTCTTTCTTCTGACTATAATGCTTTTACTTAGACTTCTAAATGGCTCTCTCTAACCATTCAGAAATCAGGTAAAATGTACCTTTTAAACCAAGTCACATTTATTTACTTGTTTACAGATTTCCTCAGTGCCTCCCTCATTTAGAATATAAGCTCCACAAAGCAGGAAATTTCACCATTAGCAACATTATGCACAAGGAGGCACTCCATCAACATTTGTTGACTAAATGAGTAAGTCGGCGACTAATGGAAAGTAAATTAATATTCCTGACTACACAGTGCACCAATGAGGGCAGGGATCTTATCTGATCAATTTCTGTCCTCCCTTCTTTCCCACAGATGCTTTACATTAAATAAATGTTTGCTAAAATGACTTCACTGAATCTTCTTCAAGAAACCACATCCAGGCCAGGAACAGGGGCACATTCCTGAAATCCCAGCTACTCAGGAGTCTAAGAGGAGGAGAATGGTAAGTACAAGACCAGCCTGGCAACAGCAAGATCCTGTCTCAAAATAAAAAGTACAAAAGGGCTGAGGATATAGTTCACTGTGAAGGGTCTGGTTTAATCCCCAGTACCACAAAGAAACAAACAAAAAAAAAGTCCAAACACCCACATTCAGTATAAATGAAGCCTATCTGGAAAACCTCTGGCATTCTGTCAGAATGTGTTGATAACCTTCCCTACTTTTAGTAAATTATTTGGAATATAAACATTCTGCCTTATCTCTTACCTTTAGCCACTTTCTGCTTTTCTTCAACTTAGAGAAGTTATATAAATTCCCCTTGTCAGATTTTGATTCTGTATAAAGAAATATAAGGGAAAAAAATGAAAGAATGACTGCCTTAAGAAAAAGGATAGTCCAAAGAGGGATCACAAACCAGAGCCCAAGAAAAAGTATAGTCCAAAGAGGGATCGCATGCCACACTCACCTGACTGCAGAACTCCATTAAGTGAGTATGGGTTTAACATTCCAGAATTGCTTGCTCCAGAAGTTTCACCAAGTAATGAATTTGGAGGTTCTTCCTTTACTTGTATTAAGGGATCCCCAGATTGGGGCAATAAGGGATTATTGTCATCCAGTCCATCTTCACTGTCATCGCTATAAATTGAAGGACAGTGAAATCATAGTCATATCAATATATTATAAGTTAATGTCAGTAGACCTGGACACTTTACAGAAGAAAGTCTGAAAAGTCTGGAAAAGGTGGCTGTGTTATTTGAAAGGATAAACTATCAAACTTAATAAAAATCATAAAATATTGTAAATAAAATCTGCAAGGATGATGGGAATCAGAAATATGCCACAACAGTATACTGCAAAGATAAAGCAACACACCTAGAAATACTCCTGTTGAAAATGGCTGATGTTTGTCGCAGGAAATGGTCCAACCGGAGGGCCCGCTCCAGGTACTGAAGATAGAGGGGCTTTGCCAGCTCACTGCAGCCGCCATCGTCCCCGGCACCCAACTCCGAGGCCATAGAACAAATCTGTCTTCATGCACACACACCTTCAAGTGCACGGCTGTAGAATGGAAATAAGTAGTGAAAAATGTCTTCATCCTCCCATTTCTTGCCTGCTTATTCTCAATATAAAGAGAAATCAGATATTGTGGAAGACAAGACACAGAAAGATAGTAAACTGTATAACCACCACTGCTTCCAAATGCAAAGGCAGACATCAAAAGATGAAGAATATCAAAATATACATGCTGCCACTGCAATGGAAACTCATTTTATACACACACACACACACACACACACACACACACACACACACACACACACACACACATATATATATTTTTGTACTGGGGATTGAACTGTGGTCCTTGCAAGGCAGGCCACCAAACCGCTGAACTAAATCCCCAGCCCTTATAATATATTTTTTAAAAAATAGCACCTTAGAATACATACTTACTTCTCCTTCCCCCTACATGAACAATTATAAAAACTATGAAAAAACAGCTATCCCAATCTAAACCACATGCTTACTGATGTACAATTCACAGAGGAAAGTACTATAGAAGCACTTGTTCACAGAATCGCCTTCAAAATAGCTTCCTTCAGTCTGTAATTATATTCATATGTATTTATGAGGTATCCTATTTATAGGGGAATAGATATATTGGCAGAATATTTTACAATCCCTTGTAAAATGCCATCATAATATTTAAAAATGGTTTAGAAAATTTAATCATGGATGGTGGCACATGTCTATATTCCTAGCACTTGGGAGGCTAAGGCAGGCAGATTACCCCAAGTATGAAGCCAGCCTACACTACATAGCATAACACTGGGTCTCAAGAGACAGAACCAAGGGCTGGGGATTTAACTCAGGGGTTCTGCCGCCTGCCTTGCAAGGGCAAGGTCCCGAGTTTGACACCCAGTGCCAAAAAAAAAAAAAAAAAAAAAAAAAAAAAAAAAAAAAAAAAAAAAAAAAAAACCAAAATAAAACAAAACAAAATTTAGAAAAATGGAGCAAAGAAAATAAAAATGTGGGTGAAAGACATAGGCAAGGCCTGAGCATCTCTTTGCCACCTTTCTTTTCGTTTGTTTGTTTGTTTTCAGTACTGGGGATTGAACTTAGGTCCTTCAGCTTGAGAGGCAGGCAGCAGAACCACTAAGCTAAATCCCCTGCCCTGCCACCTTCTATTGTTAAAGACAATGTTAGACTTTCAATGTCTTCATTATAGAAACAACAGGTGTGACAATTTTCCCCAATTGTCTTTTATGTAATATCTTCTATATTTAAAGACTCTAAAGGGTTAAGTCATTAAATACTCAAATAATTCGAGTAATTAACCACCATCTAACATACAGTGAATACTCAAAACTATTACGCCCACACACACACACCAGGGACGGAACTCAGGACCTTGCGCTTGCCAGGCAGCCATGGCATCACTGAGCTACATCCCATGCCCCAATTTCTTTTCTCTTTTGATACTGGAGACTGAACTTGGGACCTTGCACTTGCAAGGCAGGTGGTGGAACCACTGAGCTAAATTCCCAGCCCCTCAATTTCTTAAAAGTTTTCATCTAACAAACTAAGTACAGATTGAACATCCTTAAATTAAAATATAAGACACTCTGAACTTTTTAAGCATCACTTTCAGATTTCAGAGCTTTTCAGATTAGGGATACAAAACCAGTTAAGTCTATGCAAATATTTCAAAACTCTAAAAACATTAAGATGTAAAACAAATTGGGTGTGGTGGCGCACACCTGTAATCCCAGCACATAGAGGAGACTGAGGGAGAAGGATCACCAAGAGTCCGAGGCCAGCCCAGGTTTACACAGTGAGTTCAAGGCCAGCCTGGACTACACAGAGAGACTGGTTCAAACAAAAAACAAAACAAAACAAAAAAAATCTGAAAAATTTTCTGATCACAAGCATTTCGGATGAGAGATTTTCAACCTGTAATAACTTTTAAAGAAAATCATAAAATCTTGATCCTGAGCTATATTCTCTGTATTATAATGTTTTAGTTTCCTAACACAATCTTTCTACTAAAAGAATGTTAAGTTTTCCCTTAGTTGAACTACAGATTTAAGATAATCCCTGGCAAAATCCCAACAGGATTTTTTTTTGACAGAAACTGACGGGCTGATTCTTAAAATTACATGCAAACACAAAGTACTCAGAATAGCAAAAATAATTAGGTAATTTCAGTGGGCAGGATAGCCTTTTCAACAAACTGTACTAGTATAACTGGGTATCTACAGACAAAAAGATGAATTTAAAACCTTCATATTATGCAAAGCTATTAAATTAGAATGGATCAGAGTGTAAAACCTAGAACTATAATTAGAAATAACAGGAGAAAAATCTTCATGACTGAACATGATTAAGCAAAAAATTTTGACACATCAAAAGCACACTCTATGCAAGAAAATATTCATCTTTTGATCAACCCATGCTTTTGCAGTAAAAGGGATCTGTTCTGAAAAACAAACAAACAAAAACATATATATCAATTAGACCATCAAAATATAAGCTTTTAGGGCCAGGGATTTAGCTCAGTGGCACTGCACCTGCCTCACAAGCACAAGGTCCTGAGTTTGATCTCCAATACAAAAAAAAAAAAAAAAAAAAAATTAAGCTGGACTTTGTGGTGCAAGCCTGTAAATTCCAACACTCTTAAGATAAGGGCTAACGCAGGAGGATGATCACAAGTTCAAGCCCACTGTAAGCAATTAGCAACTCTGCAAGACCTTATCTCAAATTTAAAAAATTAAAAAGGGATAAAGATATAGCTCAGTATGAAGGCCATGAGTTTGATTCCCAGTACAGACAGACAGACAGACAGACACACACACACACACACACACACACACAGAAACAAAATTTAGGTTTTATATTTCAAAAGATACTGACAGGACAATAAACATTAAGACTAGCAGAAAATACAAATCATTTGATAAAGGTCTTGTATGAACGATATATAAACACCTCATAATTCAAAAAGACAATCCTGTAAAAACAAGCAAAAGTATCTGAACAGACATTTCACTGAAGATATAAAAATGACTAACAGACACATATAACAATATTCAACATCAATAAATACAAGATAAAATTACAGCAAGACACCATTTTACCCAACTAAAATGGCTATAATAAAAGACAGCCAGGAATGGTGGCCACTCATGAGGCTGAGGTGTTAAGACTCACAAGTGGGACTCTAGCTTGGGCAACTCAATAAAATCCTATTTCAAAATAAAATTTATGCAGAGCCTGAGGATGTGTCTCAAAAGCAGTGCACTTGCCTGACATGTGGAAAGCCCTGGGCTTGATACCAGTACAGTAAGAAAGCGAGAAAAGAAAAGAAGAGAAGGAGGGAGGGAGGATGGAAGGAAGGAAGATGGGCAGGCAGTCAGTCAGTCTGTCTGTCTGTCTCGGAAAGAATGTACAGAAACCACAACCATCTCAGCCAGGCATGGTAATGCATGCCTGTAACTGTTGGAGCCCAGCTTGGACAACTTAGCAACCTTGTGAGAACTTATCTCAATATAAAAAATAAAAAATGGGCTGGCACACAGCTCAATATGAAGCCCTGGGTTCAATCCCCAGTACAGACAACAAGGAAAAGAGAAAACCAAAACCCTCAGGAATGCTTGGTGGTGCACATCTGTAACCCCAGCACTCAGGAGTCTGGGGCAGAAGGATCTTGAGCTTTAGTCCAGCCTGGACTACATAGTGAGACCTGTCTCAAAAAAAATTTTTTTTCTTTTAAAGAGAGAGACAGAGATGGAGACAGACAGAGACTGGAAGCCTCACACATTGCTGGGAAAAATATTAAATTACTGTCATGCTGGAAACGTGATAGTATTTGAAAGCTCAATATAAATTTGTCATATAGATCAGTACTTCTACTAATCTACTAAAGAGAAAACACACACACATTCCTACTGAAAGCCTATTATGTGAATGTTCATAACAGTATTTTTCAACATATTAAAAAAAGAGAACACTCCAAATGTCCATCAACTGGTGACTGGATAAACAAAAGGAAACAAACTAATGGGTCACAACACAGCACACCTGTAATCCTAGCTACTTAGGAGACTAAGGCAGGAATATAGCAAGTTGGGATCCAGTCTGGGCAACTGAGACCCTGTCTCAAAATAAAAATTTTAAATAAGAGTTGGGAAGTAGCTCAGTGGTAGAGCAATTGCCTAGCATATATGAGGCACAGTACCACAAAAACAAAACAAAACAAAATCTACTGACACATGCAATGTCAATGAACCTCAAAAACATTAAGTAAAAGCCAGACATAAAGACTCCATTTGTACTATTACATTTATATGAAATATTCAGAAAAGAAAGCTAAAGGCTAGCTCAGTGGTTCCACCACCTGCCTCCCAAGCAAAAGGTCCCAAGTTCAACCCCTGGTACCAAAAAAAAAAAAAAGAAAAAAAAAAGAAAGAAAAGAGAGCTAAAGAGAAAAAAAGAAAAGGAAGCTAAAGAGGCAGTAGATTAGTGATTGGCTGGGAGTAAAAGGGGAACTGACTTGTAAGGTACAAGTCATTTTGGAAGGATCAAAAATGTTCTCAAACCACATTGTGGTGATGGTGGCATGACTGTAAATTCACAAAATGTCACTGAATTTTTCATTCATTCATTTATTCACTTATTTAAATAGTTTTTTGAGACAGGATTTTGCTATGGTAGCTCAAGCTGGCCTTACACTCATGTAGCCTAGGCTAGACTCGAACTCATAGCAATTCTGCTTCAGCCTCCCATGTGCTGGGATTACAGGTGTGAACCACCATGTCCAGCTTGAATTCTACATTCATATGAGTGAATTTGATATGTAAATAACTGATCTTGATAACATAAAAAAGAAAAAATAATGGTTTTTTTGGTCTTTTGGTTTTTGGGTTTTTTTTTGTACCAGGGACTGAACTTGGATCCTTGCACTTGCAAGGCAGGCAGCGGAACCACTGAGCTAAACCCCTAGCTCTAAAAATATTTTTTGAAGATTTCAATAAAGTCTCTTTTACAAACTAAAACATAATGTATCTCACTTGGCTTTTAAAATACAGCAAAATCCCCTTAGAAAGCAGCAAACAATTTATCTTCACACATGTATACATGAGTTAAAATATATAAACTCTAAAGCAGGTATGGTGGCCCACGCCTATAGTCCCACCACTTTGGGAGGCTGAGGCAGGAAGATAACAAGTTTGAGCCCAGTCACAGTAACTTAATTATTTAACAAGATCCTGTCCCAAAATAAAAAAAGGCTGGGGAGGGCCAGGGATTTAGCTCAGTGGTTCCACAGCCTACCTCACAAGTTGAAGGTCCCAAGTTCAATCCCTGGTACAAAAAAAAAAAAAAAAAAAAAAAAATGGCCAGGAATATACTCAGTGCAAAAGCCCTAGGTTTAATCTCCAGTACTGCAAAAATAAATACATAAATAAAATATATAAACTCTGCGTGGCTCCTTCCTGAGTTTTTATTTTTAAAAAAGTCAAATTACAAAGTAATTGCACTTACATTATATTTTAGCTGATAATGAAAACTGTCCCAACTAAGGACTACAGAATAACAACAACAACAACAACAAAAACCCAGAACACAGTAAGCTAATTCTTCAGTAACCAGGCTATAAGACTTAATTACTTAATAGTGTTCAGATGGCAATAAATATAGATTCAGTATAATGTCCATCAAAACCAAAGCTAGACTTTTGGAGAAACAGACAAGCTGATATTAACAGGAGACCAAAAGAATCTTGAAAAACAAGAACAAAATTGGAAGACTCACACTTCTCAATTTCAAAGTTTACTACACAGCTGCAATTGTTAAAACAGCATGGTAATGACATCAAGTTAAATATATAACAGCACAATCAAACAGAGTAACACGAGTTCCAAAATAAACCTTTACGTTCGGAATCAGTTGATTTTCAACAAGAATGTCAAGGTAAATCAATGAGGAAAGGAGGCTTTGCAAAAGATGTTGCTGTGACAATTAGTCACATGTTAAAATCCGAAGCTGGCCTAGCATGGTGGTTCTCAGGAGACTGGGACAGGAGCATCATAGGTTTGAGGCCAGCCCAGACAACTTAGCAAGACACTGTCTCAAAAAATTAAGAAGGGCCTGAGATGTAACTCAGTGTAGAATGCTCACCCAGCATTTGCAAGCCTTGGAGTTCAATCCCAAGAAAACAGTAGGGGCCGGGGATTTAGCTCATTGATTCCACGGCCTACCTCACAAGTGCAAGGTCTCAAGTTCAATCCCTGCTACCAAAAAGAAAAAAAAAAAAATAGGAAATCATATAACTAAGTTTAGTGTTATAAACAACACTATTAAGAAGCTAGAGAAAAAACCCATGAAGGTGACAAAATATTTTTAAATCATGTATTTAATAATGAACTGTTGGCATAGGAGAAGACTATGAACAAATCCTCAGTAGCACGGGAAATAGCACACAGAATCAACAACTGGGACCTCATCTTATTAAAAAGCTTCTGCACTGCAAAAGAAACCACCAACAGAGCTGAGACAACCTACAATGTGGGAAAAATTTTTTACCAGCTGCTCCTCAGACAAAGGACTATTATCTAGAATACATAAAGAACTCAAAAAATCAGGCCCCCCAAATATAAAGATCTGATTCAAAAATGGGTATCTGAAACAAACAGACATTTCTCAGACAAAGAAGTGAAAGCAGCAAATAAATATATGAAAAAATGTTCCACATCACTGGTCATTTGAGAGACGCAGATGAAAACAACACTGAGATTCCACCTCACCCCACAAAGAATGGCTGCTATAAAGAAATCAACCAATAACAAACGTTGGCAGGGCTGTGGGGAGAAAGGAACCCTTCTCTATTGTTAGCAGGAGTGCATACTGGTGCAACCATTGTGGAAATCAATATGGAGATACCTCAAAGAACTAGAACTAGAAGTTCCATTTGACCCAGCTACACTGCTGCTGAGTATCTTTCCAAAGAATTAAAATAATCATACCACAGTGATAAATGTGCACCCATGTTTTTTTGTTTTTTGGTACCAGGGATAGAACTTGGGGACCTTGCGCTTCTGAGGCAGGTAGCAGCACCACTGAGCTAAATCCCCAGCCCACTCACCCAAGTTTATAGTGGCTCAGTTTGTAATAGCTAAAACTTGGAAACAGCCCAATTGCCCATCAGTTGGAAACTGGATAAAGATGTGGTTTGTCTATAAAATGGAGTACTACTCAGCCATCTAGAATGAGAACTTAAGAGTCATTCATAGGAAAATAGATGCCTAATGAGGCCATACTCTTAAGTGAAATAAATAAGATACACACATGTAAATACCGAATAGTTTCTCTGGTATGAAAAACTAAAAGTGTAAATAAGATCCAAACTGTGTAACTGACAATGTGAAATAGGAAGAAAAAGGTTAAAGGTGTAGGGGAAGTGGGAAGGGTAGGGGAAAGGAAATAAGAGAAAAAAAAATATGAGAAAAGGAAAAAAATGGAAACAAAGTCTTTGTACATAGGGGAGGGTGGAGGGGGTGAAGGGAGGGCTGGGGTATTGGGAAAAAATGAGAACTAAATTTGTCATGTAAAGGTACAAGATCCCAATAATAAGTGTAAGTGTACTGTTTACTTAAAAAATACCAATAAGATCAGTGAAAAAATAACAATAATGAACTGTTATCCAGGATAAATTTTTTTTAATGTAACAATGGCTAAGCATGCTGTATATACTTGCAATCCCAGCACTCGAGAGGCTGAGGCAGGAAGATCATTAAGTTTGAGACCAGCCTGAGCTAAACAGCAGCATGCTGTCATGAAAAACAATAACAAAACACCTCAATCATAAAAAGATAGTAACTCAATTTTAAAATGAACAAAGGATTTTAACAGATATATCTACAAACATAATACGTCAAAGGCTAATAATAAGCACATGTAAAGATGCTTTAACATCTGCAGTCATCAAGGAAACACAAATCAATCAAACCACAATGACAAAAATAGCACGTGTTTGTATTTACAGTTTCTTGGAAAGCTAAGGTGGGAGGAGAGCTTGAGTCTAGCAGTTCAAGTCCATCCTGGCCAACACAGTGAGATTCCATCTCCAAAAACACCAAAAAACAAAAACTCCCTACTATAACATATGGCTTAGTACCCACTACGATGGCAACAATAAAAAAGAAAATATCAAGTCCTAAATAGATATTAAGAAATCCCATTCATTGCTGGTGGAAATGCAGATGCTGGAAAAGTTTGGCAGTTTTCCAAAAGGTTTACAGCAATTCCACTACAAGATACATCCAAAAGGAATGAACACACACACACACACACACACACACACACACACACACACACAAACTTGTACAGGAATCTCCACAGTACTATCCACAATAACCAAAAGTGAAAACCACCCCAGAAGTCCATCAACTGGTGACAGATAAATGAATTTTAGTACAGTTGCCACAAAATAAAATATAATTTGGCAATAAAAAGGAATGGAGTATTGATAGATGCTATAATACAGATAAACTCTGATACTACTGGGCTGAATCAGTAAAAAAGGTAGTTAACAAAGGCCACACATTATGCTCCCACATACAAGAAATGTACAGAAAAGGCAAATTTATACCTTGTTTTGGGGTTTTTTTGTTGTTGTTGCTGTTGTTTTTTGGTGTTGCGGAATGAACCCAGGGCCTCACATATGCTAAGCCTGCACCATAGGCTGGAGAAATAGCTCAGAGTTAGAGCACTCTAACATGCAGGAAGCATTCGGTTCTCCAGCACAAAAAACAAAACAAAATACACACACAGACACGTATACCAAAACAACTTCAAATTGGTGGTTTTTATAGACTATAAATTATATCTCAATACACACTTGAAAATGTATCACTTCTATATAGAAAAAAAGTTTAAAAGTGGTTAGAAAAAAGTTTAAAAGTGGTTAAAAAAAAGTTAATGGTGGGCTAAGGATGTAGCTTGGCAGCACAATGCCTGCCTGGCAAGCATACCGTCCTTAGCTGGATGCCCGGAACAAGAAAAAAGTTAATGGTAAAATGTGAAAAGTATTTATCACATCCGACAAATCAAAATCCTGTATATTCAGAGTTTGTACAAACTTCCAGCAGTAGTATAATACCTCTTGTACACAGTACTCAAATCGATAATCTCTTATTCAAGACACTATTACTACCTGGGCATGGCAGCACATGCATGTAATACCAGAATTCTACGATGCTGAGGCAGGAAGATCACAAATTGGAGCCCAGCCCCTGAGCAACTCAGCGACCTAGTGAGACCTTGTCTAAAAATAAAAGAATAAAAAGAACTGAGAATGTAGCTCAGTGCAAAGGCCCCGGGGCTCCATCATCAATACACACACACACACACACACACACACACACACACACACACAAAGAAGAAATGTTACTACTATTATCCCATTTACAGATAAGGAACCAAAGGCTTGCACATGTTAAATAACTTGTTTTAGTTTATACAACTTAACTGAATAAGAATTTGAATCCAGGCAATTTGACCCTTGAACCCTCACCTTTAATGACTATATGTTAAGACTAGAAAATATCTAGAAAAATACATACCAAAACTGAGCATCTTTATTTCTGGGTATTAAATTAAAGAGAGACTTTCACTTTCTATTTTTAAATTTTAATATTTTTCAAAATTCTGACTATGGGGATGGGGCATAGCTCAGTGGTAGAATGCTTTCATAGTATACACAAGGCCCTGGGTTTGATCCCCAGAATGGGGGGAAAAAATCTTATACTGGATATGTTATTTTTCAAAGTGAAAAAAATTTTTCAAACGTAAAATATAAATTATATATTTAATATACATATATTAAGTATATAGTCTAATGTGTTCTAGCACATAAACTTACAAAATTCATGTTCCTGTCAAGATGTATCCATCAACTACAGTACTCAAGAAGTTTCTCTCAGACCTGTGTTCCTTTCCCCTCAAATCCTACCCCTAAAGGGCAGGGGATACAGCTTGGGGATACAGTGCTTGCCTCACATACACAAGGCTTTGAGTTCAATCTCTAGCACCTTAAAAAAAAACTTGTCCCAGAAGTAAGCACTTTTCTAATCTTTATCAGTACAGATTAATTTTGTATGCAGCTGAAAACTTAACATAAAAAGAAATCATACTATAGGTACTCATTTTTGTGTCTGGATTCTTTTTAAAACATGCTGAGATTCATACATGATGGTATGTATATTATTCACCCCTTTCCAGTGCTGAATCAGATTATATGAATGAATATAAGCATACTTGTGTGAAGACAGTGAATATTAATGGTTTTCCCCTCCAGTTTATTGCAGAAAAGACACTGACATTAATCCTCAAAATACTAGCCCTTTGAACACATATAACTCCATCATTCTTGCCACTTTTTGAAGCCCTTCTAAAGTGTTTTTATGTGGTGTGATCAAAAACACAGTGAATGCTGCTAAATGCCAAAGGAAAGGCAGGCTTGTAAAAATATCAGTGTGTCTTGGCCAAAGTCAAAATGACCATGAAAAGTAAATGTTTTAAATGGATTTAGGACACTGAGGCAGCCACATCAGTACAACCAAAGACACTCAAGAAAGAGGACTTCCAGAATGACTTCAGAAAGTGTCAAGAATGACCGAGTAAGAATGTTGGAAGCAAAGGGAAGTATTTTGAGAGGATTACTGGCAATGTGTCTTTTACTGTAACAAAAATATTTTTAAAATTTAAACATACACCATATTTTTATCACATTTTTATCTGAGTTTCAGCTGCTTTCCATCTTTGCCAACAGGTGGTATCATAATCTCTAATTTCAGACATTCTAATCTGTATATCCCTGATGACAAGCTTTTGCCTATATGTGCAATTTCCTCTGTAAAATGTCTGTTAAAGAATTTTAAGGGCTGGGGATTTAGCTCAGTGTCACCATGCTGCCTAGCAAGCACAAGGTCCTGAGTTCAATCCCTGGTACCCACTCCCCAAAAAAAGGAATTTTAATCTCCCTTTTAGCAATAGTTTTTCTGAGCTGGACATAATGGCATACACCTGTAATCTCAGCACTTGGGAGGCTGAGGCAAGGAATCACTGTAAATTTAAGGCCAACATGGACTACATAGTGAGTTCAAGGCCAGCCTAGACTATATGGCATCATCCTGGCTCAAAAATAAATAAATGTAGTAAATAAATGTAATCATTGAGTTATAGGGGTTCTTTATCATAAAATTCTTTGCTATATGACAGTAAGTCACAGTAAGATTTATGAACATTCAAATTGTGAATTTGCACAAGTGTAATGTTTAGCTTTGTGTGTGTGTGTGTGTGTGTGTGTGTGTGTGTGTGTGTTGTGTGTGTGTGTGCTTGCAAGGCAGGTGGAGGAATCACTGGGCTAAATCCCTGGCCTCTCACAAGTGTACTGTGTAAAACTCATTTTGCCAGATAATGAATGAATCTGATTTATGAATCTTCTCCCACAACTGAAATTGTTCTTAAGTTAGGGATTTACTGTAATATTTACTGTTACTAATATTTGTTTGTGGATTGAAATATTCATTTGAACTAAGGTACTAAGTCTTCTCTAATTCATCTGTAGATTGACCCATCTCCTTTCCCATTCCCAATCATACATGGTTTTTAAAGCGACTTAGGCAGGCGTGGTGGCGCACACCTGTAATCCCAGCACTCGGGAGGCTGAGGCAGGAGGATCACTGTGAGTTGGAGACTAGCCTGAGCTACATAGTGAGTTCCAGGTCAGTCTCAATTACACAGTGAGACCCTGTCTCAAAAAACCAAACCCCCCGCCAAAAAAAAAAAGACAAAGAAAGAAACTTAGCTACAGGGTGTGGTGGCACATGACTGTATCCCACTTGGGAGGCTAAAACAGGAGGACCACCATGAGTTCAGGGCAGCCTGTGCTACATAGTGAGTTCAAAATCAGCCTAAACTACACATAACAAGACCCTGTCTCAAAAAATCCAAAAGAAAAAAGAGCCAGGGATTGTGCTCACTGGTTCCACTGCCTGCCTTGCAAGCACAAGGTCCCGAGTTTGATCTCTGGTACCAAAAAAAAAAAAAACACACGCCTGTAATCCCAGCACAAGTGAGGCTGAGGCAGGAGGACAGCTGTGAGTTGGAGATCGGCCTGGGCTACATAGTGAGTTCCAGGTCAGTCTCAACTACATAGTGAGACCTTGTCTCAAAAAACCAAAACAAACAAACAAACAAACAAAATGATAAACCATTCTTTTATTGGTTTTATTGTGTATCACTCTGCAACGATATTTTTTTTGGTGGGCTTGAGAGGCAGGTGCAGTGCCAGAGCTAAATCCCCAGCCCTGCAACAATATTTTTAAAAATCTTCAGAAGACGTAAATAGCATTCAAATCAAGCTAAGTAGCCCCCTTTATAACTCTGCACCAAATAAATGCATGAATTTCTTTGAATATAAATGTTACAACTTGGGATCGAAAAACACCCAGAATTAATCCAGAAGATCCTGGTGTACTTTATCTTGATCAGTTCAGACTGGGATTCAATTTACAGCCATAGCTCTGTGTACTGCTCCAGGATCAGTCTAAGAGACACTAAAGGCTCTCATAACATAACTAGAACCCCTTACTATAAAATATGCAAGAAAGTTTTTCCCCACCTCTCCAATATCTTCCAGAAAACTTACTATATACTTTAAATCGACAAACTAAGTTATTCCCCACTTCTGTTACCTGAATTTCTTTTCTTTGTTGTATTGTACTAGGGATTGCACCCAAGGAATGCTGAGCTATATGTCCAGACCTTTTTTAAATTTTGAGACATACTCTCACTAAGTGGCCTAGGCTGGCCTCAAGCTTGCATCCTCCTGCTTTAACCTCCCAAGTAGTTGGGATTACAGACATGGCACTAGCCCTTAGTTGAATCATTACTGTGATAGCTAAGTTTTTGTGCCTTACCTAATTACCTGTTGTTTAATAAGGAGTCATAGAAGAGAAAGAGATAGCTGGAGTTGTAGAAGCAGAATACTCCTCTTTAGTGTACATGTACATTTCTGTTCTAATGTAAAGAGTTTACAAAAACTGCTTTTCTTTAGTTTCCTTTTAGAGGATGATGGCTGAGAATATACCTCAGTGATAGATCACCTGTCTAACATGTACAAGGCCATGGGTTCAATCTTTAGCACCAAAAAAAGAAATTATTTGACAAAATCTAAATTATCTTTTAGCAATTCTGTTAAGAAAAAAAAGGAATATTTTTTCATAAGATTAGAAAAACAGTAAGCATAATTAGGTTTGATAGGGTACTTTCTGTCTACCATAATTATACAACATTCACAAAATACAAGTTCAATGGCTCATCTGAAAAACATTTCTGCTTTTTATGAAATGTTTCAGTTAATCTGAACAAGCTGGGGGTGGTGGCACACACCTGTAATCCCAGCCCTCAGGAGGCTGAGGCAGGAGGATCGCTGTGAGTTCAAGACCAGCCTGGGCTACATAGTGATTTCCAGGTCAGTCTCAACTATATAGTGAGACCCTGTCTCAAAAAAAACAAAAAAGAAAAGATCTTAATAACAACAAAAAAAGGCTCTTAAAGCCAGCTACAGTTTAAAGTAAAGCTTCAGTTATGTCATGATGGGAAGAAAAGGCAAGTGACCTAACATTGAGAGCCCCATAGTGTGATGGCTTTACTGTCATACTGGCTCATTTAAACCTCACAATACAAATTTAACTCTCATTCTGGTAAATTTAAATAACTTGCCAAAGTTAGAATTAGCACTCAGGGAGAGGAAGGAAGGGGACATAAAAAAGAATTAAGATATACAGGTATCAACATGAACATAATCATTATGTACTAGAAACATGTACTAATAAAAAAAAATTTTAAAGAATTAGAACTTATCTAACATCAATCACTCTGAAGTCCCAATTCTTTACCTCTTCTATGGTACAACAAAATTAAAGGAGCAGCTATGTTCATGTCCCACCTTTATAATCTCAGCTATTTAGAAGGCTGAGGCAGGAACATGCCAAATTCAAAGCCACCTGGGCAATTTGACAAGACCCTGTCTCAATTATGTGGCTCTGGCTCCAATCCCCAGTATGAAAGGCAGGGTGGCTGCACAGCAGGATACTGGCCTAGCAAAAAGGCCCTGGGTTCAATCCTTAACACCACAAACAACAGCAAGTCTAGTGAGAGTATAGCTCCATTGCAGAACACTCACTTAGCATGCTTGAAGCTTGGGTTCCATCCCCAACACCACCATCACCAACAGGATAATGACTATGTTGACTGTACCTCTACCCAGGTCGTTTGCAAAGGACATTACACCTTTTATGCCTGTTGTCCTCCACAAGATTGCTAAGAGTCTTTCTTCTTTTACTTTCAAAAGCATCTAAATCTGAATACCAAATTATTTGGTTACCTGCTCCATGGTAAATAAGAGGTAAAGAGCCAGGCATGGTGGCACATGCCTGTGATTCCAGCACTCAGGAGGCTGAGGCAGGAGGATGAGTATGAGACCAGCCTGGGCTACATAATGAGTTCATGGCCAGCCTAAATAAAGTACATAGCCAGACCCTGTCTCAAAAGTTAATAAAACCACAAAACTTTTATTTAAAGACCACTATGTATCAGACTACTGAACTAGACAGTTCAAGAAGAAAGAGACCCTGCCCTCAAGAAGCAGAGGCAGACAGAGCCCTCTACAACTTGTTCAAATAGGCCACTGCAGGAGCTACAGTTTATTCCAAAGCACAAAGTTGCAGAGATAAAAATACCACCTGCATTTCAAATAGAATAAATAACTCCTGGCTAAAAAGGGATGGCTCTTCCATAAATCTGTAAAATGGCAAAGGAAAAAATATCCTACCCACCTCATAAGTGTATTGTAAGAAAAACTTGTAAGTTTATATATTTTACCTTCCTTACTTTTTCTTCCTTAATAAAATCTAAATTCTCTTCCCAAAATGCAATATAAATTCATTGCTCAATATCCACAGGGAATTGGTTCTAGGACTTCTGCAGATACCCAAGCCCAAGGGTGTTCAAGTCTCTTATATTAAAATGGCATAGAATTTGAACATGCTATTTACTTTTAATTATTTCTAGATTACTTATAATACCTAATATACTGTAAATGCTATGTAAATACTTGTTATGTTATATTGTTGAAGGAAAAAAAGACAAGAAAAAACTCTGCCCATGTTCAGACTCTTCTAAATATTTCTGAACTACAGCTGGTTGAATCTTCAAATGCTGAACCCCAAAGATAATGGAGAAAACACTATAGTACTTTTTAAAATCAATATGTTTTCTTTCTTTTAGGAAAAAACCATTTCACTTTCCTAGAAGAGAATCTTCAAGAAGATAAGGACAAAAATACCTTATCAGAATAATAAAGTCGTACTAGCACAACTGCCTCAGGGAGTTCTGTAGTGTAAATCAGAGACAAAACAAGTTTAATTCCTATTTATGAAGTATTAAGGACAATATTACTAAATCAAAAAATTCTAAAGGTGAGAAATATCTTCTGATGAAGCTGGTAGACCCTTCATATGTTAATTCTAAAAAACAGGGAATACAAGGTCCAGAGTTCAATCCCAGTATCAAAAACAAAAACAAAAAACAGGGTATAAGAGTGGCCCCTAGGCTGTTATTTCCTAAGTTTTCTGGGGTAGGTATGCTGTCCGAATTATAAACAATTTATTTAATTAAGAATTTGAAAATGCTTCGGTGCAGTTCAGTGGCAGTCCTCCTCCTTAGCATGCTTGAGGCTCCAGATTCAATACCCAGCACAGAAGAGGAAGAGGAAGAGAAGCAGCAGAAGCAGCAACACCAACCACACGCAGCAGCACCACCACCAGCAGCAGGAGCAGGAGTAGGGGCCAGGAGAAAGAGAAAAAGAAGAAACAGCTAAAAATCCCTCTCCCTGAAGAATCAGTGATTTCAACAACTTCCACAGGTACATCCATGAAGACATTTACCCTTTTCAAGAAATGAGAGGACTGAGGAGAAAATGTTCCCATAGGAGAAGGGCGGTACTGGGGATCGAACTGGGGACATTGCACTTCAGAGGCGGCGGAACAAATGAGCCAAATCCCCAGCCCAAGCCCAGCAAATCTTAAGAGCTCAACACCATTCTTCAGCAGAGGTAAAACAATATTCGTTTACTTGGCAGTCACTTGTGAAAAACAGATCCCATACAAAGTACTGGGGAAATGTAATTATTAGTTACACATAGTTAACCTTCCATTGTCAAGAGACTGACACTGAGAGGTTATTATTGAGAATATAAAGAGGCATCCAAACACAGCTGATATCCCAACATGCTTTTGTAATTAATTTTCCTATACTATCAGTTTTTACTTTGGAAGTGGACAGTTAATCCTGCTCTCTCAGGGAAGGTGTATAGAACTGTGTTCCCCAAAAGAGGCCCTAGAATCAAAGTTCATGCTAGACATCCTAGAGACAAACCATGTATAAATAAGCAAGAGTTGAATCATATACTAAATGGGTCCCACTTTTAGGTCAATAGGTATTTCAACCACTCAGATCTATGATGATTATATTAACAGCAAATATGATTGCTTTTTCTTCACCATATGTGAACAATGTGAACAAGGAGATATATTTACATTAAACTAGGTGGTCAATCAACAGTTGTTAAACTCATGTTAGACTTTTTCCACTATGCAAGAAGGGAGGACTCCATTACAAAGAATTGCAAACTTCTTTTGATTTTAGTTTTTGAAATATTACTGCAATAAAGAGTACACACACCTACTGATTTGCCAAACATTTTATGTACATGTATATTTTATATATGCACTAAATTTTTATATATGCATTAAACCTTATATGAGTTACATACCAATACAACACCACTTTACAGATAAAAAAGACTGAGCCTGGGCCCAGGATTTAGGTTCTGCTGCCTGCCTTGCAAGAGCAAGGACCCAAGTTCAACCCCTAGTACCAAAAAAAAAAAGAGAAATTCTAAAAGTCTGACTCCAAACCCCCACAAGATAAACTAGTCCAACACTGTCTGAAGTACCTTCAACAAATCTGAGGTTCCTAGACCCTAAAACCATGCCACTGAAGTATCTGAAGAGTATTTGAGTCTACAGTCATACCACACTGAACACACCTAATCTCATCTGAAGAATATGTGAATTTATTCAATCATATGTTTATATCTATACTGACTCATGTTTGTTTTATACTAACGGTTATCATCCAATAGTACTTTGTATTGCTGCTCAAATTGTTCCAACCTTGGCTAATTGGAGGCGCTATTAGTTGGCTCCTGTGTTCCTTTGATATACCCATCAATGTTGCATTGTTACCTTTGCTGTTGTCTTTAGGACATATCCTTAATTTCTGGCCTACAAGATGCTCAAGGATTCCTGCACCAATCCTTCCTCAACCATTTCTGCAAGGAGCCCTAGTTCCTTTTACTGGAGAATGTATTAGAAGCCAAGATCTAGACAATAGGTATGCACCTGCATGTCATTTCCTTCAACTTTCTTGGCTAACGGAATATGGAAGTATGTATGTGTGCATTAACCCAAGTAAATATACACCTCTACCAATACTCCAATAAGCAGTCACATGTATCTATAATAAGCTAAACACAGGTTTGTACTGTATCTCCAACTCTAATCCATTACCACATAGACCTTCTAGACTTCTCCCCAACTTACGAGTAATCCCCACTTCAACAGTGAGAAGCCTATGGCCCATGATCCACTTAATTATTCAGGTGACATAATATATAATGTATATCAGTATCAGAATTGTTAACCTGTACCCCTATGAGATACAACTTTATCAATTAGTGTACAGTGCTTATGTACACTTATCTTACAGGTATCATTAATTTCCAAGGTTATTTAGGTCAGCACCTTCCTCTGCTCTTCCCCTTTTCAGTAAAGATGCTTCGCTTATTCATGATAGTTAGATTCTCTTATAACAGTCTACTTTCCTTCTTGGAAACCCCTGACCTCCCAAGTGATTTTAACTTCCTTAAAGTTTACTTTTTGTGCTGTAAAAAAAAAATTTTTTTTTGGTACCGGGTATCAAACTCGGGTCCTTGTGCTTGCGAGGCAGGTGGTAGAACCACTGAGCTAAATCCCCAGCTAAAATTGCTTTTTTGACAAATGCATAACATCATGGTTCTATCATTACATTACCAAATAAAACACTTACCAGGCAATAATTTTAACTGAATTAATCAAGAGATAAGTTGAATCTACTGATTAGCTATAGGTAGATTTTAGTACTATCAACTATTCTCTCAGGGTCCCAAACAGCCTGACGATAAAACAAGGGTGTTCAATTAAGACAGTAATATAGAGCATCTATTAAATACTGTCAGAGATGGTGCTAAGCACGTCAAATGGATTATCTCATTATTATGTGTAACAACTCTGCAAAGTAGGTACTATTATTATCCCAATTTCAAAGATGGAATTAAGGCTTAGAGGTTAAATAACTTGCATATGATCACATACCCAGAGAGGTGGTAGCACTGATACTTATGAGCAGGGGTTGACACAATAGAGCTTTTAGACAAAATCCAGCCTTCTGCCCAGTTTTGTAAGACTTTTTAAAGCCAAAAATGGTTTTTATATTTTTTAATGGTTGGAGAACAGAAATTAAATTTCGTGACAGATGAAAATTATATACATTTAAAGTTTCAGTGCCCACAAGTAAGTTTTATTGAAACACAGCCCCACTCGCTCATTTAAATATTGATTATGGCTTCTTTTGTGCTACAACACAGACAATATAGTCCTCAAAACCCAAGACCTTTACAACCTGATCTTTTATAGAAACTTTCCCTAGCCCGCCTCTAGAGACTGGTTATTGTGTTCTATGAATGATTCTAAAACAGCAAACTATTACTAATATTGAAATGACATCCTGGGCTGGGCGTGGTGGTATACACCTGCAATCCCAGGACTCAGGAGGAGGATGCAGGAGGATGGAGAGTTCAAGGCCAGCCCTGGCTACATAATGCATTCAAGGCCAGCCTGAACTACATAGCAAGACCCAGTGTCAAAAAAAAAAAAAAAAA
>NW_022900929.1:35116536-35122835 GCF_012274545.1 Fukomys damarensis | reverse complement strand
AAAAAAAAAAAAAAAATTTGTTTTTAGAGAAAAACGTTTTCAAAAAAAAAAAAAGACCCGGTGTCAAAAAACCAAAGGGGCAAAGGGGTAGGGAAAAGAAAAGAAAGGAAAGGAAAAAATGGAAACAAAGTCTTTGTAAATACAGAGGGGTGGAGGGGTTGAAGGGAAGGCAGGGGAATGAGGAAGAAATGGGAACCAAGATACATCATGTAAAGGTACAAGTTCCCAATGATGAATGTAAATGTATTGTATACCTAAAATGTACCAATAAAAGAATTTAAGAATAATTTTTAAAAAAAAGGGAGGAAAAAGAGAAAACAGAAATGACATCCTAGGCAGAAATATTTTAGAAAATAGATATAGAGCCAGGCATGGTGGTGCACACCTGTAATCCCAGCACTCGGGAGGCCGAGGCAGGAGGACTACTGTGAGTTCGAGACCAGCCTGGGCTACATTGTGAGTTTCAGGTCAGTCTCAACTACATAGTGAGACCCTGTCTCAAAAAAAAAAAAAAAAAAAAGAAAAGAAAAAATAGATACAGATATTTCTATTAGCATCTACCCATTCTCATTATATAAACACAACAGTCAATGATTTATACTTTCTTTATGGATGTTATTTTTCCTTGCCTTGTCTAAAAAAAGATGTTATATGCTGTCTACTCATGGCAAAAAGATTTTGATTTCATTTTATAAACTGAACTCTAGATTATCACTAGCTCAAATTCATTAAAAGCACTACATGCTAAGTAACACCCAAGCATTTTCTATGCCCTCACTTATTTCTTACACTTATGCTCTATAAAGTATAGACTACTGTCACTCTGAGGAAACTGAGTCTTGAACAGCTTTCCAGAGGCCACCCCGTTAGTAAGAGGAAGTGCTAAAATTTGAATTTAGGTCATCAGGCTTTAGTATTTAGAAAGAGTTCAACTTTACACCATCACCACTGGACTGGACTGCTTTTGTAACAAGGCAGATTGGGGCCTTTAAACAGATGAAAAGAATGCCCCTCTATATGCTTTAAAAACAAAAACTAAATATTAGTAATTCTTATCTGTACCTCAAGAGAAACAAGCATACTTCTCTGTGGAATTATGTGTTTACCTTTGCTGAGCCCCTCTGTTCTCTACATACATGTATCCAACTGGATTAACTCACTTGTATGCCCCACAGACTATTACAGTTATTTAACAATAGTTAATGTTCAACATACAATTGGAAAGATCAAAAAAACTCATCAGGTGTATAATAAATATTGAGTGAAGACACCGATGATAATGAATAGAGTTTTCAATGATACAAACAGCCCACTGCAGCACAAGTGCTGTAGGTTTGCCACCACTGAAATAGCCTATTCCAAAAACCATTAGGGACAGGTATAAATGGTTTATTGGCCAGAGCTGAACCAGGGTTGGATCATAATCCTTAAATTATGTCTGGTCTGTTCTTAAGTCTCAAAAACAAAAAAGTCATTATTAAAGCCCTGTCAAGAAGTAAGTCATCCTTCAAGCTAGTTGCAACTGTCAAGATTATTCATGTTTTTCTTAATGCAATACAATTCACAGCGCACTTCAGTCTAGGAGTCAAACCCAGAACCTCCCGCATGATAGGCACATATGTTTACTACTGAACCAAACCTTAGTTCTAGAATCAAATTTTATCTTTACACAAATGCCTGACCACTCACTGCCTCATTTTTACTATCATTTTTTTGGAAACCTCCCTCCTGCTCAATTTGCTTCTTCTTTCCTTTTGGTTTTGTTTTGTTTTTCTGCATTATTATGGATTAAACCCAGAACCTCTGTTTTCACTCAGTTACATCCTCCGTCCTTTGTTCATTTTTCTTCCCCCCCCCCCAGATTGAGACAGGATCTTGCTATGTAGTTCAGGCTGGCCTTGAATGCATTATGTAGCCCAAATTGGCCTTGAACTCACAGACATCCTCCTCCCTCAGCCTCCTGAGTGCTAGGACTACAGGCACATGACACCACGCCCAGCAGTTTTTCACTTTTCAAATTGACAAGGGATCTCACTAAATTGGCTCTGAACTTCCAATCATCCTGCCACAGCTTCCCAGGGTGCCTGGATTACAAGCATCTCCCATGCCCAATTAATTTGTTCTTTCTTGAGGTACAACAACTGGAACCAATTCAAAAGTCTAAGAGTGGATTTATTGTGGTTTCTTACCAAAATAACGCAGTGTAAAATGGGGGCGGCAAGGCATGCTGGAGATTAAACCCAGGGCCTTATACTTGCTAAGCATGTACTCTACCACTATGCTACAGTCTACAGTACCTTTTTATTGTTTATACTCTTCTTGGGAATGATTAACATCTTATTGACCTTTCTGGCAATATATTCTAGTAACATTCTCAGGAATAAACTAATCACTTGGCTTCCTATCTTTTTTACCATGTTGATGATTACTAGCCATTTTTCAGTGCATGCATACAGATATGAAAGATATATCCATTTTATTCTACTTAGCTTTCTCTTCCAAATATTTATTAGTGCACCTAAGTTACTAACTTACCAGAAAAGATGTCACAGCAAAATGGGAGGCACCTTAATTTGTTCTTTTACAAGAAATAAGAACATTTTAGTAGCATTTCCAAAAGATATACTCTAAATCTATTTTGTATATACTCTATATTTAAATATCCTGAGAAAACCCCATGTCCATATGTTGTTCCTTCCTAGTACAAAATTTTTTCTCTTCCAAGTCATAACTAAATGTATGTCACAGCCTTTGGTATATTTATTTCTTCAAAGAAAATAAGCTTTCACTCTAATGTGCTGTTTAACATTCTCATGTAAAAAAAAATCATTTAATCTCAGAAGTAGAAATTATGATCTCCATTTTGCAAGTAAGAGCTGAAACTCAAAAAAGTTTAGTAACTTTCCCAGTGAGTCTCAAACCCAACTCTTTTAAAGTCCCAAACCAGTATTATTGCACTGCACTACCAGGTTTCTCCTTACTCAAACTATCACTGGCTGTTTTCCTGTAAGTCACGTTCATGTTGTAAACACGATCTGAGGCCAATAATCCTATTCCTTGTTATGGAAACCACTCGTGTGCCCATAATTCAGCTATGTGTCCAGGACTCCATAGTGCAAGGGTTCTTAACTAGGGACCACGTAACTGACCTTCTTCTAACTAGATGTATACAAAGAATTACTGATAACTTTGGTTTTTATTATGAAACAGTCTTCAGATTATTTTTAGGATAGAAGGGCCACAATAGGAAAACGATACTGTCATTTACTTTACTATCTTATCTCAATAATTTTCAATTTTGTCACCTATAAAATGGGGATATGTATCAGGATTTGTGAGGATTAAAATAACTTACTATGGCTCTTTGGTGGCATTTAATTTCTGATACTACTCTCTTTTCATTCTTTGCATGCTACAGCCTATCATATCAAAATATCATGTTAAATCCAACTTTAAAACTCATCTTAAACTTCACTTACCTTCCCATGCAAACTCAGTTTTCACATTACCCTGTAACATTTTCACTACTCTAAAATCCACCGGATCTAACATTTATATCTTGTGTGTACTTGTATGTTGACATGTTAAATAACTAAGACAGCTTTTACCTTCTTGTGGGCAGAAAATATGTCTTAATTATTCCTTACCTAACCATGTAACTACACAAGTAACTAGCAATCAAATGTATTAAACCACTTTTCCTTGGTAAAGAATATGACAAACGTTCATTAAGTGAAAGTATAACACCAAAGTTTATGATCCATTACTTTGCCTTAATCACATTTCCACTGATGTACTCAAAATGTTATTAGTCGTAAACTTTTCTACTCATATTTGTGCTCTCTACAGATATTTCTTATCTAATCAGATAGTCAGAAATCAGTTTGAATTCTAAAACAAAATGTAGAACACAGTAAACTAAAACAATGAGATTTAATCTCTTAAAATTTTTATTTTAGAATCTAGAAGGTATAAACTTTTACATAAAGTCATGCAACACTTCATAGCAGGGACATACTCTGAAAAATGTGATGTTGAGGTGTTACTGTCATTGTTCAATAAGAATATGCTTACAAAGTTAGATGATATAACATACTGTACACCTAGGCTGTATAGGACAGCCACCACTACATATGTAGTTCATTTCTGGTCCCAATGTCATTATGCACACATGACTACAGTCATTCCTCAGACAGGTTGCAAGATTCCCCCGACACTAAAATCACAGATGCTCTAGTGTTTTATATAAAATGATGTAGTATTTGCATATAACCTACAAGCATCTTCCTACATACTTCAGAACGTAGCTAGGGGAAGTAGCTCTCAGTGGTGCCTAACCTGCCTGGCAAGCACAAGATCCCGAGTTCAATTCCCAGTACTGGGAAAAATAAATAAATAAATCGTTATTTATTTATTTATAATAATTATTTATAATTCCAAACTCAAGGTAAATAATATGTAACTAGTTGTCACATTGTATTGTTTAGGAAATAATGACAGGCAAAAAAAAGTCTGTACTCATTCAGTACATGCAATCATCATAGATCAAACTTCATAAGTACAGAAAGAGAAGCAATGTGAACAATGCTCAAACAAGGGCAGGGGAAGATGGAGGATCTGTAAAATAGGGAGACACCACAGCAGAGTACACCTACAATCACTTCATCCTCAGAGATTCATCATAGTGCTCAGTCTGCAACATATTTAAGGTTTGTTTTTTTAATGATGCAAAATATTTATTCCAAGTTAGTTATTTTATGCAGTAGTTTAAGATTTGGTTTTTTTTGGGGGGGGGGTACCAGGGATCGAACTCAGATCCTTGCACTTGAGAGGCAGGTGTGGAACCACTGAGCTAAATCCCCAGCTAAGGTTTATTTTTTGCAATTTTCTGGACGTTTTTTCTTTTTAATATTTTCAACCCAAAGTTGGTTAAATTCGAGGATGCAGAACCCGTGGATAAAGAAAAGCAACTGACAATCTTAAATCATTGTTTTATAGGAATAGCAGCTTGAGAAATTCTAGCATAGAACACAACCACAATACAGTAGAATATTATTTGATGATAAAAAAGAACAATGTCTACCTACTACACATACGAACTTTGAAAACATCATGACAAGCCAGCAGTAGCATGAGAAACCAGTCACAAAGGGGCACATATTTTAAGATTGTACATACAAAACAGAAATTTCCAGAACAGGCAAATTTACAGACAGCAAATAGCTCAGTGGTAACTAGGGGTTGAGAGGGAACATGGGGAATGACTGCTTAAGGGACTTCCCGAGTTTATTTTTGGGGTGAAGAATTAATGTGATACACAACTCTATGCATACAATAAAAACTGAGTTGTACTTAATTCAGCTTAAATTTTTGGTAGTGAAACCTATCTCAACAAAGCTGCTAAAACCATAATGAAACCTGGTAAAGGAAATCATGGAAATCACTGATGGGAAAACTAAGCTGGCTACCTGTGATGTTACCACCCCCCTTTCTAAAAAATGTAACAACATAAAACTTGAGACTGTAAATCAAAGAATTCTGGGCACAGTTGGTTAACTAACAGTTAAGTGCCTTCTTAGGCTCTATCACTAGTAAACTGTAGGGGGCTTCCATCCTCGGCGATTACGGAAGTAGTACTTTTCATCCAGAGCAGGCTCAAGAAGGTCTGTCAAAATAAGATGACACTTCCCCAGACTCCCTGCAAAAGCTTAAAAAACCCAAAGGGGTGTCACCTACATACTCCTAAGTCTGTGCACGTGTTAGCCTGCCTCCACCTACACCAGCCAGCAACGCGCACCATTCACCCATATCTCAGCCTGCTTGCCACAAACTGACACACTACAGAGCTCCTGGATCTCTCTTTTTTTTTTAATTGACAGGTGTAATCCTCACCAAGTTCCCACTCCAGTCTGACCAGCCTCCGCCCTGCCCCTCCCCACTCCAAAACCCACACACGTGTTAGCCCGACACCGCCCCACCGGGTTCCACGTGCACCTGGTCTAACACACACCCCACGTGTGGGTGCCCCACGGGCTTCCTCGGGTAGCTGAGGTCACTGCTTGACCCCGGATCTCCAGAGCTAGAAGGAAAGGACAAGGCCCTGGTCCCTGAGGTCCCAACCCTGCGGGGAGTGTCCACACCCATCCTCCCCACTAACCCTAACAAATCCCAGGGCCGGGGGCGACGGCCCCTTTAAGACGCGGCCCAGCAGTCGCTCAGAGAGAGGGGCGCACCGGGGCCTACACGACCCCCCCTCGGTTAGCTCGCCCACGTCCAGTCACCTCACCTCGGGCCGTGGG
>NW_022900929.1:35096028-35116215 GCF_012274545.1 Fukomys damarensis | reverse complement strand
GGCCAGAACAATCGAGCCGTTACTCGGCTGGCTTACTCTCACCCCGCCCACGCTCTCTGCTAGTCACCAGCCCGTGGCCGCCCGCAGCGTCGCTGCTGTCGACCTTGTGCAGCTCATACCCCGCCGCTGCCGCCTGACGCCCCGCGCGTACCGGGGTTCAGGGGGAGACCCTCATCCATGCCATCTGAGTGCAGATTGGTCGGGGCTGGGACTGGCGAAGATTGCCGAAAGGTGGCGGGGAGGAGGAGGAGGATGTCATCGCAAGAGTGAGCAAGCAGATATCGCGGGATCAAATGTCGCGAGAGCTCTCCCAGCTTGCAACTGCCGAAAAAAGGTTACTTTTCCCGGAAGTAACGTCAATGGAAACCGCCGGGGATCCTGGGAATACAATATTTGTTCTAGCCTGAGGTGGGAGGGGCTACCGAGCTCTCACAGTCATGGCTGGCGAACTGGAAAGAGGTTTTGTCCCTTGGTAGGCCAACTCCGAAACCGGGTCGAACTGCGGACCAGTAGTTGCCGGGTCACTGTTCACCCTGGGACTTCTCCTGATTGTCTTCCGACAGAGCTGCTCATAGTCATCGCAAACATGTTTAATGCTGAGAAACTACGAATCCTCGGTGCTGTTTCCATTTTAACCCGTCAGGTGAGTTGCCTTGGCACCTGTGGCCTCAGAATTAGCCTTCTTCCCATCTGTATTTGGTTCTATGTAAGGGCCCCTCCTCCGGGATAATTTCATAAAGAACTGCTTTGAGCAAGCACTGTAAGAAATTTTTGTTACTCAAAAAAATCAGTTTAATGTGATGTGTTTTGTTTGTCCCTATGTCGTGTGTAACTCGAGTTTGATTCCAGATTGCAGCTCATTGAGGTATATCCGTCAGAACCGCAGTGCTCTAGTCATGAGTTTTGTGGGGGAGGTTATTTATTTTTGTACCAGGGATCGAACTGGGGACCTTGCACTTGTGAGGCAGGCGGCAGAACCACTGAGCTGAATCGCCGACCCGTCAGCTTTTTTAAAAGCAAAAAAATTATGTCCTTTTTTTTTTAAAACCCAGTTTTCTTTTTATTCGGTACCGGGAATCATACTCAGGGCCTTGCATTTGGCAGGCAGGCGCAGTGCCACTGAGATGCATCCCTGGCCCCAACCTGAGTTTTCCTTAAGTTCAGGAGAAAAATGGCATTAAATTATTAATTGGAGCCTTAAGCTATTGTAACACTCAGCAATAACAGTTACGCGTTTGGTTAGAGAAGGCAAATGAGGAGTCCCATGTACACAGTCCTTCCTGGTACTTTACCTGCTTAGCACAGATGCCAGATATTAGTTCAACAGGCAGAAAAAGCTAATCTTATCATAATACGAAACAGGAGAGAAAAGAAGAAATAACTACGTGCTCTAACTCTAGCAATGGTTCCACCACCACTAGCTTCTCAACTGGTGACCACAGCCACTCAGCCCCATTATGTGGGCCAGCAGGAGGTGAAAAATCATTGGAGAGGATGGGTTTTGCCTAAAATGTTGTCTCCTTCCTGTGCCTATCTGGGTACCCAATTTGCCCAGCGTCCTGCAGAGCATTCAGATGGAGTAATTTTTCACTGATTGTCTGCAAACAGACAACCAGATAGAATAATTTGTGTATGTTATCTTATTCTCTGCTTTTTATTTAATTGGAAAAAATAGTGGTTGTTTGTATCAGGACAGTCCATCCCACAAGGAAGATTTGCCTCCGTTTTTTGCTACCTATCACCCTATTTGCACTGATAATTGGCTCTTGTAAGCATTATGCTCCATCTCAGTGGCTTCATCTAGTGTGCCCAGTGAATCCTGCCTAGACCAGCAGCAAGTAAAACCTGGATTGCCTCATCTCAAAAATTATAGGAGAAAGCCTATTGATGGGATTTCAAAGGTGAGTCTCTAAAGAGTATTAATTTTAATTTTGTTTAGCCTCTCGTACATTTTAGATGACACCATACAGAAAGCCAAAAAACCTCAGGAGGATTCTTCCAAATTTTTGGAGCACCATCTATCAGGTGTACCGACAATATATGGATATCAGTGCTGAGGGTCCAGAAAATCAAAAAATGGTAAATATGACTTTTACCAGCCAAAGTGCTACTGATACATAAAGGACAAGAGTTGATGGAGCTTTAGGAATGTCAACTTCACACCTAATAGAAATGGCATTTAAAGTTTATAATAACAGATCAAGCACAAGATTTGAAGAAACAATGGAAAATAAACAATAGGTTTCCTTGCTGGTAGCAGCACTCACAGAAATCCAGAAGAAAAAGCAGAAAGGATTATGAGGATAACTCAAAGAAAGTAAATAAACAGACTCCTCCAGGAAAGAATTATTGCAGTTATTGCAAGGATGAAGGATGCTGGATTAGTGATTTCCCAAAACTGAAGAAAGAATTATAAAAACAAGTAAGAACTCTGCCACCCAAATGTTAAAATTAGAGGAATATCAGATGAATGAAAAATTCAGTGAGTGAATGAAAAATCCATGAGCTTTCTTAGATTTAACATGAGCTCTAATTATATCTCCATAGAAGCCTGAGTACAATGGGGAACAAATTTATTGACTTTCTTGTATATACATATTAGGGACATTTACTCTCTCATTGACACCTACCTATCTCCTGATCAAAAAATTTTATGAATAGCTGGGCGTGGTGGTGCATGCCTGTAATCCCAGCCCTCAGAGGCTGAGGCAGGAAGATCACTGCAAGTTTGAGACCAGCCTGGGCTACATAGTGTCTTCCAGGTCAGTCTCAACTACATAGTGAGACCCTGTCTCAAAAAAAAAAAAAATTATGACTACAATGAGGGTATCAGGAAAAGCCTTACTCTTGTCTTTTCTAAAGCCTTTTGAATACACCTTGGTGAAGTGAATTTAAAATAGACCATATATGCCTGAGTACCCCCTTTCTCTATTTGGCCATGACTTTCTTGTAAAACTAAAGGTTTGGGTAACTTTTTCAACAGGGTGACTAGAAATAGATGTTTCAGGGGAACATGCCTGAACCCTCCAGGTGCTACTGCTACAAAGTAACTCTGGACAAGAACCAGAATTGCCTGAACTACCAGGCCTGTCTGGGTGCCCCTAAAGGAAGGCCATAAAATATTTCCAACAATATCCCTTTGAGAAGTAAGCCATAGGGCAGCAAAAAACAGCCAAGAGTCACTTAATACCCCAAGGCTTATTCTCTGCTTTTTCATGTTCTAAAAGATCGAGACTTTCATTAAACCCAGGAGGCCCAAAGTTAGAATGGTTAAGAAGCTTTTCCTTCATCTGTTAAAAGCCTGTTGGCAAGTCCACAGTAAATGTTCTAGTTTCTTCTCAAAAAGGGACACAGAGGAAGGCACAAGAATGAATAGAGTCACTCCTGGAGTCCTTTTTAAAACAGATCTAAAAAAATAACAAAGTCTAAAAAGATCATGCCATTCTCCATGGATATTGGTTTCCTGAGTTAGGGAGAAAATGTCCATGTGCCTTGGAAAGTTCAAATCCTATTTAACAGTCTTTTGACAAATAAGGGCTATTTCTTGAAGACTTTATGTCCCCAAGTAGCCAAAATATTTAAGATCTGAACAGTATATTTGTATTGTTTTGTTTTGTTTTTTGAAACAGGGTCTCACTATGTAGTTCAGGCTGGCCTTGACCTCACCATGTATCCTAGATTGGCCTCAAACTCATGACAATCCTTCTACCTCAGCCTCCCCAGTGCTAGGACTGATGTTACAAACTGTTAAAGTGAACTAAAGAAAATAATGAAAAGGAAACAAATTGGCTTTCCAAGCTGCCAGAAGAACCACAAGAACCAAGAGTTTTTAGGCTCTTTAGATTTCACTGATCCCACAAATTAATCTCAATCAATACTAGCCCCGTCACACCCTTAAGATTTAGAAAGAGGAAAAGAGCTGGACGTGGTGGCTCACACCTGTAATCCCAGCACTTGGGAGGCTGAGGTAGGAGGATTGCTGTGAGTTCAAGACCAGCCTGGGCTACATAGTGAGTTCCAGGTCAGTCTCAACTATACAGTGAGACCCTGTCTCAAAAACCAAAACCAAAAAAAAAAGAGGAAAAGAATGGTGGGTTGAGATTTCTTCCCCAGAACATTCCCATTGGAAATGCAGTGCTAACGCATCATCCTCAGTCAAGGGGCTCTGCAAAAGGAACTCTACTCCGGTACCCAGCATGAACTCTGCTACCCTTCAGTTGGTCCAGGGGTATATGATAGACCTCAACCTACAAAGACTTGTCCACACATTCCCCAACTACATATAACCCAAAGACTTGGAAGAATTCAACACTGAGGATGAATCTCTTGTGATGATTGGCAAATAGACTCTGCCATGATGCTAAGGGCTCCTGGAAATCTTTAATATCTGCTTTAACATCTTTAATGGGTAAGTTGGAACCTATTGCTTCAGGACAGAAAAGGCCTCTGAAATAACCAAAGCCATATTGAAAGAATTATTCCTAGGTAAGGACTGGCTGTGTCTATACAAAGTGACAATGATTTTGTGACTAGAATAGCTTCAAGGAATATCCAGGTTCTTAGGCATCACCTGGAAATTATGTGCTTCATGGAAACCCACAACCTACCAGAAAGATAAATCATGCTGAAAAGAATCATCACAATAGTCTGCCAAGAGACCAAAGTGACGTGGAAAAGGTGTTGCCTGTTGCTTTGTTTCAGGTGAAAATGTCACCTAGGAGCAGACACCAATTGAGCCCATGTGAATTAATGAACAGGAGACCATTCCAGATAGCCTCACCAGAAGAAAACCTATCTTGAGGAAGAAAAATCAAAATACTGGATATTTGCAAACCTTAAGTGAGGTTCTAGCTTATGCTCATGAGTTTGCATCAAACAGGTTGTTGATTCCCAGAGATATCCTCTGCCACTTTTAAGGTTAGATACTGAGTCCTTCTCAAGTCTTGGGAAAATAAAAGGCCCTTTGGGCACAAAGTGGTATCACATTCAAGGAAACTATGATGTGTGCTGACTGCCTACTCATTTGTTATTTGTGATACATCACACCCAGGTCAAGCTTGCCCCACCACAGCCTGACTTCAAAGCTGCCAAAGCCTATGAACATATAACCCACAACAAACTTCAAATTTTTCTTCAAAATGATATTATTACTGACACAAGTTTTTCTCATTAGCTACACTTCTGTCATTCCCCTGACCCATACAATTACTGTTTTTATTATTGTTTCTCAACCCTTACATTTGCATGAAAAGATAACTCTTTGACCAGGGTCTCTCAAATATCAGCTAAAGCAGAAAATTTAACTGATTGTAGGTATTAACAGTTTTGACCTAAAATGTCCCTCAAAGGTCTCAGAGGTGGAACTTGAAAAGGTGATTGAATCATGGGGGCACTGTACTTATCAGTGAGTTAATCTGCTGATAAGTTCATAACTAAAGATGCTGTTAGAGCCAGACGTGGTGGCACATGCTTGTAATCCCAACACTCAGGAGGCTGAGGCAGGAGGATTGCTGTGAGTTCAAGACCAGCCTGGACTACATAGTGAATTCCATGTCAGTCTCAATTACATAGTGAGACCCTGTCTCAAAAAAACATAAAGAGAGAGAGAGAGAGAAAGGAAAGAAAGATGCTGTTAGAGATGAGGCCTAGTTGGAGGAGTGGGGTCACAGGAGGTGTGACCTGGGAGGATGTACTCTTGTCCCCCATCTCCTCCCTTCTCTCTGCTTCCTGGCTTCCATGTGATGAGTGGCTTTTCTATACCATGCCTTTTGCCATGCCGTTTTTGCCTTGGAGCCAAGCAACCATGGACTGAGTCCTCTGAAAATAACAAAATAAAGCTATTCTTTAAGTCGTGGGAAAGTGAATAATACAGTGGGATGTGTCATCCAAAACCCCTCTCAATTCATGACCATACTGACCTCTTGATTTTACCCATAATTAACTTTTCATCTTCTCCTAACTTTGCTATGAGATATAATTAAAAACTCTCCAAAGTATCAAAGCTGAGTAAGACAGCCATCTAACACCTCACATACTTCTCTATTAGTTTTTTCTTAAACTCCATAAAGAAGCTTGAGTTTTACCTTTATACCCTGAGATTATGAATTGTCCTGAGCCTATTAATATTGCTATAATCGATATAATGATATAATCATTTTCCAGTAACAGTTTAACTAGATTCTGTGTGAGAAAAAGACATTATGGGACCACCCTGATTGAATATAAATAACTCTTATCTTGGCCTTCAACATATTTAACAACACTAACCAAAAAGTTCAGATCCTACTGATTGCCCTTGGTTTGATCTAATCCAAGAAACTTTTCACTGAGTCTCTATTTAAGCAATTTATCGAGGTTTCTATGTGCTGCGGTAGGATGCCTGTTTGTTTTGAAGGGCTTTGAAGGATTCACATGTCTAGATAGCTAGGGAACAGGCGAAGTTTTTCTGTTGGGATATCTGGCCCTGCCTCTTCTCATCTACCAATCCCAAGAAACTAAGCAGTGGACCAGCTCTCTAAGAACTAAAAGAAGGTTTCTAGGTGTGCAGCATCATGTAGCACTTAGCTAAGCATGCAGAGACCCTGGTTTTGATACTTGACACCACCAATGAAAAAATCTCAGGGAGTCTTCTATTTTCCTGGGTAACGGGAAGATGGATTTTAGTATCGTTCAGCAGAACCTTTTTGCCCTGTTGGGGCGTAGGAACCCGTGAACAATGATTAAAAGTCTGTCACCCTGAAAGTTATAGGTGAAGAGACTGCCTGCTCAACAAAAAGGAATAGAATCCTTAGCTAAAGTAGTGTTAGTCCTATAATTCCAGCTACTCAGGGCACTGAAGTAAGAAATTCACAAGTTTGAGGCCAGCCTGGGAAACTTAGTGAGACCCTTAAATTAAAACAGTAAAAAAAGGTCTGGAGATACACTTTTGCTTCCTGGGTTCATTCTCCAGTACTGGAGGCTTGGAAGGATACATATATTACAGTAGTAAATGGCTGGTTCTCAGGATTGTTTTCTTGAATCCTATTAAGTCTGTATTTTCTGGCTACTTTAATTAGGAATATCTAATTACTGATCTTATTTGTGACATGTTATAATTAAATGCACTTCAAAATGTTGCAGTAAAACAGTTGCTAAAAGCTCAAGCTGTAGTATTACAGAGCCCTACATTTACTCCACTAACTTACGAATATTTCAGGTGAAATAATTTCATTCCTTCATCATCCTCCACTTTTTCTCAGCAGGAAATAACCAGATCATCATTGTGCCTATTCCTACCCAATTTACGAATGATAAAATAGTAGGAATTTGTAACTAAGCCTCCATGGTGAAATTTTTTTAATGTTTTCTCTTGTAAGGGCTTGAACCACTCTCTCTCCCAAAAGTTTAGAAACCAAACAGCATGTTTTTTCATCTGGTCAAACTGGCCAGACCTTTCACACATACTCCCTGTCTGTCTTCCTACAATTATCAAGTCACTGACCCTTTTTGTCTTTATTGCAGAAGACTGAACTAACGGCATCCCAAGATATATTACAAACTTATTTTGCAGAACCGTAGATTGTGCAGTGGTTCACCAGATGGCCACTAGCATCAAGTCTGAAAACTTTGATTATATCAAACATGTAAACTACCACTTCCTT
This sequence comes from Fukomys damarensis, assembly GCF_012274545.1. Taxonomy (NCBI): domain Eukaryota; kingdom Metazoa; phylum Chordata; class Mammalia; order Rodentia; family Bathyergidae; genus Fukomys; species Fukomys damarensis. The sequence goes on along the minus strand of NW_022900929.1, from coordinate 35,108,575 downwards.
GCCACCCCACAAACTGTTCTGTTCCCTTTTCCTGTCATCCCTAGTCATGCTTACTGAGAGATAATGGCTTTGGCACTAATCTCCCATCTTCTGGTTGGTACCTTCTTGATTAAACTTTCTCTACTCCTAGAACTGGTGTTCGGTGTTTGGTGTTTTCTGTACATTGCACACATAAATCTGATTTGGGGGTTTGGTAAAAATAAGATCACTTGAGGGGAATGATAGGCTCACAGCTATTTTACCCTTTGTTTCTGCCCCTTCAGGTGGAGCTGCAGATTTCTGGGGACATTGCTAGTATATAGTGCCACTCCTATGCAGTGTTTGGGGCACCTCTAGCTTCAAGAGTCAAGAGCACATTGGGCCGGGGATTTATAGTTCAGTGGTACAGCTGCCTGCTTCACAAGTGCAAGGTCCCCAAGTTTGATCCCCGGCACAAAAAAGAAAAAAGAAGAGCACAACAGGTTAGGTGAGGTAGCATGGTTATGTAAGAAATCTGTGTGCAAGCTGTAGCAATCAGGGATTTGGGGACACATCTGTTGTCCTGTTCGTACAGACTTGGTGAGTCTTTAAAAAGGAAATTATTTTACCTATGCCAACTCTAGATTGAGTCCTCTCCAACTCACATTTACTAAAGTTAATTTGGTAAAGCCTACAATGCTATTTCACTTCCTTAGGTCACAAACTTTTACTTCATTTCAATCTGGCTTACACCATTTAAGCAGAAAAACATTTGCTTCAGTCATCAAATGGCCCTCTTGTGCTAAATTCTCTGGACTTTATAGTGCTGGGAATCAAACTTGGGATCTTCAGCACACTAAGCATGCACTCTACCGCTGAAATACACCCATCACTACACTCTACTACAGTTAATTTTGCTTAAAGGCAAAAGTAGTACATGACCTTTTGTGTTAGAAAAAGAAAAATAAGAAAACAGGTGTCTGCTCATCAAGAAGCATTCTCCAGAAACTAATGTAATTGATTTCTTGGGAGAGTGGGGAGAAGGGAAAGACTGAGAACTAGTAGCAGGATTAGGAGGGAGTGGTGATTCTTTTTATGTAGAGCTGTACTGTAATTAACATATGGATTATTTCACATACAGATTTTTTTTCCCTCATGAAAACTTAAAATCACTCAGTAAGTTTATAGTTACCATGTTGCCTTGAACTAGCTCCTCTTTAACTGAAATTTTGTATCCTTTGGTCAAGTTCAAAAAAGAAATTTTTTTTTTTTTTTTTTTTTGAGACAGGTTTTTGCTATGTAATTCAGGTTGGCCTTGAACATACTGTATAATCCAGGCTGGTTTTGAATTTGGGGTCATCCTCCTGCCTCAGCCTCTTGAGTGCTAAGAATATTGGTGTACACCATCATGAGAGGCCAGAGTCCTTAAACAGAAATTCCTGATTTTAATGTATTTTAATTTTTCAGTGTTGTCTTTTAATAAGTGTCTTGTGGTTGTTTAGATAAGATCTTCTATATTGCCTAGGATGGCCTCAAAATCCTATGCTTATATGATCCTCCCAAGTGCTGGCACACTACAGGTACATGCCATTACATCCAGCTTTATTAAAAATATCCTTAATGTTTTGCTTCACATAGCTTCCCCTACCCCATACTCTTTTAAAAAATCCATTAAATTATTTTCTACTGAGTTTTTTGTTTGTTTTGTTTTTTGTTACATTTAGATCTCTAATTTAACTGGAGTAAATTTTTCATATACTGAAAGACACATACCCAATTTCATCATTTTGCATATAGAAATCCATTTTTTCCTAGTCTCATTTACCCAGCAGTTGACATTTCCTTTCCCCTTGCCCTGACTGCCATCTGTCATTACTAGGATTCCACAGTCTGATGGTCTGCTTCTGGGCTCTTCTGTTACGTTAACCAATCTCCCCTCTCCCTATGCATGTGCTGCTGTGTCTTAACTACAACACTTTCAGAATAAGTTCTGATCCCTGACAGCAAGTATCAATTTGGAGAGAATTGACATTTCATGGTATTAAACCTATCCATGAACATTAAATCTCATCATTCATTAGGTTTATTTTTATTTCCTTTGCTACCTCTTAATACTTTAAATTATTCCCTGGAGAAGCTTGGACTACTTCTACATTTCTAATTTCTTGGTGGTCTCAGCTATTACTACTTGCTATGTATTAATAAGTTGTAAGAATTTCCTTCTGTTTGTTTTTTGTTTTGAGATGGGCTCACTGTATAGGTTAGGCCAGACTTGAACTCACTACAGAGCCCAGGCTGGCCTCAAACTCACAGCAATGCTGCTACCTCAGCCTCCGGAGTGCTGAGATTATAGGCGTGCTCCACACCCATCTGCCGTCTACTTTATACAGTGTATCTTTGTGGAGCACCTTCAGGAGTCCCTAGGGTACCCTTATGATTCCATTATTGAGTCGGGTTACATGCATCTTCATCTGAAAGGGTTTTGTAACAACAAAAGTTCCACAGAAATATAAGTTCCTACTGAACCCTCAAACATTTAATGAGAGGTCTAATTGGTCACGGAGGCACACACCTGTAATCCCAGCACTCAGGAGGCTGAGGCAGGAGGGTTGTACAAGTTCAAGGCCACCTTGAATTAGAGTAAGAACCTGTCTCTAAAAAACAAAACCAGGCTGGGGATTTAGCTCAGTGGTCCCACCACCTGCCTTTCAAGCGCAAGGACCCAAATTCAATCCCTGGTACAAATTTTTTTTTAATTTATAAAATACTCTAATCGTAACCAGGTATGGTGGTACACACCTGTAATCTCAGCACTTGGGAGGCTGAGGCAGGAGGATCTCTGTGAGTTCAAGCCCAGCCTGGACAAAATAGGAAGACCTTGATTCCAAAAACAAAGTTAAATTGGGAGAAGGATATATAAATTACAAGGGGATGGAGGTTTAGCTCAGGGGTACCACCACCTCCCTTGCAAGTGTGAGGATTATAATTATATAATAATAATAAATTATTTGGCTTTAGGTAAGAAGAGGGGGATACTGTGAAGCAGGAAAAGTGGGAATAGAACAGTATATAAGGAGGAATACTGGCTTCTGTATTGGTTGCGGTTAATAAGAAAGTTGATTCATAAATCAGTCAGTGGCTCTTAGTGGTCAGCACCTGGGATTCTGAGTCAAAACTTCAACATATAATGAGAAACCTATGTAGAACATTCTTTTTCTAGGCCTGTAAGCTAATAAATTCCTTTATCTCTTCCCTCCTCCATCCTCCAGACCTTAGACCTCAAAATACCTAAAAGAAAATCAGAGGATTGTGGTGAAGAGCTCTGAAACACAGCACAAGGATTTTGAGCTTTTTAGTGCTCACTGGCATTTTAAAATAGGTTAATGAAAGAATGAAGAGACAACTTACAGAACGGGAAGAAATTTTTCCAGTTACACCTCAGTCAGAGGACTAGTATCTAGAATCTATAAAGGACTCTAAAAATATACACCCTTCCAAGAAAAGTCTGCAGAAAAAGTATATGAAAAATGTTTAACAACAGTGGCCATTAGCGAAATGCAAATTAAAACAACCCTTAGACTCCATCTTACCTCAGAAAGAATAAGAATAGTCATCACCAAGAAATCAAACAATAACAAATGCTAGGGAGACTGCCAGGGGGCAGGGGGCCTCTACACTGTTGTGGAAATGTGAACTCGTATAATCACTATGGAAATCAGTATGGATATTCCTGAAAAACTAAAAATAGAAATTGGATTTTTACCCAGCTATTCCCCTTCAGGCTATCTTCCTGAAAGGGTTAAAGGTCATATTTCAATGACTTACGCACACGTGTTTATAGTAGCACAACTCAATAGCTAAGTCTCAGAAGTGGTTTATTTGTCCATCAACAGATGGAAGATAAAGAAAATGTATTTATACACTAGAGGACTACTCTGCCATGATGAATGATAAATCATTTGGGGGAAAGTGGGTGCACCTTGAGATAATGTTAAATGAAATAAATCAGCCAGGCGTGGTGGTGCACACCTGTAATCCCAGCACTCGGGAGGCTGGGGCAGGAGGATCACTGTGAGTTCAAGACCAGCCTGAGCTACATAGTGTGTTCCAGGTCAGTCTCAACTATATGGTGAGACCCTGTCTCAAAAAACCAAAAAAAAAAAAAAATCGGACGACACAGCTTGAACATTGCATGCTTCCTTTTCTAGGAGAGAAACCTAAAGTATTAGTAAATTAAAGAACAAAATAAAACTAGATAATAGACAGGAAAATAGTTATTTTATAAAAGGGAAAAGGGTCCAAAAAATGGAGGGAAAAGATTTGGGGAAGAGGATGAAAACAATTAAGATTTTACATGTGTACATATACTAACTCCCCACAATGAATGTAACTATGTACTGCAAACATACTAATAAAAAAATGCTTCTAAAGCCAAGCGTGGTCGTCATACCTGTAATCCCAGCACACAGGAAGCTGAGGCAAGAGGATTGGCATGAGTTTGACACCAGCCTGGGCTATATAGTGAGTTCAACGCCAGCCTACACTACATGGGGAACCCTGTCTCAAAAAAACAACAACAAAAAAGATCATTTATTATATGACTTCTCCCATCAAAGATCTAAAACTGTCTGATGTTGATTCTCAGGGTCACACAGACTTTGATATGTCTTTACTGTGGGATGGCAGTTGGTTTTTTTGTTTGTTTTGGTACCTGGGATCAGACTCTGGACCTTGTGCTTGGGAGGCAGGCAGTGACATCACTGAGCTAAAGCCCTTGCCCGGGATGACAGGTTTTATCAAGGATCTCTCCCTTCCCTTGCTGATTGCTCTATTCCTTTCAACAGTGTGCTTGATCATAAATTGCTTCAGACAATAATTCATACTCCTTTAAGGGGATAGTTGTCAAGGCCGGTGCTTAAAGTAGTTGCAATCCCTAGGCAGACTTGTAACAGTCGTCTGCTTCTCCTCTTGGGAAAATGAGGCAACCTGTATATTTAGTGTACACATCTAAAAACTGCACCCATCTCCCAGTTGCATTTCACTGCAACCTTCCCTGTTTTTGAGAGGACCTGTAGGCTTCAGTTCCCTCGCGCAGAGCTGTGAATGAAGTCAGTTCTGGGAAGTGCCATCTGCTTTTAGCTGTTGCACTTCCTGGACACAATCTCTACACCAAGAAGACTCTGACACACTTTCTGCCCACCAGCCAAGAGCTCTGCAGATGGGTGGAGTAGGAACCTCCACTTTCTGAGCCAAGAACCCTGGCAACAATGGACCCAGTGTTCTCAGCAGAACCACACCCAAGGTGGCACCTCCTTCCAGCCAGCGGGGCCCAACCTGAAGATGCCTCCCTGATTTGCTCAGAACAGCACTTCAGCAATAGGTAGCTAGGGGCATAATAACAATTGCTGACATCTGCCCTTACTAGGAAAGTAGCCCTCAAGTCTCAAGTATATCACAGTATTGGGCCAGGGATTTAGCTCAATGGTGCGACTGCCTACCTTGAAAGCTCAAGGTCCTGAGTTTGATCCCTGGTACCCCCCTAAATAAAAGTATATCACAGTAGTTACTAACTATAAAAGGTAAAAGAGTGGCTTCATACTGGAGAAGACTAGCAAGCATCACCTCTACCAAGTGAAAGTTAACACAGTTCATGGTACTGATACTGATATTGACTGCATGTGTCTTCTTGTACAATAACATCACTTCTGGAGGCTTATAGCTAAATTAACATAGCCCAAATCTAATCCTGAGGGAATAGAGAAATTAACATCAATTCACAAAATAGCTGCATATCTACAAATGGTAGTAGGCAATTTTCTCTGTTTTCCCCCACCAGTTACAATTATGACCTGTGGACATTGTACATAAATATAAAACTGAAAAGAGGAGAGAAGACAGACCAACACAGGACCTTAGTACACAAGGAATGACATACTGAATTTCCTGTGTTTTCTTTTTGTCTCATGTATCAAACAATTTTTTTTAGCATTGAGGATTGAACTCTGGACCTTACACTGAGCTACATCCCCAGTCTCTTTTATTTTGAGAAGAGTCTTGCCAAATTGCCCTAGTAGGATTTGAATTTATAATCTTGCCTTATCCTCCCTCAGTGCGGGGATTATAAGAATACACCTATGTATCTGTGTATAATACCATTTAAACTTCTCAAAAGCACTTCTGTAAAGCTGGGCATGCTGGCACATGTCTATAATCATGGTACTCAGTATGCTGAGGCAGGAGGATCACTATGAATTCCAAGCCAGACTGGGCTACTTAGTGAGTTCAAGGCTGGCCTGAACTACTTAGCAAGACCCTGTCTCAAAAACAACAACAACAACAAACCCAACAAAATAAAAACACAAAAACCATTTAGATATAAATATAGGATATAGAGTCAGGCATGATAGCATGCAGCTGTGTGCGTGTGGTGTGTGTGTGTGTGGTATTATATATAATGCCTGTATATAAGCTATATCATATAAGCTCTCGCTATATATTAAATAGGCCTTATTTGCTGAAAACTACAAAATGCTGAAAGAAATCAAAGAGTGTTTAATAAGTAGACATCCCATGTTCATGGATTGGAAGATGGAACATAAGTATACACGTCGGTTCTCCCCAAATTCATACACAGGTTTAACACACTACTTACCAAGATCCCAACAAGATTTTTTTTTATATACATATAAGCAAGCTTTTTCTAAAGGGGATGCAGAGGAACTAGAATAGCTGAAACAATTTTGAAAAATTAAGGCCAAATTGGGAGGAAACAGTCTACCTAATTTCAAGACTTACATAGCTACAAAGATCAAGATCTGTCTGGACATGGTAGTGCACACCTGTAATGCCAGCACTTGAGAGCCTGAGGCAGAAGGATCGTTGAGAGTAGATCTATGCCTGACTTTTAACAGGTGGATTGAGTTATAGTTCAGATATAATACAAGTTCACACCTTTCAGTGGTTTTATGTATTCACAATTTTAAAACATTTCATGAACCCCAAAAGACCACCTGCCTAAGGATATTTTCTTTTCTTTTTTGCTGGTACTGGGAATTTGAACCCAGAGCCTCACACATGCTAGGCAAGTATTCCATGTCTTAGTCTGTTTCCTGTTGTTATACCAGAATACCACAGCCTGTATAATAAACAGTTAATAAAGGGAGGGGGTAATGGGATAAAAATGATCAAAATATTACATACACACACACACACACACACACATATACACACACACACACACACACACACACCAATACTCCAAAGCAAATATAACTATTACATAAACAAAACAGAAAAATAATGAATAAAAAGCACATAATAAATTCTCATCTCAAATGTCATTGTGAGAATTTACATAATAATTCAGGTAGAGTGCTAGCATTTTATATATTACTGTTATTGTTACTGTCCCAGTTTAAAATTCTGCACTGAAGCCAGGCATGGTGGCACACACCTATAATCCCAACACTTGGGAGGCTGAGGCAGGAGGATTGACCTGAGTTTGAGGCCAGCCTGGGCTACATAGTGGGTTCAAGTTTAGCCTGAACTATACAGTAAGACCCTGTCTCAAACAACAACAACAAAAAGATTATGCACTGAGTGAGCTATAAAAATGCCTTTGAAAAGCTGGGCATGGTGGCACACAACAGTAGTCCCAGCACTTGGGAGGCTGAGGCAGGAGGATCACTGTGAGTTCAAGGACAACCTGGGCTACATAGTGAATTTAGGGCCAGCCTGAATTACAAAGAGACAGCCTGCCTCAAAACACTTAAGAAAATATATAAATAACGTGCCTTCAAACTAGTCAACCTAATTGCTACAACAAAGATGCTTGAAATTCTGAGCAAATAGATACTGTTTTTGACTGAAAAAGTAAAATAAAAAGGAAGATGTTTGTTTAGTTTATGGTGCTGGAGGCTGAGATCCCGGCATAATGTCTCCTCGGGTCAGATTTCTTTCTTGCTGCATCATAACACCACAGAAGGCGAAAGGCAAGTGAATGTGTGTGAAGGCAATGGACTGGATTTTAAAACCTTGATCTGTGTCTCATACCATATAAAAAGTTAACTGAAATAAATCATGGATTTAAAGATGTAAAAGTATAAAACTAGTAAGAACAAATGTCCGAAAATCTTTGGCATCTAAGTCTTACAGAGTTGCATCTAGGGCTTGACATCATGTGTTATCCATATAACTACAGATAACTGTAATGCACTTTTCAAAAGTTCAGAAGAAAGGATTTTGAATATTTTTACCAGAAAGAAATTAAATGTTTGAACGGACAGATATGCTCACTCTGATCTAAGTATTGTACAGTGTAAATATACACTGAAACATCATGTGGCAGTCCCATGTGTGACTTAATGTTAGAACATAGTCTTAGCATCTACAAAGTCTTGGGTTCAAACCCTAGTAAAAAAAAAGAAAGCCCCATCAATCTGTTCCATTTTTGTTCTTATGTATCAATTTAAAATACATTTAAAATTTAAAAACCATTATTCAAGCCAGGCACGGCAGCACACACCAATACTCTGTCACCCTAATATTGGGGAGGCAGTGACAGGAGGATCACGAGTTCAAGGCCAGCCTGGGCTGCACAGTGGGACACTACATAACTCAAAATCAATACAAAACAAAATAGCATTATTCATAAAAGTAAACTTTGGCAAACTTTACTTCACCAAAGCTAAAAACTTGCTCTGGTAAAGGCCCAATAAGAGGATACAAAGACAAGCTACAGGCTGGAAGGATAAATGTATTTGCAGCCATATGTTTGGCAAAGGACCAGTATCGAGAATATATAAGGAATTCTCCAAACTCAACAACAGAAAGGAAAGTGTATAAAAGCAGATAAGCCAAACAGTCTCTTTGTCTGTCATCTGCTACTACAACAAAATAACACAGAATGGGTGAACTATAAACAGTAAGTTTACTTGGCCCATGATTCTGAGGTCATGGGGCTACCTCTTGAGGGAACCTGCATGCTGTATCATAACATGGCCGAAGGCAGGTAGGCAAGTTTGTGGGACGACAGGAACTCGGGTCAAGTTCATCAGGAACTCACTCTCACTGTAACAACATCAATCATTTGAGGACAGTGCCCTCATGACCTAGGAAACTCTTATAGGTTCCACCACTTAATATTGGTACAGTGGCAATTAATTTTTTAAAGAGACAAGGTCTTGCGATGTTACTCTTGCTGTGTTCCCCAGGCTGGGCCCAAACTCCTAGGCTCAAGCAATCCTCCTGCCTCACCCTCCCTAGAACCTGGGGCTATAGGTACGCGCCCAGCAGTTCAATGAAATACCAACACAATTTGCAGGCAACAGCCAAACCATAGCACAACCTCTGGACAAAATGATATGAAAACACAAGGAAGATACACAAACTGTAAATATACACATGAAAAGATAGTCCCCAGGAAGTGCAAAGTAAAGTTACAATGTGATACCACCTCATTGCTATTCATACTGCTAAAACAAAAAGAGAAACTGGGTTGAGACATGATTCTAAAAGCTTAATATGCTTTTGGAGCACTTGAAGATCTTATTAAGATGCAGATTCTGATTTAGTAGTTCTGAATTGAGCCACCTATTTATTTATATATTTATTTATTTGGAAACAGGGTCTTGCTATATAGTATAGGCTGGTATTTGACTCAGTATGTACTAAGGCCCCAGGTGGCCCTAAACTTGTCATCCTCCTGCCTCAGCCTTCCTGTTGCTGGAAAAACAGGCATGTGTCATCACACATGGCTTCAGATATTATACATTTCTTTCTCTCTCTTTTTTTTTTTTTTTTTTTTTTTCTTTTTTTTTTTTTTTTTTTTTTTTTTTTTGTTGGTACTGGGGCTTGAACTCAGGACCTTCTGCCTGCAAGGTAGGTGGCAGAACTACTGAGCTAAATCCCTGGCCTGATATTATACATTTCTAACAAGTTACCAGATCCTGCTGATAGTCCTGGTCCATGGATCACACTTTAACCAGACTCTAGAGCAGTGCTATCTAATAGCATTTTCTGCACTGGTAGAAATGTCCTGCAAAGTCCAACACAGTAGCCATTACTAGCTACTGAGGTATTGTCCAAGATAGTAGCCCCATGTAACTACTGGGCCCCTGAAATATGGCTAGTGCTACTGAGGAACTGAATTTTTAATTAACTTAAATTTAAGTTACTACATATGGCTACAATTATATTGGACAACACAACCCCAGAACATTTTTAGATTAATCCAGCTTTATTCTGTGACTTGAATAACATTTTGAAGATATCTCTAATTCCTGATCAACTAAGCTCACTTTTTTCAATTTTTTATTTTTTTTCTTCAGTTTTTAGATTCTAATCATTCCCCTGTTGGCATTATGGATAAGTAGAGGTATTGAATATAACATTTTATTGCATGGCCAACTAGGCTGTGATTTAGTCTAGAGACCAGCTTTCTTTCCACCATCAAGACTCTGTCCTCTTACCCATTGAGGTGGCACGTGCCTGTAATCTCTACGCAGGAGGCTGAGGTAGAGGGTTGCAAATACGCTATTAGCCTGGGTGATTTACTGAGACCCTGTCTCAAAATTGAAAAATAAATTGGGGGAGATGTGTTGTGGCTTGGTGGTTGAGTGCCCACTTAGCATGTGAAAGCCCTGAGCTCAATCCCAATACTCTGTCACCTAATTAAGAGAAACAGCAAAGTCTAAAGTTAGTTGTATTGCCAGGCATGGTGGTCTATGCCTATAATCTCAACTACTTGGGAGGCTGAGGCAGGAGAATCACAAGTTCAAGGCCATCCTGTGCAACTTAGTGAGACCTTGTCTTAAAATAAAAAATAAAGGGCTGGGGATTTAGCTCAGTGGTTCCAGTGCCTGCCTCGCAAGCCCAAGGTCCCAAGTTTAATCCCCAGTACCTAAATAAATAAATAAATAAAAATAAAAAATAAAAAGGCTGGGAATGTAACTCAATGGGAAAGTACCTCTAAACTCAATCCCCAGTACCAAAAAAGAAAAGAAGGAATAAAAGAAGAGGGGAAGGGCCAGGTGTGGTGGTATGCACCTATAATGCAAACACTCCAGAGATTGAGGCAGGAGGATTGCTGCAAGTTCAAGGATAGCCTGGGCTATACATTGAGTTCAAAGCCAGCCTGAACAACATAACAAGACCCTGTCTCAAAAAAAAAAAAAAAAAAAAAAAAAGTGGAAGAAAAAGGAAAGAGGGCTGGGGATTTAGCTCAGTGGTGCTGCTGTCTGCCTCAAAAGCACAAAGATCCAAGTTTGATGCCTGGTACCAAAAGAAAAAAAGAGAGAAGGAAGGGAAATCAATTCCTGGAAATGACTAAAAATTTAACAAATTTTAAACAACAATAAGGACAAAAAGAGAATGTAGAAATAAACAATACTGAAAAAAAATTTTTTTGGCTTTTTGAGACAGGGTCTCGCTATGGATTTGAGACTGACCTGGAACTCACTATGTAGTGCAGGCTGGTCTCGAACTCACAGACATCCTTCTGCCTCAGCCTCCTGAGTCCTGGGATTACAGGTGTGTGCCACCACGCCCAGCTTTAACAATAGTGAAAATTTAAAAGAGGGACATTACTAGAGATTCTGAATAATTAAAAAGATAGCAGGATAGTATATAAATAGCAATATTCCAATAAATTTGAAATTGTTTTCCTATGAAGCTATAATTTACCAAAACATTACTCAAGAATGAATAGTAAGCCTTTGGAGTTATGTAATCATTAAAGAACCTGGACCAGAAATCAAAAACCTCCTCATAAGAAATGGCAGGCCCACATGGTTTTCCCAGTGACTTCTAGCAAACATTCAAACAAGAGTTAATTTCAATAATCACAGACTTTCCAGAGCACGGAACTCTCCAAAACAGTTTACAAAGTTAATGTAATTTTCCGAACAAAAAAAGAAAGAATAGGGCTGGGGATTTAGCTCAGAGGTTCTGCTGCCTGCCTCACAAGTGCAAGAACCCAAGTTCAATCCCCGGTACCAAAAGTGGGGGGGCTATTATATATACAATTTCACTCATAAAAACAATTAGTAAACTGAAGCTAGTAACATATTAAATTGGGTTTGTTCCAGAATCCAAGGTCAGTTTAATTATTTGTAAAAATTACATCTAAACCTAGAAAAATCATATAATCATATGAATAGATGTCAATACAGATTCAATAAAATTAAACATATGATTTTTAAAAAATACTCTTAGCAAATTAGGAATAAAAAGCTAATCTCATAAGGAATAATTGTTAAACCAAAGTTACACAAAAACTTCACAGAAGCATTTAATGGTGAAAAACTACATTTTTTCTTTTTCTTTTCTTTTTCTTATACTGAGGTTTGAATCACAGAAGTACATCCCCAGCTCTTATTTTATTTTGAGACAGTGTCTCACAAAGTTGCCCAGGCTGGTCCTGAACTTGCAGTCCTCCTGCCTCAGCCTCCCCAGTAGCTTGGATGGCAGGTGTGTGCTACCGCACCTGGATGAAAGACAATCATGCCTCTACCCCCATTTTTCTTCTGCAGCATACGGGAGATCTTAGCAAGAATATTCTCTCATTCTCATTTCTCTCTCTCTCTCTCTC
>NW_022900929.1:35085600-35095611 GCF_012274545.1 Fukomys damarensis | reverse complement strand
CACACACACACACACACACACACACACACACAAGTTCTGTAGCTTAAGATGGAAAAATCATTATTCATACGTAAATATATAGAACATACTAATAAATCTACCAAGTACTAGAATTAATAGTTTAACAAGGCTAGAAACAAAACTAATGTACAGACGGAAACCCGAAAGGAGAGGAGAGAAGGTGAAAGAGGCCAGGTCAGGCGCCTGACCATCTCCCCCTCCCGGCTGTTCGGGTGTTCAGCTACGGCAGGTTCGGGGTCTCCAGGCTCAGGGAAAGGGGATCCTGCCGGCATGGATTCCTAGGCACCCACCAAGGGGCTGGACCGCTGTGGGTCGAGCAGCTGACCGATACCAAGTGAACACTCTGTGCTCAAAAGCTAAGAAGATTTTAACAGAAGAATCAAACATGCGAGGGTCCGTCGTCTTCTCACCGTCTATGGAGATGTGTGTGATCAATTCCACGACCTTAGGGAGCTCTTTCGATTTGGTGGAAAATCAGCCAATGCTATGTGTACTTGGGTGACTGTGCAGACCGATGTGACTCCTGTGGCATTCAAGGTGCGCTATCCAGAACGCATTGCCATGTGGAGAGGAAATCATGAAAGCCGACACATTGCCCAAGTATAGGCTTTCATGATGAAGTCCACGAAAATATGAAAAAGCCAATGTTTGGAAACACTGTACAGATCTCTTCATCTTCCACTTACAGCTTCAGTAGACCAACAGATACTCTGCCTCCACTGGGCCTCTCTCCATCCATAGACCCCCTGGAGCATGGAGAAGCCCTGGATCTATTTCAAGCAGTTCCACAGGAGGGCCCAGGGTGTCTCTCACGGTCAGATCCAGACCATTTGGACAAGACACTTCTGAAACATTTAACCCTGCCAATGGTCTCGCACCGGTTTCTCTGTGCCCACCAGCTTGAAATGGAGGAATACAATGGAGGTCAGGATCTGACATTTATTTTCTACCTGTTTATTACTAGTATACAAAAATTCAATTAGGTTTTTGGTTTTGGTTTTGGTTTTGGTACTGGTATGGAACTCGGGACCTTGTGCTTGCAAGGCAGGCAGAGGAACCACTGAGTAAATCCCTGCCCAAAATTGAATTTGTTTTATATATTAGTTTGTTTGTTGAAAAGCTTATTTGCTCAGTACACCAAATAAGATATGAGCACTGTCATGACAAATATCCAGAAATATGAGGACCAACACAAAACACTAGTGTGAATAAAGGGCAATCTTTTAGGTTATGACAACATACTCCCAGGAAGAATCTTTTCTTCAGTTACTTCTACATTTCTATAAAATAAAGGGTAATAGATTAAGTAGAAGCCAGCTTGTGAATTTTTCTTCAAAATAAAACTAGGTAGGCCAGGGATTTAGCTCAGTGGTGCCACTGCCTGCTTCCCAGGTGCAAGGTCCAGAGTTCAATCCCTGGTACCAAAACAAACAAACAAATAAAATAAATAAAACTCTAACTGTATTAATCTGTGCTAGCTAAACACTATAACTAAAATTTCCAAATAAGCACAAAAGGAGATAAAGCAGTTAGGTTTTGGGTTTTTTTTTTTTTTTTTTTTTTGCTGGAACAGTGTAGAGGAAAATAGTTACTACAAAAAACTGTTAGATTGACCGATCTAGAGCATAGTGTACTAAATTTCAGTCTCCAGTTGTGCTAAATGCTCCTCATTAGTATGATACATTTTGGTCTATGATGTGGTTTAATGCTAAGACAGATCACAATTTATTATATAATTTATTATAAAAACATAGATTACTCTTACTTTGTAAAAAATTTAAATATCTCTAGGTATACTTTCACATACAAAGGCAGTTTTTTCCCTCAGGAGGAATCTATAGGAAGTAGTCTAGGGTGCCCCAAATAAGAAAGATGAGGCTCTTCACGACGAGTCAAACTGAAGAGAAGAATATTTTAAGGTGTCATCTAATTCCATGATAGCAGTCTGGTTTCCACAAGGATAACAATAACTGGATCACTGAATATGGTAACCACATTCGGATCCTGACCTCCATTGTATTCCTCCATTTCAAGCTGGTGGGCACAGAGAAACCGGTGCGAGACCATTGGCAGGGTTAAATGTTTCAGAAGTGTCTTGTCCAAATGGTCTGGATCTGACCATGAGAGACACCCTGGGCCCTCCTGTGGAACTGCTTGAAATAGATCCAGGGCTTCTCCATGCTCCAGGGGGTCTATGGATGGAGAGAGGCCCAATGGAGGCAGAGTATCTGTTTGTCTACTGAAGCTGTAAGTGGAAGATGAAGAGATCTGTACAGTGTTTCCAAACACTGGCTTTTTCATATTTTCATAGACTTCATCTTCATCTACATAAAACAGATAGAAAATAAAATAACAAATGCTGTTTGAAATAGCACCAAACTCAGTGCAATATAGTATCTTGGATTGGACTGTGGAGCAGAAAAAAGGCAGTAGTGGAATCCAAATAAACTGCAGTTTAATGTATCTTATCTCACCCACACCAATTCCATAGGCACTGCAGATGTACCACAGTGTTGTAACAGCTTAGTGTTAGGAGAGCCTGCATCAAGGGCTACAGGGATTTTCTGTTCTGTCTGCAACTCTTCTGTAGATCTAAAATTATTTCAAAATTAAAAAGTACCTAGAAATTATTTTAACAAAAGATGCTTCAGACTTTTGGGGGAAAACTATAAAATTTTAATGAGAAGCATTAAAGAAAAATGTAAATAAGTGGAAAGTTCAACAAATTCATGGTTCAGCATTCTTGATTTTAAAACTGTATTGACTATCCCTGAAGAGATTTGTAGAGCCAGGGATTTAGCTCAGTGATGCCGCCGCCTGCCTCTCAAGCACAAGGTCCTGAGTTCAATCCCCTGTACCAAAAAAAAAAAAAGAAAAAGAAAAAGAAACGTGTAGATACAATGCAATCCCAGTCAACACTCTAAAAGTGGGATTTACAACCTGAACATTTTTATGAAAATGCAAATGGCCCAAAAGTGCTAGGATACTTTGTGGGATTTTGTTTTGTTTTTTGAGACAGGATCCCACTACATAGTTTGGGTTGGACTTGAACTCACTGTGTAGGCCCAATTCACCTCAAAGTCACAACAAAGCAATCCTCCTGCCTCAGCTTCCTGACTGCTGGGGTTACAGGTACCAAGATCCTTTTTTTTGGGTACTGGGAATCGAACTCAGGACCTTATGTCTGTAAGGCAGGCACAGTGCTGCCAAGCTAAATCCCCGACCCTACAAAGATATTTGTGCAGAAGAATAAATTGGTATTTTAGGTATTAAGATTTAGTACAAACCTACAATAGTCAGAACAAAGTGTTAGCAACATAAGATAAACCAGCGAGACAGAATAGAGAACCCCCCAAAACCCATCACACCTTGACTTTTTTTTTTTTTTTTTTTTTTTTTTTGGTACCAAGGATCAAACTAAGGACTTGGCACTTCCACAGCAGGCAGCAAAACCACTGAGCTAAATCTATGGTGTTTGACATTTTATATTTGATACTCAAAATATTATCATCACCAAAGACCTACACCTATTGACACTGGATATTTGATAGTGGGATCTCTACAGTTCTCTAATAAATGGTACCAACATTAAGTGAAATAATGAATACATGAAATAAAATTGCATATCCATACATAGAAACCTGTATATGGGATCCTCCTTCACAATATATTATTTATTTATTTATTTATTTTTGGTTTTCTGAGACAGGGTCTCACTATGTAGTTGAGACTGACCTGGAATTCACTATGTAGTGCAGGCTGGTCTTGAACTCACAGCGATCCTCCTGCCTCATCCTCCTGAGTGCTGGGATTACAGGTGTGCACCACCACACCCAGCCACAATATATTTTTGAATTGCCAGGTGTGGTGGTACATGTCTGTCCTCCTAGCCACTGCAGATTCTAGAGCACAAGGTTGCAAGTCTAAGGCCCTGTCTCATAATAAAAAATGCCTAGGGATGTAGCTCAGTTTGAGACCCTGGTTTCAATCCCCAGTAGCAACAAAATAAATAATTTAAAAGAAAAAAAAAGAATGCTATTCTTGGTAATAAAAGATATAAATGTGAATGGCAAAACAAAAAGAAATAAAGAAAATATTTTCCAGACACTGCAATAAGGAAAGATATTTTGTGGGGAGTAATACTGGAGATTGAACCCAGGGCCTCACTCGCACTAAGCAAGCACTCTACCACTGAGCTATGTCCCTAGATAAGAATTTTAAGCAAGGCAGGGACAAGGGGAAAAAATGAGAACCAAGACCTGTCATGTAAAGGTACAAGATCCCAATGATGAATGTAACTGTACTGTGTATACCTAAAATGTACCAATAAATTCAATGAGGAAAAAAATTAAAAAATTAAAAAAAGAATTTTAAGCAAGACCAAAAAAGTAACAACTATGAAGGAAAATGAGAATAAACTGGACTTTATCAAAATGCAGAGCTTGCTTCCACTGAAGGGTGCCATGTGTACCAGCTAGCTTTGCATTACTATCATGGAATACCCTACAGGCTGCTTAGAAAGAAGTTGAGGTTGACCAGCTTGACCAGGTTCCAGGTCCGAGCTTGAGTGACCCTTTAGAGTGGCCTTTCAATTCCCAGTACAGGGAAAGCAAAAAAAAAAAAAAGAGCATGTTCCAGGTAGAATTTGCATCCTCAGTCTTTGTCCCAACATGAGAAAATGTACTGAAAAGAGCTAAGCTGATAAGGTTTATAAGTAAAAAGGGGAAGAAACAAATATTTGTTATTTCAAGGCAGTGAGAGTTAGGAGCTGCTTGTTGCTGCAAAGCCAATGAAATAGATAAATCATGGTATCTGCTTGCACACTGCTAACAGCAGTGTTTCTCTCTCTGTCCATCTTCCTCTCCATGGTACTGGAGATTGAGCAGAGGGCTTTGCGCATGCTAGGCAGGCCGTCTACTACTGAGCTACATCCCCAGTGTTTTATTTTGAGATGGGGTCTTGCTAAGTTGCCCAGGCGGCCTTCAAACTTGTGAACCTCCTGCCACAGCACCCCAAATATCTGTGGTTACTGACATGTGCCATGACACTCAGCCGTAAACAAACAGAATGTACAATGGCAGTAAGCATGTATACAATGGCCATAAGATTATAGTGAAACTAAACAATTCCTGTGAAGCTATGGCCATTGTAATGTCAAGTGCAATGCCTTACACAAGTATTTGTGGTGATACTAGTATAAACAAATCTACTGTACTGCCAGTCATATAAAAGTATATACATATAATTATATCAGTACATAATTTCTCACAATGATAATAAATGACTGTGTTACTGGCCTATGTAGTTACTATACACATTTTTTTCAGCTTTGAGTTTATTGGTACATTTTAGGGATACAGTACAGTTACATTCATTGTTGGGATCTTGTACCTCTACATGACAAGTCTTGATTCTCATTTTTTTCCCCTTACCCCTGCCCTCCCTTCACCCACTATACACATTTTTTACCATTATTTTTTTGAGAGGAAGTACTGGAGATTGACTCCAGGGCTATGATTGCAATGAGCTATATCCTCAGACCCTTTTAAAGGTCTTATGTTTGAGACAGGGTCTTGCTATGTAGTTCAGGCTGCCTTTGAACTCATGGCAATCCTCCTGCCTCAGCCTCCCAAGTGCTGGGATTACTGGCGTGCGCCACCATGCCCAGCTGTTATTTTATATTTTGAGACATGGTCTCACTAAGTCACTAAATTGCCCAGGCTGGGCTAGAACTTGTGATCCCCCTGCCTCAGCCTCTCAGGGTGCTGGGATTATAGGCATTCACCATCACGCCCAGGTTTGTTTCTTTAACTGTAAATTAGTATGCTATATTATGTTGCAGCAGCCTCCTCCTTCTCACATTTACCACATCTTTTGACTGCATCACGAGGCCATCTCCAGTAGTTGACCTATATCATCTAGGTTTGCATAAGTAAAAGCTCGGTGATGTTCACAAAATGCCTGGATCACCCAAGGAACCATTTCTCACTGTGTAGTCAGTAAAGCTTTGAAGAATTGTAAACCAACAATGGAATACCGACAGCAACAAGAACAAAGGAGACAAACCCACCCCACAACAAAATGATGTTGAAAAAAGAAGCTAGATACAAAAGAATATATACAACCTGATTTTACATTCACAAATCTCAAAATCAGGCAACCACTTTCTTGGGGAATTTCTATGGGAAGAGAGCACTGCTGGGATGTGATTGTGGGGTGGAGAGGAAAGGAGATGGACGCAGAAAGGGAGTGAGGTGAGAGTCTCTGGGCCTCACAATGCTCCTTCATGAAGCGGCATTGAGTCTAGATTTCTTCTTCAAACAGCACCCTTCCTCTTAGCAATTTCCATGCCTATTTCACAATTTAAAAGATTTCTAAAAATTCCCTAGCATTGCTCATGTGTTCCTCTAAGTCTCCTTCAGATGTTTCCAGTTATCCCTCACCTGGAAAGCACTGCAGTGCAGTTTCATAACTGAGACTTCACAGTTGTGAGATCAAAATGCTTTCCGATAGCCCAGCATAGAATATCTTAATGCTGCTGCTTCTCTGATTCCTGGAACTCTTGATCCAAAAACCCCCCAGAAAACCACTCACACCAATCTGGCAAAGTCCACTATTTACAATTCAGTGTGAATTAGTTAAAAATTCTTCTATTCTTTAGAGGCCTACACATTTTTTCCTCTTAAATATTTCTGTATTTCACTTAGCATTGAAATCATAGTTGAGTTAAGGTGATTTCCAGAAGCATTTTTTTAAATTCAAGTACTTATTTCTTATTCTTCCTTAATTTCTATTATTTGTTCAGCACCTGCAGCTTATACAGAGATGTAAGAAAATAACAATGATTGTTGATATTTTAGAAAAATAATGAAAAATGGAGTATCACCCATATTGTAAAAATTAGAAACACTACTGGTACAAGATGCTTTGATTTATTTGTTCCTTAAACATTCACAATGAGTCAAACTATGTTATTGGTGTTTGCATTTCATTATGACTGGACTTTTATTTTCTTTTTGCTTTGTTGTTGTTACTGGGGATCAAACTCGGGTCCTTATGCTTGCGAGGCAGGTGACAGAACCACTAAGCTAAATCCCCGTCCTTCTTTTTGCTTATTGAAAGGAGAGTTTCAATATGCAATCAGCTTTTCAGTCTTCTGCTCAACTTTAAAAATCCTAATCTTCCTTGGTTGCCTTGTTTCTTCTAATTTCATTTATAAGATATCACTCCAGAAGCTGGGGATTTAGCTCAGTGGTGCCGCCTGCCTCCTAAACACAAGGTCCTGAGTTCAATCCCCCTTACCAAGAACAAACAAACCAGATACATCTACAGAGACAAATTCCTTTCTTCCACATACAGCATTAGTCAAGTGTGGTGGCACACACCTGGAATCCCAAAACCTGGGAGGCTGAGGCATGAGTTCAACGCCATCCTGAACTACATTGTGAGACCCTAAAAAACTAAACAAAAAACATAATATAAATATAACCTTTACCAAAATATCATTTTTGTAAATTTTCCTCTTCTAATTTCAATACACACAGGACATAGGGATACTGTTACTCCTCTAGGCATTATATGGGTGGCAAACAACACAAATTCATGAATGTAATTTCTTCTCCTTAGCAGAAATCATAGATGGTTGTGGTAAATCATATAGGTGCCTTCTTATGACATATCTTCCTCAAAAATTATGTGGTATACCCGTGTTATTAATAAGGTATACCCTGGTATTAATAGTGCATCAAAGAGCCGGGCATTTAGCTCACTGGTGCTGCTTCCTACCTCACAAGCACAAGGACCTGAGTTCGATCCCCAGTACCAAAAATAAATAAATAAAATAATGCATCAAAGATCTAAATTTTTTTTTTTTTTTTTTTTTTGGTATCGGGTATCAAACTCAGTACCTTGAGCTTGTGAGGCAGGCATGGTGTCACTGAGCTAAATCTCTGGTGCCTGAAGATCTGGCCAACAGCAATATTTTGTGTCAGGAGAAAATGGAGTAATATACTTAAGACATCAGTAGAAAACTGTAAATTAAAGACTTTATATCTAAAGACATACCTTTAAATATAAAAGCCCTAGATGGCCAGGGATTTAGCTCAGTGGTACTGCTCCTGCCTCACAAGCACAAGGTAGGTCCTGAGTTGTGATCCCTGGTACCACACACACACAATTAAAGCACAGACAGTTTAGTAACTTAGAAAGATACCACCTCAAAAAAAGAAAGACGAAGGGCCAGGGATTTAGCTTAGTGGCATCATGCCTGCCTTGAAAAACGCAAGGTACTGAGTTCAATCCCCCTACAAGAGAGAAAAAAAAAAGAAAGAAACTAGTAGGTTATCTCAGTGGTAGAATGATGCTCGATTAGCATATGCAAAGCCCTAGATTTGATCCCCCTACAACTAAACAAACAAATAAATAAAACTTTAAAATAAAGGGCACAGGCAAATTTTTACATCATACAAAAACTTAGGGAAGGGCGGGGATTAGTTCAGTGGCACTACACTTGCCTGGCAAGTGCAAGGTCCTGAGTTTGACCCCTAGTACAAAAAAACAAAAAAAACTTAAGGAATTATGTTCCCACCACCTTCTGCTAACGAACCTACTAGTGGAAGAGCTTCAGACTAATGACTTAGAGTTCCTAGTATAACTGCTGTAAACATTAAATATATTAGACTAAATGAAGAGAAAGAGGTAGTATAGTATGTAATAGTTGTATAACCTGACAATTTAAGTGGTGGTGCACACCTGTGATCCCAGCACTCAGGAGGATGAGACATGCGCTCAAGGCCAGCCTGGCTATATAATGAGTTCAAAGCCAGCTTGAACTGCATGGAGCGATCGGGTCTCAAACCCTGCCTCTCAAAAGAAAGGAAGGAAGGAAGGAGGGAGGGAGAGAGGGAAGAAAAAAAGGAAGGAAAGATCTGACAATTCTTTTGTTGTTGTTGTTCTAATAAAACTTTATTTACAAATAAAAGTGGGAATTTAACGATTCTTGTGGAGGGAATGAGGATAATATATGTAGAAAAAGTAACTTTTCATTAATCATAATTCATTGTTGGTATCATTTTGAAACATTTACATTCATAAAGTAAACAAGCCGAGGATGTAGCTCAGTGGCGCCTGGCAAGCACAAGGTCCTGAGTTCCATGGGCAGCACCAAAACAAAAAGCAACATAAAGTAAACAGAGTAGGGTCTGGGATTTAGCTCAGTGGTGCCACCATCTGCCTTGCAAGCGCAAAGTTCCAAATTCAAACCCCAGTACAAAAAAACAAATTGAGTAGTTAAGAGGGTATTCTGACTCTAACATTCCCTGTGTCATTAAGAAGCTGAGTTCTTGAGAAGAGATGCAGGTACAGTATGAGTTTCAGGATCTTGTAGGCTCTGAAGAGAAGCTGTAAGGGCTGTGACAACTGACTTGGGGCATAGAGAGGATCTTTTGGTGAGGTTCTACTGCATGGCCTAGATCAGTGATGGTGAACCTTTTAGAGTTTTTGATGATAACAAACAGCCTTCTGTGTGTCATAGGCTCACTATCACTGGCTTAAGGTGCTTCTTACAACAGTATGCACCCTAATTTACTAAGCCGTAAAAGTGTAGATCTCCTCAACATAAGTATGCATCTGAAATATTGGCTTAAAAATGTTTTAAAATAGTTTGTGATGTGCACGCCTGTAATCCCAGCACTTGGGAGACTGAGGCAGGAGGATCGCTGTGAGTTCAAGACCAGTCTGTGCTACATAGTGAGTTCCAGGTCAGTCTCAACTACATAGTGAGACCCTGTCTCAAAAAAACAAAAACAAAAACAAACACAAAAAATAGTTTGTGATTTGTGGTGCCACCATGTTGAAAACAGTTTGATAGTTCTTAAAAAACTTAGACATGTAGTTACCATAAGATCCAGCAAATAATATAATTTCATATGTTATATGTGTGGGTATATGTATGTGTGTGTATACATATATATGTGTGTGTGTATATATATA
>NW_022900929.1:35061402-35085486 GCF_012274545.1 Fukomys damarensis | reverse complement strand
GGAAAAAAAAAAAAAAAAAAAAAAGTAGAAACAACTCAAATATCAACTGATAAGTATATAAATAAAATGTAGCATACATATATTATTCCACAACAAAAAGGAACTATTCTAGCCTGTTTTCTATTTCTTTAGCAAAATGTCAGAGACTTGTACTTTTAGAACAGGTTTATCTAGCTAATTCTGAGGTTCACAGGCCTGGCACCAGGATCTACCCAGTTCTGGTAAAGACCTCACAGTGGATGGCTTCACAAGGGTGGGTGCTCTGGGAAAGGGAGAGACCACAACAAAACGGAAGCCAAAGCAAGGGAAAGGCTCAGTAATGAATGATCACCTTGTAGGCGATCATTGTAGGACCTCTTCGTGGTTCCATCACCTTTTTATATCACTACACTGAAGACCAAATTCCCAGCACATGAAACCCAGGTAGACAGCCTCAAATCATATGAGCTCACAGCAGGAATGGTATAGTGACACATACTACAACACAGATAAACTTTGGAAACACTATGTTAAGTGAAAGAAGCCTGTCACAAAATATCACAGAGTATGATTCCCTTCTGATGAAATCTCCAAACTGGGGTTGCCATGGTCTTTTGTTTTGGTACCGGGGATCAAACTCGGGTCCTTGTGCTTGCAAGGCAGGTGGCGGAACCACTGAGCTAAACCCCAGGCCTGGTTGCCATGGTCTTGGTGGAGGAGAGATGGGAAGTGGGTTAGGTCTGTTCTACATGATCTATGCCGATCTTCTTCCCATTTGTTTTTTTTCTTGGTCTGTTTGTCTCTTCCTCTTTACTCTCTTTTAGAACATACCTTTTCTCATTCCCTTTCTTTTACTTACCCTCTATGTTCAAACCCTGAAAAATGTTGTATACCATCCATGATTTCGAGGGCCATTTTCATCTCCCACTCTCACTTCGGACAGACTTCCCTACATCTTCTCTATATCCTCATATACCCAGCTGTCTATTAAAATCCCCTCTCTGCCAGTGTGGTGGCGCACACCTGTAATCCCAACACTCGAGGCTGAGGCAGGAGGATCGCCCTCAGTTCTACGCCAGCCTGGACTACATAGTGAGTTCAAGACCACATAGTGAGACCCTGTCTCAAAAAAACAAAAGCACATATACCAAAAATCAAAAAGTTGAAAAAAAAACCCTTTCCAAGGTGAACTCTGACACACACCTGCCATGATGCACTAGTACACTGTGAACATAACTGTTATTCCTGTTATACACTTTCACTCATCTATTAGAGACTCTGTTCTTTGGGGGGGGGGGTTCTTTTCTTTTCTTTTCTTTTTCTGCAGGACCGGAGATCAAACTTAGGACCTTGCACTGGCCAGGCAGGCCCGGTGCCACTGAGCCACATCCCTGGCTGAGACTCTGTTCTTTGGAAGCAAGACCTGTGTCCATTTATCTGTAGTTCCCTATCCTGGTACAGTGCCTGACTCCAAAGCTTGCCCCCTGCTGTTGGGCTAATGAACGCACGGAGGGGGCCTCTGGGGAGACACAGCCAGGGAACAGTGCTGTTTTAAAGGAAAGTGTGCATACGTGCTAGTCACACATGCAATATTTCCATTTCTCCTTATCTCTCTTAAATTGGCCTTCTCAGAAAGCAGGCCTGACAAAGAGTTTCCTTCACTCTAACATTAAGTTTATTATTCAAGGGCTTCTTTTAAACGCAAATTATGAATGGAATCCCAGAGGCTTGCACAATAAGGAGTACTTCTTTCTCTTCTTTCCCTCCTTCCTGGAACTTGCTATTTGGCTCTTCCTAAGAAATGTTTTCATTACAAAGTTCTTATTTAAAATACTCAGTGTTTAGCCATCAGGTGGCTTTCAAGTTATATAAACAAGAATGTACTCTGGTGAATTTGAGAACTCGGGAATGTGCTGTAAATTAAGTTTTGTGTTTTTTTGTTTTGGTTTGGTTTGTTTTTTTTTTTTTGTACCAGGGCGAACCAGGGGCAGGTGGCAGAACCTCTGAGCTAAATCCCTGGCCCTGCAAACTCGGGAATGTGGAAGTGTCTCACATATAGCAAGAGGAACCCACGAGGCTTTACTTACCAGCCTTCCGCTTTACATTACTGCCAAAAGCTTTTCATCAGCTTTCCCACATCCGCTCATCCACACTCGTTTAGTGGGAAAAAAGGATTTAGAAAAAGTTTAAGTATTAAAAGTGGTTGTTTCTGGGCCGGGGATTGAGCGCAGTGGTGCCGCCACCTGCCTCGCAAGCACAAGGTCCAGAGTTCAGTCCCGGGTACCAAAAACATGTAGTTTCCAGGGCACAGGACCAAGGTAATGAAAGGTGCAGAGGACTAGAATATTGATTATGCCCAAGTGGTTTGTTTACAGAAGCGAGTGGCTGAAGCCTATGTGCCAAGGTCAGAGTAACTCGCACCCAAATTCCATTCCCACAACTAAACCTTCAGACTAGGACAGTGTTCTAATTGCAATCATATATTTTGTCTATTCTGTTTCTAATTCAAGAATGCTGTGTCTTGTCCATTCTAAGCCTTGTTTACATTAATTTTCATAGAAACCACAGGTTGCCTTTACCCCAGTTGATTGCCAATTAAAGTCAGTGCCCGGCCTGTCCAGTGCACTCCTTGGTTGCACCCACAATGGTCGTCCTGGCACCCCACTTTCTCTCTCTTAGTTCTGACTCCTAGTATATTTTTCTCAGGCCTGCATCACACACTGGGCAGGTGGGGACTGGAAAGGAAGGGTCAGGCCATATTAATTGCCATTGTAAGTTCCTCTGTAATATTTATTTTATAACTATGGGCATATCTTACTGGATTTCTAAAAAATCTTGTCTAAATTTTGTCCAGCTTTAACCATGAGATATATTTACTCCTTTTGTTCACTGATACCATCTAACAAATTATTACCTGGGTTGATGCCACACACCTGTAATCCCAGCATTCTGGAAGGGTGAGGCAGGAGTTACACATTAGATCTGAGTCTGGGCAATTTAGTGACAGTAAAACCCTATCTCAAAATTAAGGGGAAAAAAGGGCTGGGGATTTAGCTCAGTGGCTCTGCCACCTGTCTCTGAAGCGCAAGGTCCAAGTTCAACCCTGGTACCCCCCCGCCAAAAAAAAAGGAAAAAACACTTAAAAAGGGGGGTGGTGCCAAGAGTGGTGCCACACACCTGTGATCCCAGAACTCGGGAGGCTGAGGCAGGAGGATCACTTGAGACCAGCCTGGGCTACATAGTGAGTTCCAGGTCGGTCTCAACTACACGATGCAACTCTGTCTCAAAAAAAAAAAAAAAACATAAGGCAGGGGGCTACGCCCTTGTTACCTTTGCTACCTTCTGTATGCTATGTTGTTTCTCTTCCTGTTTGCCGTCCCTGTGTTGAAGCCAGCAGATTATGGACTGAAATCTTTACAAACTGTTCTCACTAGGTTGCCCAAGTTAGTCCATTCTCTTGCCTCAGCCTCCCAAGAAGCTGAGAGTAGCTAAGATTACAGAAATGGTTTTACTATGTGGTTCAGGCTGACCTTGAGCTCCTCCTGTATATCCTTGAGCTGCCCTGAATTTGCAGTGATCCTCTTGCCTCTCCCTCCTGAGCACTGGGATTACAGGAAGGAAAACTGAGGCATAACTTACTACCTTTTTTTTTGGAGTCACGTGGTGACAATTTACAGAAAGCTCTGCAACTCGATGGGTGATGACTTTTTCAACTAAAAAATAATTCAAAAATGGCAGAACTCTTCATGGAATGTGAAGAAAAGCTGGAACCATGACAGAAGAAAGTAAAAGAAATTTATGATGATGACGACGAGGAGCCAATCTTTGTTGGGGAGATAGCAAGTTCAAAATCAGCAATGTCAAGAGGAGTAAAGCATGGTGCACTCAGTCGAGGGTTATATAAGGAACCCATCAAAGTTGTATCTGATAATTCTTCAGTTACTGTTGGATTTGACCCAGACACAGGATTATCACCTTTCCAAGGGGGACAAACACTTTCTGTAACAGGTGTGAACGCAAGTTCATCTTTATCAAAATGTCCTTCAGCTTCTGAAGTAAACAGTATTAATTCAAAAGCCGGGGGGGAGGGTGAAAGTTTCTGGAACAGATTCCTCAGCTGTGTTCCCTTCAGTTAAATCTCCTTCCGAGACATCTCCCAGGCTGTCATCAAAAGGTGTCCATGCCTCATCAGGTCAGTCTCAAAACGGAACACCTTGTACAAGAGCTCGTCCGAAGTGCAGTATTCATTTCAATCTTTTGGATCCTCTAAAAAAAAAAAAAAAATCACATGAAGTATTTTTGTCCGGACATGATAAATAATTTTTGGGGACTGCTAAAACAGAATGTTCAAGAGATGGGGATTTAGCTCAGAGGTTCCGGTGTCTGCCTTGCAAGTGCAAGGACCCGAATTCAATCCCTGGTACCAAAAACAAAACAAAGCAAAAACTAGGTACAAATATCCAGAAATAAAACAACGTTCAAACACAGCAAATAAGTCTGTTGATTGAGAGAAAGGAAAATTGATCATGTTAGTTAATGACTTTTATTATGGAAAGCATGAAGGAGATATCCAGGAAGAACAGAAGACTCAACACAACCTTTAAATGCTTCCGTTGCTTCAAAATTCTAAAAAATAGGGCCGGGGATTTAGCTCAGTGGTTCTGCCGCCTGCTTTGTAAGCACAGGGACCTGAGTTTGATCCCTGGTACCCCCCACAAAAGTCTAAAAAATAATATTTGGTTCATGAACCACACGAAACGCCATTTGGAACTTGAAAAGCAGAGCAGTGAGAGCTGGGGAAACCACACCACCTGCCAGCATTGCCATCGCCTGTTCCCCACACCCTTTCAGCTGCAGTGCCACACAGAAAGTACTCACACCCCTCATGAATCTGTAAATTATCATTTGAAACAGAACGTGTTCTTTTCCAACATATGAAGGACAACCATAAACCCAGTGAAATGCCAGGTATCTGCCAGGTTTGCAGTTATAGATCATCATCATTTTCTGACGCAGAAGCTCATTTTAGGACAGCGCACAAAAACACTAAGAACTTGCCGTGTCCATTTTGCCTCAAAATTATTATTAAAATTGCAACACCCTATATGCATCATTATATGAACATCAGAAAAAAAGGAATACATCATTGTACAAAATGCAGGCTGCAATTTTTGACATGCAAGGAAAAACTGCATCATAAAGACCCAACATCATGGAACACTTATTTAAAAACCTAAACAACTAGAAGGTTTGCTCCGGGAACAAAAGTTACTATTCAAGCTTCAGTTGCACCTCTTCAATCAGGATCTTCACCTACACCTTCTATTAGTGCAAGCCCTTCTACCCTTCAGCTCTCACCTCCAAGGACAAAAAAAATATAACTGCAAAAAATCCCACAAAATTAAACACAAGTAAACCCAATGCACCCAAATCTAATGCCAGTAAATCTAATGGAAGTAAGTCTAAATACTAATCAGAAATCTCTAATGTGCAAAAGAAACAAGCACATTGGCTAATAGCAATAAAAACAGTAAAATTAATGCAGCATTGAGAAACTTCAGGTATTGCCGGGGTGTTCACAAGTGCATTGAGTGTTGTTCTGAAATAAAAGATTTTGCAAAGCATTTTCCTACCTACATCCACTGTAGTTTTTGCAAATACAACACTAGCTGTAGCAAAGCCTGTGTAAATCATATGAAGAGTTTTTATAGTAACTATCCAAGTAAAAGGTTTTATATATTTAAGAAGCATTCAGAAGATCTCAAGGGGCATTACTCTAGTGTGCCTTAGTTGTGATTTCCTAGCTCATGTTTCTGCCTTAGATAATATGGCCACACACTTTAAATCAATATGAAGCTCACGCTTGCCACAGTGAAACAGAGAAAGATGCAGGGGCAGCCAGAGATTTCAAAAAATGTCCAGGGTACACCTGTGCAATGTCTTCAATGAACACAACTCATGCTTATTCTCTCTTTCCAAGGAATGTGAATAATCTGACTGTGGGACCTGCTCTAGGTTGTGGCCTCAACAAATTATATCTTGGGGAGATCCCCTTCCTACACCACTGGCCTTCCACAAGGCTGTTGCTAATTGGCCAGACAGACATGGCCTCAAGGCCCACCACATTGAGTGTATTTCTCACTGGCAGCTTTGGCTCCTGATCTTAAGCTTATGTGGCAACTGTGACCAGGAAAAGCTCATCAGATCAACTGGATGCTGCCCTTAATTCTTCCTCTAGCATAAATGCATTTCAAGATACAATGCAAAAATTGTGGCTGTTAGGAAATTCATGGCTACTTTCATATTCATATGTTTCAAAATTAGTTATTTTTACTGTTATTTAAAATATATTTTCCAGTATTAAGTATAGTTTTTTTCAGTGGTACTAATTCTCAGATTTTTTTTAGTTTAAAAATTTAATAGCTTGGTTTTTCTGTTCTCTAAGTTTATTCATGTCTATTTTATGATTTCTATTCTTTAAAACTTGTTTACTGTTTGTTTTATAAAGAACTACAAGAGAGTCCTTCAGATTCTCTGCAGATTTCTTGTGAGCTGCCTGTTTGTAGCATTTTAAGTTGGCCATTGCTCAGACCCTTAAACCATTCTTATATCCTCTGTCCTGAATCAGGATTATTAATATTATGTTAATATTACGTTCGGGGTTTTAAGGTTTAAAGAATCAGTAAGACTTAGGCTTACAGATCTCAAAAACAAGTTTTAAAGTAACATATTTGTACATGTATGTAATCCCTACTTAGTCATTAATGGAGTTCCTCTGGGTAAAGGTAACATTAAACATATATGGTAACCAACAGTTCACATGTTTCTTTCCTATATATATTAATTTTGTCCTTTATTTTAGTTACATTGAATACAGACCTTGTGCTTGCGAGGCAGGCGGCAGAACCACTGGGATAAATCCCCGGCCCAAGAATAAGATTTCGTTATATATAATGAATAAAAATCCTTTTTCAGAAAACATGATGCAAATGTTTTATTTTCTTTGCAGTATCTTTCAAGAAGAACATTCAAATTTTGATGATATCCAATTCATACAAATCATGGGTTTTTTTATAGTTTGTGCTTTTCCTATGCTAAGAAATATTTGTCTATCCCAATATTATGTATAAAGATCTTTTTCTATTGAAAATATTTATACTTTTAGTTTTTCATTCATATCTTTAAAATTTTATTATTTTTATAGTACTAGAAACTAGACCTAAAGTATGCACATTCCAAGCCCACTCTTTTTTTTTGAGGCAGAGTCTCCCTTTGTAGTTCAGGTGGGTCCTGAACTCACAGAGATCCTCCTGCCTCAGCCTCTCAAGTGCTAGGATTACAGGCAGGCACCACCACACCAGCTTTTGCTTTCTTTTTGAGGCAGGGTCTCCCTTTATGGTTTAGGTGGCCCTGAACTCACAATGTAGCCCAGGCCGGCTTCAAACTCAGAGATCCTCATGCCTCAGCCTCCCATGTGCTGGTATTACAGGTGTGTACCACCAAGCCTGGCTCTTACCCGTCCCTTTTTTTCCCTTTCAGTACAAACTCAGGACTTTGAACTTGCCAGGTGGGTGCAACACCACTGAGCCACAGCCCTGGCTCTTCTCACACTTTTTTAAGACAGGGTCTCCCTATTCAGTATATTGTCCAGGTTGGGCTCAATCTTGCATCATTTCACCCTCTAAGAGTGCTGCAATTACAGGCATTGCTAGTACACCCCAGTTCCAAGTAAACTTTTTGTAGGATATGAAGTCAGGGTTGGCTCTTTCTTCTGATTATCCACCCCTGTAGATTATCTACTTGTTCTGCAAGCAATTTTTTTCAGTTGCTGGGAATGGACCATGGAGCTTCCTTTGTGCTAGGCAGACACTAACACTGAGCTATACCCTAGCCCTAGCACACTGACTTAATTGCAGCTGCTTTATAGTAAAGTCTACAAGTCTGGTAGAATAAATCCTCAAACCTTATTCCTTTTCTAAACTGTCTTAGCTAATCTCTTTGCATCTCGTATACATTTTAGAATTACTCTGTCAATTTCTATAGAAAATCCTGCTTGAATTTTGATTGGGATTACAATAAATCTATAGGTCAATTTGGAAAAAAGTGGTATCTTTAAAATAACCTAGTTTTCATGATACATTTTCATTTACTTAGCTTATTTTCTCTCAGCAATATTTTGTGGTTTTTCCTACACAGGCTTTGCGTACATTTTGTTAAATATATTAAGAACATCATGTTTGAGACTTTACTGTATTATAAATTGTATTGTTTTGGGGGGTTTTTTGGTACTGGGGATCAAACTCAGGTCCTTGTGCTTGCGAGGCAGGCGCTGGAACCACTGAGCTAAATCCCCAGCCCCTTTTCTTTTTTTGGACTCACAAGCATAGGCCCCCACATCTGAGTGGGCCTACGTTTTATTGTTGTGGGGTTTTTTGTTGTTGTTGTTGCTTTTACCTGCATTATTCTTAAACACAGACTACACCTGGGTTCTGGGGTCTGGAAAGGGAAAGTGATTCTTTCAGTAGCACTCAGAACAGAAACAGCTGCTGCAGATAAGGATGTCCCTGTTTCCCCTAAGTAATATAGTTCTGTAAGTCAAATGATAAATTTCTAAAGTGTACTCCAGACCTAGAAATCCAGACATATTCTAAATCTATCATGGCCCAATTAAGAAAAGTAGGAGATAACCTAATGTCCAAACAGGTTTATTGGTCATTTTAGACAAAAGAATGTGAGCAATTTGTAAATACACAATATGAAAAAAGGCTTAATACAAGCTTCCCTTTTCTGGTGGGGGAAGAGGCACAGTACTCTGGATTGAATCCAGGGCCTTTGCAGTAAGCTCCACTCCTCTTTTTTTTTTAACTTTTTACTTATGAGACAGGGTCTTGCTAAATTGCCCAGGCTGGGCTTGAACTTGTCAGCCTCTTTCCCTCAGCATCCCTGAGCACTGGCATTACAGGTGTGTGCCTCCACACCTTTCTTTTACTATAAGAACATAGATCAACTCCAGGCCAATATAATGAAGTCCATTTTCAAGTGTACATAACAGATATACTAAAAAGAAGCCCAGGTCCTTGTTTTGTTAGTGAAATGGAACAACAAAAAAACTCCTTCTAAATGAAATAAATTTAAATTGAGACACTGATTCCTATAACGTTAACTATTGTTTTTATGTGGCTTGAGACAGATAAAAACCTTCAAATTCAAGTATAAACAACGCTTTAAAGAGAACAATATTAGTAACACAGTCAGGTACCAATTTTTTTCAACTTATGATAACTAAAAATCATATGGATTCCCCTCAAGCCAACCAAAAAGCCAAAAACAGAACAAAAATATGAAATTACAGGGCTGGGGATTCAGCTCAGTGGCTCTGTGCGTGCCTTGCAAGCATAAGGTCCTGAGTTCAATCCCCAGTACCAAAAAATAATAATAATAATAATAATAATAATAATAAAAATAAATAAATACCTAAAGTTGCATATTCTTCCTGATACTAAGCCCAAGATTTTTCCCTCCCTAGAATCCTCTAAACTCCAATTATGATATAATTTACTCTGGCCACTGGAAGCATTTCTGCACTGTGACATAGAAATTTTACTTCTTCTCTTATTAATGTATTAATTCCCATCTTAATCCATATACCAGGAATGTAGTCAGGAAGAGAATATAATTTTCCTGAGGCCTGTCACTGAGACATAACTAAACCCACAACATGAGAAATTCAAGCACTGATTAAGCCCCAGATGACAGGGGAAATGAGACTCCCAAAGAGCCTCAAGCAAACCGCACACCCTAAGGCAGATCTAGAGATGGATTCATCTACCAGTCCATCTTCTCCAAGGCTGGACAGGGAGGGAGTGTGGAAATCCCAGCTTCTTTGGAAGGATGAAAGGTATCATTTAGTGATGCTCTGGTTTCTTGAGGAAGAAAAGGAGGTGCAGAAACATCCGGTTTTGTGGACAACAAATATTCCTTATCTTCGAGAATCAGTGACTGTTGTCTCTCTTCTTTCAAAGAAAAACTTGCCGGAAACTCAAGCTTCGGCAACATACAGTGTTCTGTCTGAGTTATTTTCTTATCCTCTAATCCTTTTGACTCAGGGTAAATAAATCTGTTACTGGAACCCTCACTGGCTTCTGCTCTCTGTACAGGTGGTAGATGTTGAGATTTTACTGTTGTTTGAAATTTTCCATTAGGAAAACTCCCATCCTCATGAAATCCAGGGAATGTCACACTTGGAGGCTTATCTTCCCTAGAATCTCTGACTTTTTCCTCTTTCCCTGCTGTTCCTGTCTCTGACTTCTTTGGATGTAGCATGGTTCTTATTAGGAGCCCTTGTGCATTCATCCTGTATTCCTTTGCAGCTCTCTCTCTGCGCTGCTTCTGAAAGTCTCTGAGTTGAAGCAGCTCCTCTGGTAACTCCATACATGTAGGCTATGAAAAGAAAGTGAACACAGGTTTACAGTAACTCAACTTGTGACTATGCTAATTAAAAATTATTTCTATTATACCTAATGAGAGTCGGCAATTCAATGTCTATTCAAATGCGTTCATACAGCACCCTCTAGTGTATTCAACAATAACTGTGCTATTTGAGCGATTTAAATATAGAGGCAATGAATCCAGTGGTGCGTGTGCATCTGCATGTGTAACGATTACACAGGAAAAGTAATCTCACAACCTAGTCCCACTCGCCTTAGCAGGTGCATCTTGTAACATGCTGTTTCTTAGCCAGCCATGGTGGTGCATGCCTATAATCCCGGGAACTTGGAGGTTGAGACAAGAGGATCACTACAAGTTCAAAGCCACCTTGGCCTACACAATGAGTTCAAGATCAAACTACATAGTGAGAACCTGTCCCAAAACAAAACAAAACAAAAAGCTGTTTCTTGTGTGATCTTCTAGGGGTAGTCTATGCACGTATGATCATGCGTGTTAACATATATTGCCTTATTAAATGTTGATATTTGTTAATTACTCTTTCTAAAAATTAATTAATTTTTAGAGTACTTTTTTCTTTCATGTGCCTAGGATCCAACACATGGTAAGCAAATCGTCTACAACTGAGCTACATCCCTAATCCCAGTTCACATTTTTATTTTTCCTCCAATGTTTACTTTTGATAAGTTTCTAAAATCACTCTATATAAATGGTTACATACGGTTATATACCAGAACTTTTACTTTTTTAACTAAAATTTTTGTTTTGGAGAGTGGCATTAATGGCATTTTTAAGGGTAGTGTGGATATATCATAACTTACTGAACAAAATCCTTATTGATGGATATTTGTGTTGTTTCCAGTCTTTTGTCATTATATAAATGCTGAAATAAAAAATACAGGGCCAGGCGTGGTGGCACACGCCTGTAATCCCAGCACTCAGGAGACTGAGGCAGGAGGATCGCTGTGAGTTCAAGACCAGCCTGGGCTACATAGTGAGTTCCAGGTCAGTCTCAATTATACACTGAGACCCAGTCTCAAAAAACCAAAAAACAAACAAACAAACAAACAAAAATACAGTACATGAAGAAAATGTACATTTTGTTACATGGGACAAGTAATTTAGTAATTTTTCCAACTTGGCTTACCTTTTGACTTCAGGGTCTCTGTGTTGTAGGGGGGATTGAACCTAGGGACTTCACATTGAGCTGCATCCCCAGACTTTCTTTTTTTTTTTAATTTTGAGACAGGTTCTCATTCATTTGGTAAGTTGCCCAGGCCAGGCTCAATTCTGCAATGTTCTTTTTTTCTGTTGTTGTTACCAGGGATCAAACTTGGACCTTGTGCTTGCAAGGTAGGCGGTGGCACCACTGAGCTAAATCCTGGGCCGAAATTTGCAATGTTCTTGCTTCAGCCTCCTGGAGCACTGGGTTTACAGGTGTACCCACTTTTAACATATTCCACACAAAAAAAATGGGGGAGGGAATGGCAAGATCTCACTGTGTTGCCCAGGCTGGCCTTCAACTTTTGGGCTCAAGAGATTTTCCTGCCTTAGATTACTGGAGAGCTGGGACTACAGGTACATGCCACAATATTCAGCTAACAAGATTTTAAAATTCAAATTTACTAGTCTTTTATGGGCTCTAAATATTTTGTTGCATAAAAAAGCCTTCTTGTGCTTGCTTTGGCAGCACATATACTAAAATTGGAATGATAAAAAAGCCTTCTAGCAGGCATGGTGGTGCATGCCTGTAATCCTATCACTCAGAAGGCAGCTATGCTCACCACTATATCACCAACACACCCAATCCCAGCACTTGGGAGGCTGAGGCAGGAGGATCCATGGAAGTTCAAGACCAGCCTGTGCTAGAGTGAGCTTGAACTACATATTGAGACCCTGTCTCAAAAAAAAAAATGTCTTCTATGGGGCTGGGGATTTAGCTTAGTGGTTCCACTAACTACCTCGCAAGTGCAAGGACCATTCAATTCCCAGTACAAAAAAAAAAAAAAAAAAAGCCTTCTGTGCTGTGGAAATTTAAAACTTTTGTTTTTTTGTTTTATGGTGCTAGGGAGTGAACCCACAGCCTCATAGATGCTATGCAAATACTCTATGACTGAGCTACATCCCCAGACTTTAAAAAAAAATGTTTGGTTACTATATATTTGATAATCTTGGAATCTGGTATTAAATTTTTTGTCAGAAAAAAGAAAAGCTGTCATCTCTTTGTCACATCTGTAACAGATCTCTGTGTGTGTGTGTGTGTGTGTGTGTGTGTGTGTGTGTGTGTGTGTGTGTTTTGGTACTGAGGATTGACCTCTGGACCTTGTGCTTGTAAAGCAGGCAGAGTAACCACTGACCTAAATCCCTGGCACATTTTTTTAAACCTAAAAAAAAATTTTTTTGGCGGGTGGGTTAGAGATAGGGTCTCACTATGTATTTGAGACTGACCTGGAACTCATTATGTAGCCCAGGCTGGTCTCGAACTCAAGCGATACTCCTGCCTCAGCCTCCTGAGTGCTGGGATTACAGGTGTGTGCCACCACGTCTGGCTAAAAAAAATTTTTTATTAGAACATGTTTGCGGTACATGCAGTTTACAGTCATCTTGGGGAATGGTTACATATACATACTACAGCTTCTTTTTTGTTGTTAATTCTCTTTCCCTTCCCTCCCTCCCCCACTAGTTCTGCTATCTCAATTTTCATTCTTGTTGATACTATAAATCTTAGCTCATGTTATGGTATATAAGGCTTACATTCATTGAGGTTATGGGTTCCTGGACATGGCATATCTTTACTGTACTTATTTCCCCTTCTCTTCCTCCTCACCCCTCACCCTTGTTCCCTTGGACCTCTTCCCTATTGCGAGATTCATCCCTTTGTCCCCTTTGATCTATCCTTTATGATTCTCTTTGTACTTTGCCTCATACTATATTTAAGCCTGTGTATCTGGTTTCACTCAACACTGTATTTTCCAGGTGTATCCATTTTCCTACAAATGTCTCAAATTTGTCATTCTTTATAGCTGAGTAGTATTCCATTGCACATAGATATCACATTCTCTTTACTCAATCATCTACTGATGGATATACAGACTGCTTCCAGGATTTAGCTATTATGAGTTGTGCTGCTAAAAACATTGGTATGCATGTATCGCTGTAGTACGTCTTAAACCCTTTGGGGAAGATAGGTATCTTCCCCAAAGAAGGGGGATAGCTGGGTAATATGGAATTTCTAACCAGTTCTTCAAGAAATCGCCATACTGACTTCCATTCTGTTTGTACTCGTTTACATTTCTATCAACAAGGAAGGAGAGTTCTCTTTTCACCACAGCCATGCCAGCATTTGTTGCTGTTTGATTTTTTAATGCTGCCATCCTTTCCAGAGTAATATAGAATCTTAGCATTGTTTTTAATCTGCATTTCTCTAATGGCCAGAGATGTTGAACATTTTTTCACATATTTGTTGACCATTTGTCTTTTCTTCTCTCTGAAGTGTCTGTTCATTTCTCTTGCTCATTTCTTTTTGTTGTTTTAGGGTCTTGCTATGTTTAGGCTGGCTCTGAACTCACAGTGATCCTCCTGCTTCAGTCTCCACAGTGCTAGGATGATAGACATGTGCCACCATGCCTAGGCATTCTCTTATCTACTTCTTGACTGGGTCTTTAATTTTAGGTAGTTTAATTTTTTTTTTTTAGTTTTTTTATATATTCTAGATCAGTAGTAATGAACCTATTGTACCTGCATTATTTATTTACAAAATGTTACTGTATGAGTTGTTTTTCTAAACTAAAACCTCAGTATCCAGGTTTCACTACAGTGTTGGCACTTTGCAATAAATAAGTGGGTTTGGGGGTTGCAGTTTGGGCACTCATCTCTAAAAGGTTTGCCATTCCTGTTCTAGATATTAGTCTTCAGTCTGAGGTTAGCTGGCAAACTTTTTTCCTCACTCAGTAGGTTGTCTCTTAACTCTACTGCTTGATTCTTTTGCTGTATAGAAGCTTTTTAGTCTGATATAATCCCATTTGTTGATTTGTGCTATTATTTCTTGTGCAACTGAGGTTCTGTTTAGAAAATCCTTTCCCACACCTAGGTCTTCAAATATCTTAACTATTTTATCTTCCAGTAGGTTTAATATTTCTTTTTTTAATGTTTAGATCTTTGGTCCATTTTTATTTCAATTTAGTATATGGTGAGAGAAAAGGGTCCAGTTTGAATCTTCTGCAAATAAGCAGTTTTCCCAGCACCACTTGAATCAGCTGTCTTTACTCCAAAATATGCTTTGGGCCCATTGGTCAAAGATCAAATAGCTGGGGTGAGGATTGAGCTCAGTGGGGCTGCGCCTGCCTCAAGCACAAAGGCCTGAGTTCAATTCCCAGTACTGGGGGTGGGTGGGAATCAAACAGCTGAATCTGTCTGGAAATGTTTCTGTATCCTCAATTCTGTTCCACTGATCCATGCACCTTGCCATTTTTGTCATTATTGCTTTGTACTATAGTTTGAAGTCAAGGATTGCAAGGCTTCCTGGTTTGCTTTTATTGTCCAAAACTGCTTTTGTTATTCTGGGTCTCTTCTGGTTCCATATGAATTTTAGAACTATTTTCTAAAGTTCTATAAAGTATGTTGTTGGTATTTTGATCGGGACCACATTGAATCTGTAACAGCTTTAGAAATATGGCCATTTTGCTAATATTGGCTCTGCCTTGCCATTTTCTGATATTCTCTTCAATCTCCTTTTTCAGAGTACTATAGCTTTCTTCGTAGAGGCCCCGACTTTTTTGTAAGACAGGTTCTCACAAAGTTGCTAAGTTGCCCAGGCTGGTGATATTCTTGCTTCAATCTCTCAAACAGCAGAGACTACAGCCATATGCCACATGTCCAGCAATTCCCTTTTTCCTTACAGTTTCACGGTTTACATAAATATTTGATCCATGGAGTTTATTTTGAAGTAAAAAGCAATATAACTGATTTTACTTCCCTACAATAGTAAATCAATTGTCTAAGACCATTTACAGAATAATTATGTTTCCCTTTGGAAATGCTACCTTTATCAAAACTATCTTGGCAGATATATATTGAATTTATCTCTGGGTTCTCAGTTGTTTTCCACGGGCTTCCTCAGTCATGTACCAGTCAAAAACTGTTTTCTTTGATGCAGCTTTATAATGTTTTAATATTCCACACAACTAGTCTTCTTCACTATACTTTTTTCCAAAATTCCCTGATTATTCTTACATGCTTATTGGTTTCTGCACACCCTGTGAATCATAGTCTGTCAAAATAATCCAAGTGTAGGCAAACTGCAGTGTTATATAGATGCAGTCCCAGCACCCTGGGAGGCTGGAGCAGGAGGACCGCAAGTCTGAGTCTAGCATAGGCAACTTAGGGAGTCTCTGTCTCAAAGTAAAAAGAGAGCTGGGATGTAGTTCAGTGCAAAAGGCCCTAGATTCAATTCATTTCTGGTGTTGATATGTGTGGTGCTCATGTTTGTAATCCCAGCTACTTGTGAGGCTAAGGCAGCAGGATCACAAGTTTGTGGCCAGTACCATTAAAGATAGTGGGGGGAGAGAGAGAGGAGAGAAAGATGAAGGGAAGGAGAGAGAGAGAAACTGCCAAAAAATGTACACACACTTCAGCAGTTTGCCATACAGATAAGTCTGGAATCTCATGGCCACCACGTTGAGCACCTCTTGTAATGGTAGAGGCCAAAGTAACTTGTATTAATTGCATCATGTCTCAGTAAATTTAGTATTAAAATATTTGTACAAGTTTTTCTTTTCCTGGTGTATACATTTTTTGGTGGACTTTCACATGTGAGCGCTCTGTCTATATATATATATTTTGTCACTATGTCTGCCCCATGAAAGTTGGTGAGGTGGTGAAGAGCGAGTGACACTGTGCCCTTGTGCCCTCCCCAGGAGAGGCAGAAACAGCAAAAGAGGTGCTGAAGATGCCGCAGACAATTGCACCTACCTGTGTGCCTGCAAGCTGGTTTGCAGACCCTTCCCGGCAGGTGTTTAGGTGCCCATCCACTAGGGTGGTGAGGTCTGACATCATCTCATCCAGGAGCGCTGTTCGAAGAGGGAGCAGGTAGGTCACTTCCAGGGCCAACATTTTCAGTAAAGCGGGTGGAAGAGGTCGTGTGAACCATACTTCTGGATTTCCCTAGAGACACCAAAACATTTTCTCCCAGTTGTGTTGAGAAATGAACTCAGGGCCTCACACACACTAGGCAAGTGCTTTACCACTGAGCTGCAGCCCCAACTCTTTAATTCTGTATTTATTTTGCAATAGAGTCTTACTAAATTGCCAGCTAGCCTCTGATTTGTGATCCTCCTGCCTCACCCTCCCAAACAGCTGGGTAACAGGCATGTACCACCACTCCCAGCCCATAGGGTTCCTTAATTTAAAATACTCATTTTCTTACTTTCACATTATAAGTACCGTTCTGAGTATACACCTCCCACTGCACATACAATTA
Source organism: Fukomys damarensis (assembly GCF_012274545.1). Lineage (NCBI taxonomy): Eukaryota > Metazoa > Chordata > Mammalia > Rodentia > Bathyergidae > Fukomys > Fukomys damarensis. Next base: position 35,068,583 of record NW_022900929.1, on the reverse strand, counting down.
CAATGTGTCCATGAAACAAGAGGAGGAAGAGGTAGGTGGATTGATCTAGATTCAGCATTTAAAATCAGAGGCAGCATCCACGTATAGTGGTGCCTGCCTTGTAAGCCCAGGACCCAGAAGGCTGAGGTAGAAAGATCACTGTGAGTTTGAGGCCAACCTGAGCTCAAGGCCAAGATGAACTTGCACAGTGACCCTGTCTCACAAAAAAAAAAAAAAGAAAAAAAAAGTTGGGAGGCAACAGAATACACACACACACACAGTTTTTCAGACAAGGTCTCACTACGTAGTCCAGGCTGGCCTTGAACTCTAAAGAGATTCTTCTGTCTCAGCCTCTAAGTATTGGGATTACAGGTGTGCACCACCATGCCTGGCAAGAAAATTTATATTTCTTTGTGAGAAACAATTGGGATGATTTTGATCCCATTGCACTAATCCAAATTATCACAAAATTTCTCATCTCAACTTGAAATTTTATTTCAGAGTCCTTTTTAGGTGATAACCAACAGATCTGGATCCTAGCTTTTATTATTATCTTTTTGTGGGGGGGGGTGCCAGGAATCGAACTTGGGACTTTGCGCCTGTGAGATAGGCAGCAGAACCACTGAGCTAAATCTGCGGGCCTGTATCCTAGCTTTTAGCCAGCCACTCAAAACCACCAACTGTTCCTCTCTAGCACAACTAAGATTTTGTCGATTCTCATACACTTACATGCAGCTGTCTTTTCACTATATAATAGTGAATCCTGTTCAGAAAACCCTTGAAAAAAATCCTGTTCAGAAAACCCTTGAAAAAAATTATCATCAAATGAGACACCCTCTGACACTCACCTGAATCAGTTTTTGTCTGTCTTCTAGAAAGGAGAGATATTTAGGGGCTATATTAAGGTGTCTTATTAAACTTTCCTGTAAAGTACTGATGCAGTTTGGAAGAAAGCCACCAGTTTCCATGGAAAACTGAAAGACATCTGCTACCTGTGGTAATACAAAAAGAAAAACCATTCAGTCAAATATATACAGAAAACTATCCCATTCCAGAAATAGCAAGATTTTAGAAAAATGTCTTTAAAGACCATTTTCCCCAAGGATCCATATGAGAGTCCAAAACAAGTTGTTCAGACAACTTATTTTTGAAAAACAAAATTTTAAAGCAAGATTACCCATGTGAAGAAAGAAAAAAAAAAGATTACCCATGTATTTGTGTCTACTTTCTTTTCTACTTCTTTTGCCTGTTAGGTTGTTACACTTTATGGCTTTTGGAGAATGGGAAAGAAAAATAAAATTCAAGAATTATTTTATTATTTATAAGCAATTCTGCTAAAGTTTTGGTAAGGAAAGCGAATAAAATTAAAAAGTGTGATAACTTTATTTATACATGGTAGACTAAATAATGATCCCCAAGATACTCACATCCAAATCTTTGGAACGCTTTTTTTGGGGGGTGGGTACCAAGGATTGGAACGCTTAATGTTAACTGATACAAAGAATGAAGAAATAAAGATACTATTATGCTTTGTGTCTAGATGTCCCCTCAGAGCCACATGCAGTCACAGGTGGGGCTTTTCAGAGGTGGCTGATCTAGACTTTGTGATGTTGAGACTAAGTGTGTGATGCTGGGATCAAGGGTGCGTGAGCGCTGCCCACTCCTAAGGGCAGGTACCTGGGTGGAATATAATGGACAGAAAGAGGGCTGTTGCATGTCCCTTTGTTCCTTGCTTCTTCTGCTGCCTTCTGCCTGCCAAGAACTGTTTCTCCTCTGTGATGTCTGTCTGCTATGCCACCCTGCCTTGCAGCCAGCAGGTAATGGACTGAAACCTCTACAAACTGTGAGCCAAAATAAACCTTTCCTCCCACTCTGGGTATTGGGTATTTTGTCTTAGCAATGAGAAAAATAACCAATATAGATACGTAGAAAGCAGATAAGGAAATTATCAATGGTTTTTTGGTGCCAGGGCTTGAACTCAGGGCCTTGCGCTTTCAAAGCAGGTGGCAGCATCACTGAGCTAAATCCCTGACCCAGGAAGTTATAAATTTTAAGAAAACTGCAGCTTCAAGACACAAAGTTATTGGGCTGGGGATTTAGCTCAGCGGCTCGGTGGCCTGCCTTGCAAGCGCAAGGACCCGAGTTCAATCTCCGGTACCAAAAAAAAAAGACACAAAGTTATCCAAGGTTACAGTGCCTTTTTCACCCTTACACCTGTTTTTCCCCCTTAGACTTCTCACTCTTAAACTGCTGCCAAGATACAGTAAAACCCAATGAATGTAATCATTATATACTGTAAACATATACTAATGAAAATAAATATTTAAAAAGATTTAATAGATGCGGGAGTGGTGGCACACGCCTGTAATCCCAGCACTCGGGGAGACTGAGGCAGGAGGATCGCTGTGAGTTCAAGACCAGCCTGGACTACATAGTGAGTTCCAGGTCAGTCTCAACTACATAGTGAGACCCTGTCTCAAAAAACCAAAAATAAAATAAAATAAAAAGATACAGTAAATCCATAGATTTGACCTGTGTTTTCTTCTTCTTTTTTTTTGGTACTGGGGATCAAACTCAGGTCCTTGTGCTTGTGAGGCAGGCAGTGGAACCACTAAGCCAAACCCCACCCCCCCTTTTTTGGTACCAGGGATCAAGGTTGGGTCCTTGCACTTGAGAAGCAGGCGGAAGAACCACTGAGCTAAATCCCTGACCTGACCTGTGTTTTCTTCTAATTCTATAATCCACAAATCCCAAGGACTTCCACTCTGAAATAAACAGTACTGCTGGTATTAATTTGGTACCATATCTGCAAACAAACACTTACAAATGAGTATGCATTTTAAACATCTTTTCATATTTACCATAATGTAATATGAACAGATGTTAATAAAGAAAATATAAAAGCACTCTTCTTACTTTTATGAAAAAATTAAAATTTCCTAACAAAATAGAGAATAATAGTTAATACACTGTATATTATATTGTAATCTGTTTGTTCTTTGGCTTTTGGGTTTTTTTTTAGACCAGATCTTGCTATCTAGTTTGGCAGGCCTTGAACTCACTGTGCAGCCCAGGCTGGCCCTTAACTCACAGTGATTCACCTACCTCAACCTTCCCAAATGCTGGGGTTATATGCATGTACCACCACTCCCGGCTTATATAAAAATCTTCAAAGAACTGTTACCGGCTGTGGTGGTGCATACCTGTAATGCCGGCTTTCAGAAGGTTGATGCAGGAAGATCGCTGTAAGTTTGAGGCCAGTATGGGCTACATAATGAGTTCAAGACAAGCCTGAACTGCATAGTAAGACCCTGTCTCAATAAAGACAAAAAAAAAAAAAAAGCTGCCAAAATGTTACTCAGATGAACAGATAAACAAAATGCATTTACACAATGGAGTACAACTCTGCCATAAAGAAAGATAAAACTTGAAGACGTTCATAAGGTCTCAAATATTGCAGGATTCTCTTAAAGAGAGACAGAGATAGAGAGATAGAGAAGAAGGAGGGAGAGGGAGAACACAAAATAGAAGATAAATAGGGACATGGGCCGGGGATTTAGCTCAGTGGTTCTGCTGCCTGCCTGACAAGTGCAAGGTCTGGAGTTCGATCCCAGGTACTAAAAAACAAACACACAAACAGATAAACAGGGACATAGGGAGAACTCCAAACAATTTCCCAAATTACCTATTCTGTTGATTCAAAAATATATTCTTTTTTCAAGTACTGGGAATCGAACTCAGGACCTTGTGCTTGTCATGCAGGCATGGCACCACTGAGCTAAATCCCTGGCCCCCTGGAAATATTTTAATATATATGCTACTTTGTTTCATTTATACTACTAATTTCTTAGTTCACTGAAGAGAAAGTTTTGTGCTATCTTGTCAATAGGTCCGCTTTTATTTATTTTTTTTGGAGAAAGGGTCTTGCTATGCAGCTCAGGCTGGCCTCAAACTCACAGTGACCCATCCTCTTGCCTTAGCCTCCTGAGTCCTGGGATTGCAAGCGTGCACCACCATCCCCTACCAATGGGTATGCATTTTAACCTAGTCGATAAAGCCAGTTTTTACTTTAGCCCAGTAATGGGCAACCTGACCTTAAGGAAAGAGACACAAGGTAAGTTATAAATAACTTAAAAAATACATAAACACCTTAGGAACACCTCGAGACCACAATCACCCCCAGCCCTAGGCCACAGTGTGGCTCACTTCTCGAGGGCCCATCCGCAGCTGAGTGTGCACGTTTTCATTCTGCCTGACACACCTGCCTGAGCTTCTCCCTGACATGTCCTGAAAGGCTTTTCTGGGGTGCTGGGCCAAAGCCCTAGGCCCCATCTCCACTTTGAGGACCTTGTCAGATCCACCCCACCTGAAGACAGTTCTGCACAAGGGACTTTGCTGCTTCAAATAAACTATGGATCTTTTGAAAAGATTATCCTGAATCACCTGGGAGGTCCTGAAAGGTAATCACAAGTGTCTTTGAAGACAGAAGCAGAGGGAGATTTTACTGTGGCCAAAGGAGATGCAAAGGTGACACGGGTGGAAACAGAGATCAGAACACTGCACTCTGAAGATGGAGGACAGGACCACAGGCTAAGGAATACAAGTCCCCACTAGATGCTGGAAATGCAAGAAAACAGCCTCTCCCGAGAGGTGTCATGCAAAACCCTGCTGATACTTTGACCTGACCCCAGGAAAAACCATTTGGGGACTTCTGATCTCCACAAATAAATTTGTGCTGTTTTAGGTCACAAAAGCTTGGCAACAACAGGGAACTAATATATTTAGTTAGAAGAAAAAAATCGGTAAAATTTGTTTGTGTGTGATGCTAGGGACTGAACCTGCAGCCTCTGCACTGAGCTGCATTCCTGGCACTTTTGACAGGCAGGGATACTCACCACTACACTAACAAGGATGACTCCCAGCATTTTAGAAAACCAAGCCTTTTTTAAAACAGGGTCTCACTAAATTGCCAAATTCCTCAGGCTGTGCTTGAGCTCGTGATCCTAAAGCCTGACTACTCAGGGTGCTAGAATTACAGGCAAACTGGTGAAAATTCTTGTACTATGAAAAATCCTTTTTTTTTTTTGAGACAAGGTCTTGGTATGTATGTAGTTCAGGCTGTCTTTGAATTCACTCTGTAGCTCAGGCTGGCCTCAAATTTACAGCAATCCTCCTGGCTCAGCCTCCCAAGTATTGGGATTTCAGGTATGTGCCACCATGCCTGGCTGCCCACTATGACAAATCTGAAAAGAAAAATATGGAAAGATATGCTGAAGACTTCACTGGACATACATATAAACCTCAATCAAGAAATTTGATGGCTAAAAAATAAAAAGAAATCTGATGGTAGTCAGGTCTGGTGGCACATGCCTGTAATCCCCTGTGCTGTGACTCTGAGGCCAGACTGGGTAATTCTGCAAGACCCTGACTCAAATAAAAATTTTTAAAATGGACTGGGACAATACTTCAGTGGTAGAGCATGCCTGGATTCAGTCCCCAGTACTGCAAAACAAAAACAACAATTTCCTTTCATTGGCATAAACCTAAAACCAAAACACTAGAACAAACTCAAGAAAACACACTGAGGGGCTGGGGGCAGTTCAGGGACAGAATATGGGCTTAGCGTGCATGAGGCAGCCCTGGGTTCAACTTCCAGCACAAAGAAGGAAAAAGGGAGGAAGGGAAGAGAGAAGAAAATGAGAAAAGCAGCAAGGTAGGCAATAGAAACTCATGGTTTTACTGCTGTCACCAACAAACCAGAGAAATAGTTCAGCTCTGAAAGCTGCTGTAGTCCAGGACTTGCCATTTCTCTAAGGTCCACTGGATGAGGGTCAATACATCTCTTCTGGCTGCTTCACACCAGAACCTACTCCACGAAGGAACATATGTGGTAAAGGCAGAGAGGCGATTTTCCATTTCACACTAACTCTCCTATGTCAGACTTTCTATCTGCGCAAAACTGCTCGAGTTTCTGAATGCTATGAAGCATAGATTGTTTGTTTTGAGAGAGTCTCACTATGTAGTTCAGGTTGGCCTTGAATTCACTATGTAGCCCAGGCTGCCCTCGAACTCACAGCAATCCTCCGGCCTTGGCCTCCTGACTGCTGGGATTACAGGTATGCGTCACCATGCCTGGCTCCTAAATAACATTAAGTAACTTTTTGCAGTGTTTTTCATAGCTTACCAAATATTCTCACATTCTTATACAATGAGAAGTGGGCAGGAGTAAGGCACACAAAAAGATTTTTATAAAAAAGACTTTTAAGCACTTATCAGAGGTTACATTCACTGGCGAATCCAATGTTTCCCTTTATGTACCTGTGTGTCAAAGACATTATTTAGCATGATCCCATATTGATGAGAGAGGCAATCAGAAAGCCAGCGACAATCGTGGATAACCTAAGGAATGAGAAGATGAAGACAGAGTAATTAGAACCTGAATGCTTTCTTACTAGCAGAGGAATCAGCTTACACACTTGCCTTTAAAATTCTTTTGTCTTCTAATACCATCTGAAGTCCATTGCTGAAAGCTCGACTTCCCAGAAGGAAAATGTCAAATAAGTAAACTCGGCTATTTGTGGCCACCTACAATAAATCATTTCACAGGGTAAGGAACAACTGAGAAAAGAATCTGACGATCAAGAATATAAGATATTGGATAAAATATTTAACATCTTCATTGTTAAGTAAACAGTAGATACTCAATGATTCTTAGGGAAAGCAAGTTTAAATTAATCTTAAGTAATAAAAAAAAATGACACAGTAGGGCTAGGATGCAGCTCAATGGTAGAAGACTTTCCCAGCATACACAAAACCCTGGTTCAGTCCCCTTTGCTATAAAATAAAGCAAAGTAAAAAACATTATCATTGTGATGTAGGATGGTACTGTATCATACCTCTGTGAATGTAAAATATCTTGTACCTGCTTTATAAGTAGTAGTGACCGTGCTTTATCAGAACCATATTTAATGATATTACTCTAGAATGTTCTCTTTCCAGATGATGATTAAAATGCTAACTTTTAAAAAATAGTACCAGGTACCACAACAGCAACAGAACTGTGCTGTTTTCTGGTTATTATTCTTTTCTTTGTTTTTTTTTAATGGAATGTGCTGAATGTATATAATTTTGTTCAGATGACTGCAGAACCTGGAAAAGCTGGTGCTGCTATTAATGCATAACATACTGCTATTATAGGTCTC
>NW_022900929.1:35039052-35061323 GCF_012274545.1 Fukomys damarensis | reverse complement strand
GTTGAGTTGGCATTGTACAGAAATGGACAGCCATATTGGTCTAGAAATGTTAATTTATTTTTTTTTCCATTTGTACAGGGGTAACGCACTGTATTAAATATGTAAGGTCATATCTACGTGGGTTTGATTACAGAAACTAATAAAGTATTCTCTAAATAATGAAAAAAAAGAATAAGATAAGACTACAAGAGCAAGAAGCAATTTAAATATGTTCAGGGACCATTTTCATCTTCAGAATTAAGGATTATTTTAATCTTACATCATTGCCTTTTCTCTTTTACTTTCCTTTTTAGTTTTATTTTAGGATTCCCTATTTTTAATGTCCATTCAGAGATTTCTTTAACTGAAATACCGAATAGTTTCTTTGGTGTGAAAAACTATAATAGTACACAGGATCCTAATGAGATAATTAATAATGTGAAATAGGAAGGAAAGGGCTAAAGGTGTAGGGAAAGTGGGAAGGTGGGGGAAAGGTAATAAGGGAGAGGAAAAAAATATGAGAAACTGAAAAAATTGAGATAAAGTGTTTGTAAATGGGGAGGGGAGGAGGGGGTGAAGGGAGGGCAGGGACAAGCGGAAAAAATGAGATTCAAGACCTGTCATGTAAAGGTACAGGATCCCAATAATGAATATAACTGTATTTTATACCTAGATTGTACCAATAAACTCAATAAAAAGAAAAAAAAAGACATTATCATTGTGATTTTCAAAAAGAAAGAAAAAGATAAATCATTGGATTTGGCTTTCTTTTTGTTGACCTCCAAACTTTAATGTTTCCCCAGCCTTACAAATGGTTTTCTATGATATTTTGAAATAGTATTTGGCCTTCCTCCTGGTTTCCTGATATAAACCTTCTAAAACCCTTGAAATCTCCATGGTGCTGAGTGTCCATTACTGGCTAGTGAGGTGACTGGTGTTTGGAGGCTTCTAGACAGCTGTAGGATAGGGATGGGGTTGGTCACAGGAAAGACCAGGGCAAGATTAGAAGAGTAGGACTTTTAGCCCTCTTGGGGGAGGATGAGGGGCTGGAGATTAGATTTATCATCAATGGCCAGTGATTTAATCAACAATGCCTGCCTAAGAAAGCCTCCATAAAAACTGGAAAAGGACTGTTTGGTGAGCTCCTGGGGAGCTAAGCATGTGGCAGTGCCTGGAGGCGGCATGTACCTTCTCCAGTCCTCTGCTCTATGCCATCTCTTCCATCTGGCTGGTCATTTGCAATCTTCACAATATTCTCATATTATCTGAGTAAGTTTAAGTGTTTTTCTAGGTTCTGTGAGATTCTCCCCCCTCCCCCTCCCCCCTCTGTTATTCTGGTCAGAATGACCATGATCAAGAATAAAAGCAATAAATGCTGATGAGAATATAGGGTAAAAATTTTACCCTTGACCTTGCTAGTGGAAATGTAAACTAGAACTACTATGAAAACCAGTATGAAGAGTTCCTCAAAAAGGATTTAGCTCAGTGGTGCCACCACCTGCCTTGCAAGCTCAAGGTCCTGAGTTCGATTCCTGTTACCAAAAAAAAAACAAAACCCAAAACTAAAAATAGACATTCCATTTGAACCAGCTACATCTCTTCTAAGAATAGTCTTGAAAGAATTAAAAACAACATATTATAGTGATTCATGTATACCCAGGTTTAGAGCAGTGCATCTCACAACAGCTAAGCTAAGGAAACAGCCTAAGTGCCTGTTGAGAAGCAAATGGATAAAGAAAATGTGGGAGATATACAAAGCTGAATACTATTCAACCACAAAAAATGCAATCAGGTCATTACAGGAATATGGATGGAATCCGAGCCCATCACTGCTAAGCAAAATAAGTGAGACACAGAAAGTTAAATATTGCATGTATTTTCTTATATAAGAAACCTAAAATATAAGGAAATAAGTAAGTAAAATAATAGAGCGATGATAGGAAATAACAAGGTAGACTCTTGGAGATGTGGAAGGGCTGGGGGAGGGGAGCAGAAAGGGCATGGAAGACAGAGGATGAAAATGATCACACTGTGTTACACGCAAGTATCAATTATTTCACAAAACAGGCATCACCATTCTCTTTTGCAAATAGATTCTAATAAAATTTTTAACATATATCAAAACTATCACTAGTAACTATTCCAAAATAAAAAATGTTTAAAAATCTCTTACCTGAAGCCAAAACAGTTTCCCATGGCGACACACATTAGCTCCTTCTGCAGCCACACTCAGGACACTCTGCTTCTTGATGTGGAGCATCTGGTAAGAAAGGAAGATGCTGCAGGGAACAGACGGGGCACCCTAACGCCGAGAATGGCACACACGGAAACAAAGGCTGCTTCTCCCACACACAGGAATCATTCTTGAACACCAGATTCTCTTTCTCATTTTAGCAAAAGCATTACATCAGCAGAGGATAATTCACTCAGATCCCAACTGCTGCACAGTTAAAAACTAAGACATCTTTATTACTGCTGACACTGCCAACAAAGAATTTTAGTCTTTATGACAAGATTCTGAATGCCATCTGGGCATGCCTATAATCCCAACACTGGGGAGGCTGAGGCAGGAGGATTGCTATGAGTGCAAGTCCAGCCTGGGCTATACAATGAAATGCTATCTTAAAAAAAAAGAAAAGAAGATTCCTCATGCAAATTAAGTTGCCCTAACACAGAGCAATTTACTGTATCTTAAAGGAACACAATATCTACTGTTCAGAATGACAGAAACAAGCTCTAACAGGTACCTCACACCTTAGCTTCATTGAATTACTCAAAACTAAAACAGTGGTATACTCTTGTCCTTTAATTATCCATACTTTTATCCTTTCTCAAAACACTGTAAAGTTCTAAAAGCCTTAAGTATCTACATGATATAAGGTTCTCCCCATTTAACAGGTAGGTAGATAAGTTACTCAAGAACAGAAGGGCACAGTAATTTACGCTTCTTTTTCCTTAAGAAAGTGTGAAATGTTCTACATTCTGAACATTTCTCACCAATGGTAAGAAAAGGGGCCAGGTGTGGTGGCACACACTTGCAATCCCAGTACTCTGAGAATTGAGGCAATTACTGCCTGAGAAATTTAGTGGCTAAGCAAGAGCCTGTCTGAAGATAAAAAAAAAAAATTTTTTGTTTTTTTGGAACCAAGGATCAAACTTGGGACCTCGCACTTACAAGGCAGGTGGCTGAGCTAATCCCCGGCACCCAAAAAAAATTTTTTTTTAAAGGCTGGGAATGTAGGTCAGTGTGAAAGACCTGGGTTCAATCCCCCAGAACCAAGGGAGGGGAAGAAACAAAGAAAAAATAAAAAGAAGATTGAGTTTCGTTAAGGCTATAGAACTGGAAACAAAGACTACACAGCATTTCTCTTTTTTCCTTTTTGGTTTTTTGTTTTGTTTTCTTTTTTGAGACAGGATCTTGCTGTGTAGTTCAGGTTGGCCTCTAACTATCGGGGAATGCTGGGATTACAGGCATGCACCACCATACCCGGCTTTCTACCACGTTTTCTCCTTTCTTTTTCTTCCCCCTCCTTCCCCTTCCCCTTCTCTTACTTTCTCCAGTATGGGGGATTAAACTCAGGACCTTGCACTTGTGAGGCAGGCACAGCTCCACTGAGCTAGATCCCCCCACTCTTTTTTCCTTGGTACTAGGAATTGAACTAAGGGCCTTGCACTTGCTAGGCGGGTGCAGCACCACTGAGCTAAATGCCCCCTGCCACTTTTCTTCACTGCAGTTCTCTCATGTGAGCTTCCCTGCTGCTCTTCCACACAAGGCCAGAATGGTTAGCCCCGTTGCCCTTCATACCTATTCTACCCTCAAGTTCTTTATCTAGATGCACGTAGCAACAGTAGCTCCCTTACCATCTTCAAGGCCCCTATTCCAATGTTATCTCTTCAGAGAAATTTCCTCTGTCCACCTCATATAAGACAGGTCCTCCCTGTCACTCTGTTATCCACACCTTCACAATAATTACGGTCGGTTGGGCCAGCTGTTAAACAATGGTTTGATTATCTAATATTAGAAGCCTAGAACTTTGCCTTGATTATTGTTTTACCCTGGAGCTCAGAAAAATGCTCGGCATATAGCAAGTATCCAAAATATTATGTTGCGTTAATAAGGAAGACATCAAAGATCTTATGATAAGCTGGGCATGGTGGGCACACCTGTAATCCCAGCACTTGGGAAGCTGAGGCAGGAGGATTGCTGTGAGGTCGAGACCAGCCTGGGCTACATAGTGAGTTCCAGGTGAGTCTCAACTACAAAAACAAATCTTATATTAAAAGAACTGACATGACATCAACATGATAACTATAAAGAGACAAGTTTGCAGTGACAGAGGACAATACTTACTGCAGCACCAAACCTCTGCTGGAACTGATCGATGACTGTGTATGTCACCTCCTCCTCTTCTACAAGAAAAGATTGCATTAAATATATTTATCTGGAAGGCCAGGGATGTACCTCAGTAGCTCCACCGCCTGCCTTTATATATTATATAGCTTTATCCCCTTTGACAGAAGGATCCACCAATTTTGGCCATACTCATAAATTCCAATTCTATTGCAAGTCAAATGTTGAAAGTTCTTTCATCATCACCTGTGTTGGTCCCTCTCACAGTGAATACTAATTAACATTCTGTTTATCAGTTGAGAATTAAACAAGTGTCCCACGAATGATAAGCTTGCAATGGAACTGTCTGCTCATTTCCTTGACAACACAGTAATGTTTCCCTACTTATAGATTTATGTCTTGAATACATCGTCTTGTTTTTTGACACAATGTTCATAACAGAAAGTAACAGTTTAACAATAAATGGGCCAGGGGCCGGGGATTTAGCTCAATGGTTCCGGTGCCTACCTCACAAACACAAGGACCCAAGTTTGATCCCCGGTACCAAAAAATAAAAATAAATGAGCCAGGTGCAGTTGTGTACACCTATGATCCCAGCACTCAGGAGACTGAGACAGGAAGATTGCTATGAATTCAAGGCCAGCCTGGGCTACATAGTAAGTTTAAAGCCATCCTGGACTACATAATGAGACCCTGTCTCAAAAACCCAAAAATAAGTAAATAATTTTATTTTGAGGTAGGATCTTACTACATTGCCCAGGATGCCCTCAACACACAATCCTCCTGCCTCAGCCTCATGACTAGCTGGGATTGCAGGCATGCACCACCATACCTGGCCACACAGTCATCTCCCAAAGCCTCCCCTTAGGGATGCCACAGACACTGCCCACATTCCTTTTCCTTCACATCCAAGCTCACTCTCTGTGTGACCACATCTATTTTTAAGGCTTTAAATATCATCTACAGGGCAACTCCTGAATTTCTTTCTCCACCTCAGACCTCTCTCTTTTTATTTGAATTTAAAACTAAGCAGCTTCCCAAAACCTTTTCCATACAATCTTTCCCATTTCAGTTTAACAGCAACTCCGTACTTTCAGCTGCTCAGGCCAAACCTCCAAAGTAATCCTTGACTCCTTTCTTTCACACCTGTACTTGCAGCCTATCCCACAGGCTCCACCTTCAGCACTTCTTACCTACTGTGCAGTTAGCCACAGCGCCTCCCTGCTCGGGTTAGCCCAACAGCCTCTTCACTAGTATCCATGTTCCTTCCCTTGCCCCCTCTCAATGCCCCAGAGTCAGATCATGTCACTCCCCTGGTCAAAGCCCTGTAGCAGAAAACTGAAGTTAAACAGTATCACGTCTAGATAGGTGTGGAGGCTCATGCTTATAATCCCTTATCATGCTTATAATCCCTTATCATGCTTATAATGGTTATAAGAAGCACTCTTGGAGGCTGAGTTAGGAGGAACTCAGCCTGGGAAACCTACAATTTAGCAAGGCCCTGTCTCAAAATTTTAAAAAAATTAAAAAGGGATGGGGATACAATTCAGTGTGAAGGTCCTAGGTTCAAATCCCAGTATTGTAAAAAAAAATTTAAGTATAATAGTATAAAATATGAAACACTTAGGGATAAATATAACAAAAGATATGAAAGACTTGGCTGGGTAAGATTTAGCTCAGTGGTGCCACCACCTGCCTTACAAGCACAAGGTCCTGAGTTCAATCCCTAGTACCAAAAAAAAGAAAGAAAAAGAAAGACTTACACTCCAAGAACTATAAAACATGGTAAAAAATAAGGGACCTGACCAGGTGCGGTGGTGCAAGCCTATAATCCTAGCACTCAAGAGGTTGAGGCAGGAGGATCACCCAGAGTTCAAGGCCAGCCTGGGCTACATAGTAAGTTCAAGGCCAGCCTGGGCTACAGAGCAAGACTCTATAAACAACAAAAGTAACAACAACAATAACAATAACAACAACAAAAACAAAATAGAAGGAAGGAAAGAAAGAAGACAAAAGATATTAAAAGACATGTCACCAAAGATGTTCAGAAGCAAATACATACACAAAAAGATCTTAGTCTTCAGGGAAATACCAATTACAACTACAAGGGGATACTCACTCCTACATGTCTATTAGAATGGCTAATGGGTTTTTTTTTGGCTTCCTCTCATTTCAGAGTAATGATCAAAGTTCCTTCAGGGGTCTACAAACTGTTCTGTGATCATCCATCCAGTTTCCTCTGTTGCTTGTCTCTCTGAGCCAGCGGCACTGCCCTTTCTGCAGGTGTGTTAAGACCCTGGCAGATCCTGCCTCAGGAGTTTGTTCTTTCTTCAGCCTAAAACTTACCTCTCCTAGGGCAGCCATGCCACTCAGATGTTGCCATCTTACCAAGGCATGACCTAGACACTGTGAAATTACAAAACCATCCTTTCTACATCTTATCTTCCTCCTGGCCTTTTTCCCCTCCATCTTTGGTACTAGGATACTATCATGTATATTTTCCTCATTTATTTATCTTTCTTGGTATCTGTCTTTTGCATTGTTGCTCAATGAGGGCAGTAACCCCAATGCCTGGTGCACAATATGCATTCACATATCAAGTAAATGGATCAAGATACTGTATTTGTCTTGTTGTTGCTGTTTTGTTTTTGAGACAGAGTCTCACTATGTACTTTAGGTTGGCCTTGAACTCACTGTGATCTTCCTGCCTCAGCCTTCCTAGTCCTGGGATTACAGGTGTCTGCCCCATACCCAGAATGTTATTTGTCTTCATTCAGAGCCTAGAAACAATGGTTCAGCTGAGCATTTCATACAGAAACTTTTTTTCTTTTTTTCTGAGACAGGGTCTTGCTATGTAGTTCAGGCTGGCCTCAAAATTGTGGCGATCCTTCTACCTCAGCTTCTCAAGTACTGGGATAAACAGGCGAGCACTACCATGCCTGGCTCGTACAGAATCTTGATTCAGGATTATCCCAACTCCAAAGAGTTCTAAACCGTGAAAAAGACAGCCCACACAATTCAGAGTCCCAGCCAGGGATTCGGCTCATTGGTTCTACCGCCTGCCTCATAAGTGCAAGGGCCAGAGTTCAATCCCCAGTACCAAAATTCAGAGTCCCAGGACTTACCTGATGGGCTGCACTTGATATCATTCAGCAGAGAGGTAACTGGTGCTTTAAGGGCAGGTGAAGCCGGCTCACATACATTTAGGTTTCCATTTTTCATTTTTTCCATCCTGGTTCTTTCTGTATTTAAACTATCCTTACTAAAAAAACAAAACAAAAGCCAGGTGAATATGTTCTTTGTTACTGCTGCCACACGCAGATTGTGCTACACACATTAAGAGTAAAGACTGTGGGCTGGGCATGGTGGAGCAAGTCTCTAATCCCAGCACTCAAGAGCTGAGGTAGGAGAACTGCCATGAGTTTGAGGCCAGCCTGGGCTACATAGAGAGTTGAAGGCCGGCCTGAATTACAAAGCAAGAGCCTGTCTCAAAAAACCAAGAAGCGGGAGAGGAGGAGAGGGGGATGGAGGGAGGGAGAAAGAGAGAAAGAGGGAGATTTTCAATGATTAAGAACTGTGGGGCCAGAGATTTAGCTCAGTGGTTTTACCACCTGCCTCACAAGGTCAAGGACCCAAATTCGAGCCCCAGTACCAAAAAAAACAAAACAAACAAACAAAAAAACTGTGGTTCTCCATGGCCATTCATCCACTGCTTATGTGGGTGAAAAGATTCTAGCTAAAGATGGAAGCATGGGAGGCTGAGGCAGGGGGATTGACGTGAGTTCGAGGCCAGCCTGGGCCACATAATACGTTCAAGGCTAACCTGAACTACACAGAAAGACCCTATCTCAGAACAGAAACAAAAAAAAAAAAAAAAAAAAAAAAAAAAAAAAAAAGATGGAAGCCGATATTCATATATCCCTTCTCATTTCTATTCTCTTAGGCTATTTTAGGAATCAAGAAAGTAGTGGATTAGAATTTAATCTTTCTACTCTAATGTGAACATTTAGGAAAATCTCAAAATGAAGAAAATTATCCCATCATACCTAACAGAAGATGTTTCTTCTCTCACAGAACCTTGTTCCACCTCATCTAGTGGTTCCACTGGGGGGGAAAATGGTTTTCAGTTTACAATCAGAAATAAATTACCTTCCCCATTCTCACACACCCAGTTTGACAATGACCGCAAACAGTAACTGGAAATTAATCAGTCCACATTAAATATCAGGCCTTCCACAGACAGCAGGGAACAGAGTAGAAAAACTACCCACAGTGCCACTGATTCCCAATTTTACGTCCTCAGCTTCTTGGTTACTTAATGGGACTAGGAACTGTTTCCTTTACCATTTTTCCCCAGGTGTGTCTGTGGTTGTTCACACTGGTTCTTGGGCGGCGAGGGGAAGGGTCGGTGGTGGTGGTGGAGACCAAACCTAGGCTACATCCCAGCCCTTTGTTTTATTTTGAGACAGTGTCTCACTAAATTCATAAATTGCCCAGGTCAGACTCCAACTTGCAATTCTCTTATTTAAACCTCCCAGAGTGCTGGGATTACAGGCAGGCTCCACTACACCCAGCTAGAGATATTTATCTTACTCAACCCAGTGCTAACCCATCTTTCCCTCATTCCGTCAGCTGTTTTACATTGTTTTACTTTTCATTTTGGAGAGGGCATTACATTATTCACAGCTGTCTCACTGTCACTCTCACAGGCTGATGCACTTACAGTTCATCGATGTGGAAATAATAAAGGTAACAAAAGGTTGTGGGGAAATCACAAAAGACATCAGAGAAACATTCCACAGAGATTCCAAAACCACTTATTTTTAACCTAACTGTGCAGGAAATACAGAGAAACACTATATTTTATTGATTCTAAGATGTGTATTTTTAAATAGTTCTAAAACTGGGTGTGATTTATAGTAAGAGCACAAGTGCACACTAGAGAGACAGGGATGATGGAGGAAGAGGGAGAGAGAGGGAGACACACATGGGGGGACTGTGAGAACCAGGTGTGGTGGGGCATGCCATGCCTATAGTCCTAGCATATGGGAGGCTGAGGTAGGGGGACCACAAATTTGAGTCCACCCTGAGCAATTCAGTGATTTAGGGAGACTCTGTGTCAAAATAAAAAATTAAAGAGGGCTGAGGATGTAGCTCAGTGGGAAAGGCCTTGGGTCTGAACCCCAGGTTTCATTTATATACCACCATCATTGCCATTATAAAAAGTTGTTCAGGGGAGAAAAAGCATTTCTCAGTGGCACATTCATTTGGTGAAATCTTCATTTCTCACAAAGCAATCTTTCCAACTATAGGAAGTTTCTCTTTTGGAACAGGGTCTCACTATATACTTAAGGTTGGCTTTGAACTCACTAGGTAGCCCATGCTGGCCTCAAACCTGAACTCAAGTTGATCCTCCTGCCTCAGCCTCCCAAGCACTGGGATTACAGGTGTACCATCATGTCCCACCACAGAAACTCTTTTTTGGGGGGCGGGGGTATGGGGAATGAACTCGGGTCCTTGCACTTGTGAGGCAGGCTGCAGCATCACTGAGGTAAATCCCTGGCTCTCGGAAACTCTTGTTTGCAGGAATCCTTTCCTTTTTTTTCCCCTCAGATCTTCCCTTCAGTGGGTATGCTAAACCCTGAGAGGTCCTAGGAGTTCCAATTCTCTGTCCCTGTTCTCTGAACTGATCTTTACTCTTCCCTGAAGGACAGAAGGAGAAAGCTTGCACCCCTTTCTCTTATCCTACCTGACTTGTCTGAAGGGCACTGATCAGATGAGCTTCTATAGCTACTCTATCAATTAGACCTATTCCTGCTCAAATAAGATCAGATTGCTTCCTGTAATCCCAAAATCCAAAAAGCTTTAAAAACCAAACTCTTGTAACTCTTTTGGGCACAAAACCCGACCTGACAAACTATTTATAGTCCTTCTTTATTCCACATTGATTATTATCGACCTGTTTCTCTGGAGAAATGTGCTGTACTGTAGCGAGTTACCTGACCCTTTTGAGGTGTTATATAACATGAACAAATAGACCAGAAGTAGCGAACCAATGGCATGCATACTGCAGTGGGCATGCAGAGTCCTCTCTGTTGGCATCTGGGCCAAGACACTCCAGCAGCCAAGTGTTGGATAACAGCACACATAGGGGCCATGCATATGGGACTAACAAATGACCTGAGTGCTGTGTACACATGTTCCTCTCAAACTAACAAAGTATAAGTAAAGGTTTGACAAATTATTAGGATGCATACAATGGCATAGATCACATTAACTGTGCTAAAGCATGCCAAAGGCCAGGACACCACTCCTATAATCCCAGCACTCAGGAGGCTGAGGAAGGAGGGATCACCAGAAGTTCAAGGCCAGTTTGGGCTACATAGTGAGTTTAAGGCCAGCCTGAATTACAGAGTGAGATCTGTCTCCAAAAACAAACAAACTACAAACAAAGCATGCCAAAAGCCAACTTTTACCTTTCTATAAAAAGTTGTATTATTGAAAGCTGATATTGTGTTTTTCTTTTAAGACAAAAGATGTTAATGAGTCATTTGTTTTCTAAACTAAACCCTCAGTGTGAAGGTTTAATTGCAGTGATGGCACTTGGCAATAAACAAGCGGGTTTTGGGTTGTAGTTTGGGCACTTGGTCTCTAAAAGGTTCACCATTACTGATATATACTACGTATTATGTTTTCTAAAAATCTAGAACAATTCTGGATTCTGAGATACTTGGTTCCAACTTTTCAGAAAAGGAATAGTGGATAGATGGTGAACCTGTGGGGTTTAAGTAGCTCACCAAGTGAGACTGTCTTATTTTTCTCCTGCTGAGACAAAATACCCAACAACCATAAGTTAAAGGAGAGGTTATTTTGGCTCACAGTTTGTAGAGGTTTCAGTCAGCTGGCTCCAAGTCAGGGTGGCATGGCAGAGGTGCATCACAGAGGACAAAGAGTCCATAATAAGCAGGCAGGGAAGAGCACATTAGCCCTCTTTCTGTCCCTGTAGTCTATGGAGGCTACTTGGGCACTCACACCCTTAATCCTGGATAGAACTATGCCAAACCAATCAGTGGACGGATTTAGTAATCAACACCCTTCATCCCAGCACCACATGCTCCAGATCCAGCACTCTGAAAAGCACTCCCTATGACTGCATGAGGCTTTGAGCAGACATCTGAACACAAGCCATAATAAAGACAATCCTTTTGTGTCCAAGTTACTGGCTGCCTGTGGCCAGTCTCAGGGATGAGTAGCAGCAGACCTCACACTGTCAAACCAAAATGATGCACATTCTGTTTCTAGAGCGCCTACCAAAATGCCAAAGAAGGGTCAATGCTCAAATGACAACTTTTAAAGAGTCCATACATGTAATTATTAATTAAAAGCAATACAATACCCTATTTTATGTTTTTGTTTTGCTTGTTGAGATAGGGTCTCACTGTGTATCTCAGGCTGGTCTTAAACTCACTATCCTCCTGCCTCAGTCTCCCGAACACTGGGATTACAGGCATGCACCACCAGGACTGGCCCTATTTTATTTCAAATACTGGAACAAAGAAGGTCAACAGAGTTTGTGACCACAGATCCCAGTACTAGTACTCAAGGAATACAAAACACTCACCATTTACAATCTCATGCCCAAAAAACATCTTCACTCCTGGGGCACTCTGGCCTGTTTCCACATTCTTCACTGTCAAGGAAATTCACTTGGTTAATAAAAAATCACATTTTCCTAGATAAGAAAACATCGCACTTCTTTAAAATTGCCAAGATGTGAATTTTTATAAAAATCTCCACATTATTTTCCCTGAAGAATAAAGAGTCAATAATAAATTGCAAAACTACAGCTTTGAAATAAGTAGTATCAAGAACAGAGAAACATAACCAGGAGACTAAAAACTCCACTTAAATTATTCATGGCAGAATGAGCCAATGTGAAGACAGAACATCAGATACAGAAGACAGGATTATAGTTAGTGACCATGAAAAGAGAGATCTCTTAAAAATAGCAAGGAACCATGAGAAATCAATCCAGCAGCTCCTAGATGATGCAAAGAATGACATAAGACTGTAAGAGTCTACAAAAAAGCAGGAGAAAATACAAATGACATAAAAACATCTGTTCACAGAATTAATGACAGAAAACTTCCCAAACAGATGGGAAAAATTTGACATACAGATAAGTGAGGCATATAGGACTCCAACTAGTCATGATCAAAAAAATCTATACCTAGACATATGGTAGTCAAGATCCCAGAAACCCAACAAAGCAAAATACTACAAGCAGTTAGAGAAAATAAACAAATCACGTACAAAGGAAAGCCCATCAGAATCATAGCACTTTTCAACACAAACCCTCAAGTCAAGGAGAGCTTGAAGTGAGGTATCCCAAGCCGTAAAAGAAAACAACCTCCAACCTAGATTTATGTATCCGGCAAAATTATCTTTCAAATTTGATGGAGAAATAAGATAATTCCATGACAAAGAACACTTGAGAAACTTCATGAATACCAAACCAGCACTCCACACAATTCTAAATAATACCCTAGAAAAAGACAATGAAGGTCACAGTTCCATAAGGCCCAACAGAATAAAGCCATCAGGCAAAACAAGAAATTAAAGGGGAAAAAAACAAAACAAAACAAAATTAAAGGGAGAGGGCGGAAAAATAAAAAATAAAAGAGCCAAAAACAGGAAAATAATATGACAAGGATAAGTCAATACGTATCAGTTTAACCATCAATGTTAATGGCTTCAATTCACCAATCAAAATAAATAGACTGGCAGAATGGATTAAGAAGCAAAATCCAACAATATGCTCTATACAAGAAACACACCTAACTAAAATAGAAATTGAAAATAAAGGATGGAAAACAGTTCTCTGTGCAACAAGAACCCAGAAAAGAGCAGAGGTAGCTATCTTATTTGCAGACAAAGTGGATTTCAAACCAAAACTAATTAAGAGAGACAAAGAAGGTCACTACATCCTTGTAAAGGGAACAATCCAAGAGGAAGAGATGATAATCATAAATATATATGCACCAAATACTAATGTCTCCAACTATACAAAACAAATATTAATGGACATGAAAACCCAAATAAGCACTAATAAAATTGTAGTGGGAGACTTCAGTACCCAATGTCACAAACAGATCATCCAGACAAAAGATCAACAACGAAATACTAGAACTAAACCAAGCTTTTGAACAAATGGACTTAACAGATGTCTATGGAGTGTTACACCCACAAAATCAGAATATATATTCCTTTCGGCTGCACACAGGTCATTCTCCAAAATAGACCACATACTAGCTGATAGAACATGTTTAAGTAAATGCAAAGGAATTGAAGTTATCCCCATATATTATCAGACTGTACAGAACAAATAAAATGGAGATCAACAGTCTAAGAATCACTAAGAACTCCACAAACACATGGAAAAACACTCGCCTGAACAACCAATGGGTCACAAAGGAAATTAAAGAAGAAATTAGCCAATTCAATGATAATGCCAATACAACATACAGGAAGAATCTATGAGACACAATAAAAGCAGCTCTACGAGGGAAATTTATAGCAGTGAATGCCCATACTAGGAAAACAGAATGAGTTCAAATAAACAACCCAATGCTGAACTTCAAGCTTCTAGAAAAAGAAGAGCAAGACAAACTCAAAGCTCATACAAGGGAGAAAATTATAAAGATCACAGGAGAAATCATTGCAATGGAGATTAAGAGAATGATACAAAAAAATCGAACTGAAGAGCTGTTTTTTTGGTGGGAGGGCCTGGGGATTTACCTCAGTGGTTCTGTCACCTGCCTTACAAACAAGTATAAGGACCCAAATTCAACCCCTGGTACCAAAAAAAAGTCTTTCAAAAGAATAAATAAAATCAATAAACCCTTAGCCAATCTTTGATAAGGTTCTTTTCTTTATTATTAAAAAAGGAAAGTGGGCTGGGGATTTAGCTCAGTGGTTCCACCGCCTGCCTTGTTCGATCCCTGGTACAAATAAATAAATAAATAAATAAATAAGTTTTTAAAAAAAGGAAAGAAAAGGCTCATATCCATGCAATTAGAAATGAAAAAGGTGAAGTTACAGCAGATCCAGAAGAAATCCAGAGGATCATCAACACCTACTTCGAGTACCTATACTCTAATAGGATGGAACACACAGAAGTGGACAAATTCCTAGATACATATGAATTACCAAAGTTGAATGAAGAAGATATAAAAATTCTAAACATCCCAATTACAATCAGTGAAATTGAAAATGTAATTAAAAAATTATAAACAAAGAAAAGCCCAGGTCTTGAAGGCTTCACTGCCGAATTCTACAAGACATTTAGAAAAGAACTATTGCCACTACTTTAAACTCATCAATGAAAGTAAAAGGGAAGCAATATTTCTAAATTCATTCCTGGAAGCAAATGTTATGTTGATTCCAAAAGCAGAGAAAGACCCAACCAAAAAAGAGGCCGACAGGCCAATCTCCCTAATGAATATAGATGCAAAAATCCTCAATAAGATACTCGCAAACAGAATACAGAGGGTCATCAAGAAGATCGTACACCCCAACCATGTCAAATTTATCCCAGGGATGCAAGGATGGTTCAACCTATGTAAATCAATCAATATAATATACTATATTAACAGAGCCAAAGACAAAACCCATATGATCATCTCAATAGATGCAGAAAAAATGTTGAACAAAATCCAACACCCATTCATGATTAAAAAAAACCTACAAAAAATTGGAACAGAAGGTCTTTTGGTTTTGGTTTTGGTTTTGGTTTTTTGAGACAGGGTCTCACTCTGTAGTTGAGACTGACCTGGAACTCACTATGTAGCCCAGGCTGGTCTTGAACTCCCAGCAATCCTCCTGCCTCAGCCTCCCAAATTCTGGGATTAAAGGCATGCACCACCATGCCTGGCTAGAATAGAAGGTCTTCATCTCAACCTGATTAAGGCTATCTATGAAAAATCAACAGCCCACATATTAAATAGTCAAAAACAACAATCTTTCACACTAAAATCAAAAACAAGACACGGATGTCCACTACCTCCACTCCAGTTCAAGATAGCTCTGGAAACACTAGCCACAGCAATTAGACAAGAGAAAGAAATAAAAGGAATAAAGATAGAAAAGGAAGTAATTAAACTGTCATTATTTGCCAATGATATGATCCTCTACATAGAAGATCCAAAAAACTCCACCAGAAGATTTCTAGACTTAATTGACTGATTCAGTAAAGTAGCTGGATACAAGGTCAACACTCAAAAATCGTTGAAACTTTTTTTTTCTTTTGGTACCGGGGATCGAACTCAGGTCCTTGCACTTGTGAGACAGGTGGTGGAACCACTGAACTAAATCCCTGGCCCAACACTCAAAAATCAATAGCCTTCCTGGGCTGGCAATTTAGCTCAGCAGTTCTGCCACCTGCCTTGCAAGGACAAGGTCCCAAGCTCAATCCCCAGTTCAAAAAAAAAACAAAAAAAAACCAATAGCCTTCTTGTACACAGAATAACAGACTTACTGGGAGATAAATTAGGGAAACAATTCCTTTCACAATATCATCCAAAAAAAATTAAGCCAGGCGTGGTGGCAGACGCCTGTAATCCCAGCACTCAGGAGGCTGAGGCAGGAGGATTGCTGTGAGTTCAAGACCAGCCTGGGCTACATAGTGAGTTCCAGGTCAGTCTCAACTACATAGTGAGACCCTGTCTCAAAAAACAAACAAATAAATAAATAAATAAACAAAAAAATGAAATATCTAGGAACCAATCTAACAAACAAAGCAAAAGACCTCTACGTTGAAAACTACAGCACTCTGAGAAAAGGGATCAAAGAGGACATAAGAAAATGGAAAGACACCCCTTGTTCCTGGGTAGGAATAACCAATATGGTGAAAATGCTCATACTTCCAAAACTGCCATATAGATTCAATGCATTCCCTATTGAAATCCCAACAGTAAATTTCACAGAACTAGAGAAAACAATCCAAAAATTCATTTGGAACCACAAGAGACCTAGAATAGCAAAAGAGTTCTAGGCAACAGAGACATGACAGGGGGTATCACAATCCCCAACTTGAAATTATACCACAAAGCCATTATATAAAAAAAACAGTATGGTACTGGCAAAGAAACAAACCTGATGACCAGTGGAATAGATTAGAAGATGCAGAAACAACTCCAGATATACTCAGCCACCTCATCTCTGACAAAGGAGCCAACCATCCTAACTGGAGGAAAGATAGCCTCTCTAACAAATGGTGTTGGAAAAACTGGATTTCAACCTGCCAAAGATTAAAACTAGACTTATATCTTTCACCACGCACTAAACTAAAATTGAAGTGGATTAAGATCTAAATATTAAAACAGAAACACTAAACTTGCTGGAAGATAAATTAGGCAGAACTCTTGAAGACATTGACATAGGATAAGACTTTATATAAAAAAAAAACCTCAGTAGCATGGGAATTAGCACAAAGAATCAATAACAGATCTCATCTTACTAAAAAGGTTCTGCACTTCAAGAGAAACCACCAATAGAGAAGGGACAACTTGCAATGTGGGAAAAAAATTTTTATCAGCTATTTCTCAGACAAAGGACTACTATCTAGAAAATATAAAGAACTTTAAAAAAAAATCACACCCCTCAAACATAAAGACCTAGTTAAAAAATGAACATCGGAAATGAACAGACATTTCTCAAAGAAGTAAAAGCAGCAAATAAACATAAGAAAAAATATTCAGCATCACTGGTCATTCAAGAGATGCAAATGAAAACAACACTGAGGCCAGGGATTTAGCTCAGTGGTTCCACTGCCTGCCTTGCAAGTGCAAGGACTCAAGTTTGATCCCCACACCACCAGAAAAAAAGAAAACAACACTGAGATTCCACTTCACCCCAGAAAGAATGGCTGCTATCAAGAAATCAACGAAGGGGTTGGGGATTTAGCTCAGTGGTGCCACCACCTGCCTCACAAGCACAAGATCCTGAATTCAATCCCAGGTACCAAAAAGAAAGAAAGAAAGAAATCAAACAATAGCAAATGCTGGCAGGGTTGTGGGAAGAAAGGAACCTTTCTCCATTGTTGGTGGGAGTCCAGACTGATGCAACCACTGTGGAAATCAATGTGACACCTCAAAAAACTAGGATTAGAAGTTCCATTTGACCCAGCTAGTCCTCTGCTGGGTATATTCCCAAAAGAATTAAAAGCATCATACCACAGCAATAGATGCATACCGCATACCCATGTTTATAATAGCACATATTGTAATAGCTAAATCTTCGAAACAGCCCAAATGCCCATCAACTGGAGACTGAATAGAGAAAATGTGGATGTATGTGTGTGTGTGTGTGTGTGTGTGTGTTTTATAAAATGGAGTACTACTCAGCCACAAAGAATGGAAAGCTAGAGAGTCGGGGATTTATCTCAGTGGCAGCACATCTGCCTCACAAGTGCAAGGTCCTGAGTTCAATTCCTGGTACCAAAAAAAAAAATGAGAAGCTAGAGACATTTATAGCTAAAAGGATGTACACTGAGGCCATACTCTTAAGTGAAAGTGAAATAAATAGGACACACATGTGTAAATACTGAATAGTTTCTCTGGTATGAGAAACTAAAAGTATAAATAAGGATCAAATTATAATTGATAAAGTGAAATAGGAAGAAAAGGTCTAAAGGGGCAGGGGAATTGGGACAGGTAGGGGGAAAGGAAAGAAGGAAAAGGAAAAAATGGAAACAAAGTCTTTGTAAATAGGAAGGGGAGGAGGGATTGAAGGGAGGGCAGGGAAATGGGGGAAAAAGTAAGAACCAAGATACATCTTGTAAAGGTACAAGTTCCTAGTGATGAATATAACTGTACTGTATATCTAAAAAGTACCAATAAAATTCATTTTTTAAAAAAAAAAGAACAGAGTTTACTTTGGAAAGTTTCCAGAGAAACTTTTTAAAAGAGGCAGTAGTGGTACACTAAATTTGTAATTCTCCTGACACTATTCTAAGGCCTTAGGGATAATGGATACTTTTGTATTTCTATTCATTTTATTCCATCTAATGCCAGAAAATAAAAATGAAGGCATGGGACTGTTCCTAGAACCGCTCCATTTCATGTCATGTTACACACTTAAAAGTATCAGGAACTCCCCAACTCTCAGCTTTTCTGAAAATGAGTTAGGGGAAGTTTAGATGCCATTATCTATAACATGCTGTCCCTTTTCTAGCTGTATTTATCATCCGTTTCCACACTTCTCAGCGATCTAAATAACTGAGCTCCACCCTCACTATTCCATAGAATAGAATCTGAAGTCAGGGAGCACTAACTACCCATTCATCAAAAACAAACCAAGTATTGCAGTTTTGTCTTATTAGACTCTTACACGATCCTTGGCAGTATTACTCTCCCCTTCCTTCTTTGGCTTACAGGACATTCTTCATACTCAGTTCTTTTCCTACTAATTACTGAAGAGTTGCCACACTGAGCAATTATGCCAAGCTAGGCATTCTGCATTCAAGTCTCCAGTAACATGAGACAGCCAATGGGGATCAGAAATGATGAATTACTAGCTCGAGGTCACACTGCTACCAGGAATAAAAACAGAAGTTGGGATTCAAACACAGGCCTGTTTTTGTTCTGTGGTGCTGGGGATGGAATCCAGGTGCTGCACATGCTAAGCAAGTGCTCTACCACTGAGCTACCTCCCGAGCACTTCTTAAGTTTTGAGACCGGGTATTATTAAATTGCCCAGACTTCACTTGAATTTGTGACCCTCCTGCATCACACTCAGCTGGCTTCCTGATCGGTTCCTTCATCTCCTTTGCTGACTACCACCTCTGCTTGCCTTTTACACATTCCTGGTCCCTAAGGTTATTTCTTCATTTTTCTTTCCTTCTCCCTGAATGGTCTTATTCGCTTCCTGGTTGTCCCTTAAACCATTATTCCTCTAGAGTGGATTATTCCTCCAAGCTCCACTCACATTTTCATAGCTTACTCTTAAGATTTTCAAACTGAATTATGTGCACCAAAACACTAGCTTGTCTTCCCGTTTCTATCAATTAGTAACACCACTATACATTTAATCTGAGTCCCAAATACAGGAATCAGTTTCCATAGGTCTTTGCTTATTACCTAACTGATCACTAGGTCATTTACCTCATCTCCTAAATTTCTTTCTAGAATCTATCTCCATTATTTGCCAAAAACTAGTTCAGACCCTCATAATATGCCCTCAGCACTGGGGATTTAGCTCAGTGGTTTTGCCGCCTGCCTCCCAAGTGCAAGATCCCAAGTTTGATGGCTGGTACCAAAAAAAAAAAAAAAAAAAATCCCTTCACTGTGTCCCAATTCAATAGTCCCTGCCTCTTCTCTTTGTCTCTAGTTACCTCTACTTCCGCTCTTCCCTCATGCTGCTGTCACAGGGATACCACATCCTACTCTGTCCAAATAGTACACAAAATTAGGCATTGTACAAAAATACATTTAATCTCTTTAGGAATATTTTTATAACATGTAAAAATGAAATATTACTTTTGTCTGTAAAAGAAGCAAAAAATGAAGGAAAGATACAAGTGACTTTTTAAAAACACAACACTAAGCTGGGAAGGGTGAGCATTCCGTGAGGCTGGGGCAGGAGGACAGCAAATCTGACCCCAGCCTGAGAAATTTAGTAACTTAGTGAGACCCTGTTTCAAATTTTTAAAAAGGGGTGAAGGATATAGCTCAGTGCAAAGGCTCTGGGTTCAATCGCCAGGACGGGAAAAAATCCAAAGCTTGATTATTTATTGTAATTTACTCATATATTACTACCGTATTTCCCTGAAAATAAAACTAGGTCTTATATTTTTTGCTCCAAAAGACTCAATAGGGCTTATTTTCAGAGTATGTATTTTTTCATGTACAATAATTTATTCATGTATAACAATTTATACTTATTCATGTACAAAAACCTCCATTTATTCAAAAACAGTCATGTCATCTTTGGGAGCATCACCATAACTCTCCAAACCCCGAATTCAGCCTGAATTTCTTGTGATTACATTTCCTGTCAAGCCATCGGCCCTACTCTCTCATGTCCAGCAACAGAACCCTCTTTAAATGAGCACTTCCTGTCCATGTAGCCTGCTCCTAGAGCAGTGACAACACAGCCGTCAGTGATTTTTATCCCATGAATTCTGCACTCAAGTCATGACCTCCAGTAGGCTGGGCTTCACAGAGTTCCCATAAGAGCAGGTGTTATTTGAAGACTTAGGAGACAGGAGTGGTGACTAAATGACAACAGTTCAGATTGATGGACCACATAAAAGCAATGAAAAGTTGCAGGTACCAATTCTTTACTTCACATGAGTACATTAAGTATGTTCAGTACCATACAGGACGTAATGAATTGTGAAGATTTATATTCGACACAACATGCTGTTTACACCCTATGTCTGTACCCCAGTTGGTCACTTGGCAATAAGACTCATCTGTTTACACAGGTGTTTATCTCTTGTCTAAAGGTACCTAGTTGGGAATTTATAAATATATAATTATAATTTATATTACCATTTATTTTAAGTATTAATGACAATAACATTTATTTTTGTTTGATTATATAGTTTTAATTCAATAGTCTATCATGTGTTGCAACAGTAATACTAAATGTATCCATCTGGTTGAGGATCTTAACTGGGGCTTATTTTTGAGGCAGTGCTTATGAGCATACTGAAAAATTATGCTAGGCCTTATTTTCCAGTAGGTCAAGGAAATACACTAGCAGCAAACTAAAAAGACACTAGTTCTTTTGAAAGTTATTTAAAAATAGGCATCAATGCCAGGCGTGGTGGCACACACCTGTAATCCCAGCACTAGGGATGTTGAGGCAGGAGGATCGTTGTGAGTCTGAGACCAGCGTGGGCTACATAGTGAGTTCCAGGTCAGTCTCAACTACTAGTGAGTCCCTGTCTCAAAAAAACCATAAATAAATAAATAAATAAATAAGTCATCAAAAACATTTGAAACTGGGCATGGTGGTACATATCTATTATCCCAGCACTCTGGGACGCTGAGGCAGGAGATTACAAATTCAAGCTCAGCCTGGTGACTTATGGAGACTCCCCTCTTGTGTGTGTGTGTGTGTTTGTGATACTGGGGGTTGAATCCAAGACCCTCACACCGAACCGTATCTCCAGTCCTTTTTAACTTTTTTAAAATTTGGAGACAGTGTCTCACTAAGTCACTATGCAGCCCAGGTTGGGCTCAAACATGCAGTCCCCCCTTGCCTCAGCCCTCTAGAGTGCTGGGATTAAAGGGGCATGCCACTATGCCTGACTCAAGAATTTTTTAAAAAGTGAGGCATCATGGCACATGCCTATAATCCCAGCACCTGAGAGGCTGAAGCAGGAAGATTACTTTGAGTTTGAGGTCAGCCTGAACTACATAGCAAAACCCCATTTCAAAGAATTTTAAAAAAAAAATTTTTTTTAAAGTTTTTGGCTTTAAAATATTCAATCATTAAAATGAAGATTTAAGTAGAATATATTTTTCTTTTTTTGGGGGGTGAGGATTGAACCCAGTGAGTGAGCTAGATTACCAGACCTTTATATATATTAGAGATGGGCTCTTGCTAATTTGCCCAGAGTAGTCTTAAACTTACTATTCTCCTGCCTCAGCTTCCTAAGTACAGTACTGAGGTACTGAGATAACAGAGGTGTGTTAGATGCACGCTGAGAATGTTTCTCACCAAGTTAATATAATTAGGCAAAAAAAAAATGCCTAGTGTGGTGGCACAATGCCAGTAGTCCCAGCACTTGGGAAGCTGAGGCAAGAGAATAGCTATGAGTTGGAGGCCAGCCTAGACTACATAGTGAGTTCAAGGCCAGCCTGAACTACATAGTGAGACCCTGTCTCAAAAAAAAAAAAAAAAAAAAAAAAAAAAAAAAAAAAAAACAAAA
>NW_022900929.1:35037769-35038806 GCF_012274545.1 Fukomys damarensis | reverse complement strand
ATCTCTTCATAAAAAAAAAAAAAAAAAAAAAAAAAAAAAAAAAAAGCCAGACACAGTGGCGCCCACCTGCCAGCTACCCAGGAGGCTGAGGTGGGAGAATGACCTGGACCAGGATTTTAAGGCCAGCTTGAGAAATTGCTCAGAACCACTGCTCAAAAATATTTAAAAGGACTGTATATATTATATACTTAATTGTCAACAATACAAAACCTATGTGATTAAAGTTTAGTCACAAAAACACTATAAACTTTCTCACCTGGGTTAAATGCTGTGGGGAACAAGCTGTTTGTCTACTCAAGGCATTTATTCAGATAGGCAGCTGGCCCACACTCCCCTGCAGATGGTGGTGCCCTGTGGGACTTCCCTGACTTCGCTTTAGAGGGACTGACTAGGTAGGAGGAGCGCCCTTCTCCCCTCTCTTTGTCTTCCAGTCTGTAATTCCATCAGGCCTACAGCTTTGAAGTTACTTGCCAAGGAGAGGGGTAGAAAGAGGGAGAGCCTGGGATCGTACTTTCTTTTGCATAAGAAATAAACTCCCCACATTGTAGATTGTCTCTTAGTTCTGCTGATGGTTTCTTTTGAAGTACAGAAGCTTTCTGGTAAGATGAGATCCCAGTTGTTGATTCTATCTGCTAGTTCCCCTGCTACTGAGGATTTGTTCATAAAGTCTTTTCCTATACCAATGTCTTCCAGAGTTCTGCCTAACTTACCTTCCAGCAAGTTTAATGTTTCTGTTTTAATATTTAGATCTTTAATCCATTTGGATTTTAATTTAGTGCATGGTGAAAAATAAGGGTCTAATTTTAATCTGTGGCAGGCTGACATCCAGTTTTTCCAACACCATTTATTAAAGAGGCTATCTTTCCTCCACTGATGATGGTCAGCTCCTTTGTCAAAGATGAGGTAGCTGAGTACATATAGGTTTGTTTTTGTGTATTCCAGTCTGTTCCACTGATCCTCAGGCCTATTTCTTTGCCAGTACCATGCTGTTTTTATCACAGTGGCTTTGTAGTATAGTTTCAAATTGGGAATTGTTA
>NW_022900929.1:35031197-35037011 GCF_012274545.1 Fukomys damarensis | reverse complement strand
CCCCCCAAATATAAAGACCCAATTCAAAAATGGGCATCCAAAATGAACAGACATTTCTCAGACAAAGAAGTCAAAGCAGCAAGTAAATATATGAAAAAATGTTCCACATCACTGATCATTCGAGAGATGCAGATGAAAACAACACTGAGATTCCACCTCACCCCACAAAGAATGGCTGCTAACAAGAAATCACACAACAGCAAATGCTGGCGGGGTTGTAAGGAGAAAGGAACCCTTCTCCATTGTTGGTGGGAGTGCAGACTGGTGTAACCACTATGGAAATCAATATGGAGATACCTCAAAGAGCTTGAACTGGAGGTTCCATTTGACGCAGCCATCCCTCTGCTGGGTATCTTTCCAAGAGAACTAAAAGAATCATATCACAGAGAAGAATGCTCACCCATGTTTATAGGGGCACAGTTTGTAATAGCTAAATCTTGGAAACAGCCCATTTGCCCATCCGTTGGAAACTGGATAAAGAAGATGTGGTTTTTCTATAAAATGGAATATTACTCAGCCATAAAGAACAAGAAAATAGATTCATTCATAGGAAAATGGATACATATTGAAGATATACTAAGTGAAATAAATGAGTCACACATGTGTAAATACAGAATAGTTTCCCTGTGAATAATCTGCAATAATACATAAGATCCTAATAAGATTACTGACATTTAGAAATAGGAAGGAGCTAAAGGTGTAGGGAAGGTGGGATGGGAAGGGGAAGGGTAATAAGGGAAAAGAAAAAAATGTGAGATAATGAAAAGATGAAAATAAAGTGTTTGTAGATGGGGAGGGGAGGAGGGGGCGAAGGGAGGGCAGAGGTAAGGGGAAACAATGAGAATCAAGACTTGTCATGTAGAGGTACAAGATCCCAACAATGAATGTAACTGTACTGTATCCCTAAAATGTACCAATAAACTCAATTAAAGCTGAAAAAAAAAAAATAAATAAACTCCCTTGTTTAAGCCAATAGAGCAACTCTCGGCTGTTTCAGCAGCTGAGAGGACAGGACCTAGCATAGCTTTAAGCTTTGTAGCCAACTAACCTGGAAATTCATACGCCTCCTACTTAAAATGTCTTTCAGATCAGCCCCTGCTGATAGCGCAGCGTCCAAGCACTAAACAGGTGAGGCACTTCTGCTGTCCCATCTACATCTCAGACTCATCTCTCTTCACATCCTCATGTGGAAACCTACTTAGGGTTTCTGAAGTTTGTAGGTTTCCGCGTATTTGGACATTTTATCATTTCTACTGAAAACAATGATCCTTGTAAAATGTGGCTCCAAAGCCAGGCACCATAGGAAAACTTGCTACAAGTACAAATTCTCAGGTCCAGCCAGACTTGAAAGCCAGAACCCTGGGAGCCGGGCCCAGCAAGCTGTGTAACAGGAACTCCAGGTGAT
The DNA here is from genome assembly GCF_012274545.1 of Fukomys damarensis. Taxonomy (NCBI): domain Eukaryota; kingdom Metazoa; phylum Chordata; class Mammalia; order Rodentia; family Bathyergidae; genus Fukomys; species Fukomys damarensis. The sequence continues at coordinate 35,035,606 of NW_022900929.1, read as the reverse complement.
CCTCATGTATGGAAGACCTTTAAGAACCACATGCTTGAAGCAACCTGCCCCTCTTCCACTGTTAATTCCTACTCACCTGCATGCAATTCTCCACCAATTCCTCCTTTTGGACCCTTCCAACATCCTCACCTAAGCACCCCCAGATATAAACATGCAGGCTTGTTTCCAAAGCACCCAGACTTTCCTCTGCCAGAGACAACCACATTGTTCCATGAGCATACATACTTGTCTCCTCACAGACTAAATTTCTGAGGGCTGAGACCATATTATTCTATCTGTATTCTTGGTGCCAAGCATAGTACCTAGGTTTAAGACAACTAATAATATATTATTTAATGAATTAATGTTGCAAAAGTCCTCCTCTATGAAAGCCTATTTTAACTCAAAACATAGTCTAACAACAAAACTAATTATTCAAATACTGCTTATAATTTGTTTCACTTGTAAATTTGAGATTTATTATGCAAGGAAAACAACTACCCTAGCAAGTCAATACTCTAGGTGAGTAGAAACTTTGTATCTGTATATTGAAGCTTCCAGGACAGTGAACACCTGCATCTGCTGGGAGGCTGGAACACTGGAGAGTGCGAGAAAGGTCCGGTCCCTCTCCCACGCTTCCCTATGCATCTCTTCTATTTCACTGTTCCTCGGTTATTTCCTTTTTTTTTTTTTTTTTTTTTTTTTTTTTTTTTCTTTTTCGGTACCTGGGATGGAACTTAGGTCCTTGGGCTTGCAAGGCAGGCAGCAGAACCACTGAGCTAAATCCCCAGCCCCTTAAGTTTCTTTTGAGACAATCTCCCTATATAGTTCAGCCTGATCTTGAACTTACTATATAGTCCAAGCTGGCCTCAAACTCACAACAATCCTCCTGCCTCAGCCTCCTAAGTACTAGGATTATAGGCAGGTGCCTAGCCAATTGAGTCCTTTCTAAGAAACCAGAAGTGAAGTGGAGAGATGCAGACTACCCTATGACCCATGAGGATGACAGATGGTCACTGAGGTGGCAGAGCAAGCCACTGAACTGCTTAACTGTTTACCTCTAGACTTCTTTTCACACGAGAAAAATTAACTCGTTATTATCTTTGTGATTTGCCTGTTGAAGCAAAGAGCAATTTTAATAATAGTTACTTTTAATTTCAGGATGCACAGGGAAAGAAATTAAGAGAAGTGCCCAATTGAAAATATCCACTATCATGTCAATAAAAGTGAGAAAGTGGGCCAGAGACAGGAGGATCGCCACGAGTTCACAGCCAGTGCCTACACTACGTAGTGAGTTTACACTTGATCTTAGCCAAAAGCCCGAGAAGCGATCTATGTAGTGAGTTTAAAGCCAGCCTGAACTGCACAGTGAAACCTTGTCTCCAAAAAACAAAAACAAAAAAAAGAAAGAAATGAGAACCAACCAGCATATGCAAACACACTGCTGTTACAGAACAGTATTCAAATCTTCCTTGTATCTTTTCCCTAAAATAGAAATAACAGCACTCTCCCAGTTGCTAATAAGCCCAAAGTCATCATTCACACTTAGCCATTAATCTCTTAAAAGAGAGAGAACAGTAGGAAAATTGAACGAGACCTTTCTTCAGGACAACAATCTTATCAGGGTCCACATGCTGGAGCACGCCTTCGAAGACACCAGAAGCCAGAGTGAGTCTCACTCTTTGCCACAAAATCTGATTGAGGAAATGGTAGTCACTGCTGGGATCCATGCTCTGATTCCAAAAGGAGTTTTCAAATGATCTTCTGTAAATATCCAAACACTCCAAAATTAATAAAAAGATCTAAGATTTGGGGAGTATGGTTACTGTCCCCTTCCCCGTATCTGTGTATCTGTAATAATAAAAACAAATAATTCAGTTTTATTCATCTTTTCAGAATGCTAATGAGAAAAGATCCCTTGCAAGCACCAACTCTTAATTCAAGCATGGGAATCTAAACACAGTAAAACTTTGGGCAAAATAATTTGTCCATAAAACAGGTTTAGTGTCCCGTCTAATTTGTCCATAAAATAGGCTTAGCATCCCGTCATTATGTAGCCAAATGTAACAGGCAGAACATTTAGAGGCTCTTCAATGGCACATATACACTTGGTTTTTTTTTAGACAGGATCTCAACATGTAGTATGTAGTCTGGGCTGGTCTTGAATTCTGTACTCCTCCTGCCTCAGCCTCCCAAGTGCTGAGATTACAGGTTTTCCTTTCCACACTCAGCCCAGGAACTTCATTTTCACTGACAAAAGAGTGAGAACCAATAAAGAAAACTGATGTCAGCAAAAATATGTGCCAACACATGCCGCAATAAATTGTTTACTCAGAAATGTCTGGGATGTGACCTCTTCTGGATCTAGCCTCTTTTGGATTAATAACATTTCCAGAGATTGATGCTTTTATTAACAAAAGCAGAAGTGATTTAGAACTGTACGTTTATGCATTACCAACCTGCCTACTATGTCACTGCAAGCACCATTCACATAACCCCGATCACAACTCTGGGTCCAGTCCTGTGTAGCCTAACAGATAACTACCATATACCATACACTCAGATATTCTTGAGAGGTGAGAATGAAATGTGATTATGATTTTTAAAAAATTATAAGAGGACAGGCACAGTGGTGCACACCTGTAATCCCAGCTACTCCAGAGACTGAAGCAGGGAGATCACAGGTTTGAGGCCAGCCTGGGCAACTTAGTAAGACCCTGTCTTTGAAAAAATAAAGAGGGTGTTGGAAGTGTAGCTCAGTGGTAGAATATCTGAATATTTGCCTAGCATTTATGAGGCCCTGGGTTCAATGCAACAAAAATTTTATCAATTAATAAGGGCTGGGCAGGCGTGGTGGCGCACGCCTGTAATCCCAGCACTAGGGAGGCTGAGGCAGGAGGACTGCTGTGAGTTCGAGACCAGCCTGGGCTACATAGTGAGTTCCAGGTCAGTCTCAATTACATAGTGAGACCCTATCTCAAAAAACCAAAAACCAAGACAAAGTAAGGGCTAGGGATAAGCATCCTTGCCCGGGGAAGATTACAATCACAGTGCAGAGCTTTACAAAGAAAAAACTCTACCTCACAGAAATAATTCTCATTTAAAGTAGGCACTGTTTTAAATTCTTTAGTGCTACTGTGGTTTAAAAGATTAATCCTTTCTTAAGTATTTTAGAGAACAATTTTGTTATTTGGATATCCTTGTATTTAGAGTCCTAGATAAATGTTTAACTTTGCTTTAAATTTAAAAGCTGCTTGTCTTTGTCACACTAGGAAAATTCAACCAGTGAATTTTGCAATTTAAGTAAAAGACGGTGATGAAATAACTAGAGACTAATTGTACTAGGAAGAGGGTAAGATGTTACGTAGTAACATTTTTATACTATGACCTTACGTATACTTTAAAGTCAAGTGCTTTCACAATTATTTGATACTTGCAACAACTGTAACAGAAGACTGAGGCTTAGAGATTTAAAACACCTGCCCAAAATCACCCGGCTAGAAGATAATGGAACCTGAACTATCAAAACAGGCCTCTCGTAGAGGATGTTTGTGGTCTAACGTTAAGACCAAGCATTGTACATCCAGGAGAACGAATCACTAGAGTCTGAGAAAACCACTTTGTTCAAGTTAATCCAATAGACAAAGGGGGGCTTTTTTTTTTTTTACAAAAACAACATAAAATAGGAAAAGCCCCTAAAAGATACAGCAGGTCAGTCTCAACTACATAGTGAGACCCTGTCTCACACCCCCAAACAACAACAAAAAAGATATACCTTAATAGAAACAAAATAGCAGGTGCAAGAATTGATTATTTGAAAAGGATGCCCAGGAAAGTTTCTGAAATACCCAGAAAATAGTGGCTCACTTGACAGGGTACATACTAATTTCAGGTGTTTTTTGTTTGTTTGTTTGAGACAGAGTCTCCCTATGCAGTTCAGGCTGGCCTCGAGCACACAGCAATTCTTCTGCCTTAGCCTCCCGAATGCCGGGATTACAGGTGTGCGCCTCTATGCCCGGCGGCTTTCAACTTTTTCAACAAGAATGTCATAGTATGTAATAAAATACAATTATCTGTCATTACAAAAACAAAAAACGACGGGGCGTTGTCTTTCGCTGGTAGTTCACAACCCTCCACCTGCAGGGTAACCCTCCCCCAGAAGTATGGGATCTGCGGACCTTAATTTCAGCCGACCGGTGAGTTTCGTGAACTGCAGTCAAGAACTAAAAGAGGAGGTGCGGCCCAGGAGGTAGTCTCGGGGCGCTCCCGGGCCCTCGGCGGCAGTTACCGAAGCCCGGTCCGGAGACGCCCAGACCACAGAGCGAGCACAGAGCCACCAGGCAGGGAGCCGCGTTCAGGAAACCAATCGGCGCGGGCCGAGACCGGCTCCCCAGCGTCCCCTGCGGCCGGGCGGAGAGAGGGCCTAGGGG
>NW_022900929.1:35021412-35030266 GCF_012274545.1 Fukomys damarensis | reverse complement strand
GGGCTCCCTCCCTGGTCCGCGGCGCAGCGCTGGCCTCTCGCTGCTTGACCCCTAGCCCTCTCTTTCCTTCTTCCCTCCCTCCTGCAGCCGTCGCTTCAGGCGCCGCCGCTCCCGGAGGAGATCCCGGCACGGTAATGGGGTCTCGGGCCTCCACGTTACTGCGGGACGAAGAGCTCGAGGAGATCAAGAAGGAGACCGGCTGTGAGTCGGGGTTGGCGGGTGGGAACGCGGCCCGGTGCCTTCGGCCGGCCTCAGGACTAAGCAAGCGCAGCTGTCGCCGAGGTCAGGACTTGAGGTGCCTTAATGTTGAGACGCCTTGAGGACCCTCCATCGCCGGGGACCGAGGCTGGAGGACCTGTCCGTTCGGCTGTACCTTGCGGGAGCGGGACTGCGGCTCACGTAAAGCTGTTCTTCCCCTCCGAGTTGGAGTCCACGAAAGTCCCCGCACTCCCTTCATCTTCCGTCCAACTAGCCTTCCCAATGTAGAGGCATCCTGACTCATAGGCAGAGCCCGAGTAGCAAATTCAGGAACTTTGAATGAATCCTATAGAAAGGTCTGTTTCTGTGACGTTTCTGGGCAACGACCTAAAACCACAAATTCTTGCCACAAACTGGAAAAATAAACTCAGAAAGCAAGATTGTAAGGTAGGGCTTTGAAAGGCGTGATCCGATGACTGCAGACTTAAAACAATCGGGTCTGAGAAAACTAGGTTCCGCGACCACCAGCACTGAGCATACTTGCTGTCCTGATTTCATGTACTGATTTTTACTGTCCCATTGTCTATACTTTATGCAGTCGCTATTGAAATTGGATGTACTCCAGAATTCTCAAGGTGAATTTGTACTAGGAACTTTTTTTGTAGTCCAGTCTCTTCCTGCTTAACCTGAACAAAGGAGCAACAGGGCGTTGGAATTAAGAAGCTTTGTGAAATACCATGATACTCTGAATAATCGTAGATAATGCAGTATATGGCAAATCACACTGATACATACAGTATTTCCTCACTGACCCTTTATGACTCGTCGAGTTAGGAGTTCTGCATATGTCTTTTGTGATACTTGTATTTGATAAGGACATAATGTGTAAATCAGTGGCTGATTGGCAGTACTGAGGAGTCCTGGGGGAACTACGGAACTTCAGGCAGTACTGGCCTGGAATATATCAAAAGCAGTCTGGGCTGGGGATATAGCTCAGTGGTACCACGCCTGCCTGGCAAGCGCAAGGTCCTGAGTTTGACCCCTGGAGAAAACACACACACACACACACACACACACACACACACACACACACTGTCCTGTGCTTTCTGACGAATTCCACATACAAAAGGATGATGCTGTTTTTTAAATTTTTATTTTTATTAGTACATGTTTGCAGTATGTATGGCTACATTTATCATGGGGAGTTGGAACCTGTACATAAAGTCGTAATTCCTTATGGCATGCTCCCCTCTTCCCCCCTGTATTCTTGCAGGAGGTGGTATCTAGCCCCACGTTTTATCAGATGGGTTTACTTCTTTCAGCATCCCCTAACACGTGGCCCTAAACTGCGCCATCCATTTCTCAATTTTGAATGAACGTTGGAAAGTGGTTAGCAAATTATAATTTGCAGTATTTGTTTGGCCGCATAATCTTATGATCATTTTATGACTTATTCTGACTCCAGGACTAGAAATAGAATCAATTTGGATTCAACAAGCATTTTATTACATTTTGTCACCATGACCTCTGGTCACACTTGTAAATATAATGACTGCTTTAGGTCTAAGGTGGCACCTGAATTAAAGCGTTTGTGCTTAAAATAGAAACATAATGAGGAAGTGTAAACCATAAGTGAGGATTTGAAAAGCTTTTTGCCTCGGATTGAACAGGGCAATAATCCCGTTTTGGCTTATTTACATTTGACCAAATGAAAAGGGCTTGGATTCCTATGTAGGACTTTGAGTTATCTTACCATGAAACTAGTGGACAAACAGAACTGGGTACTTGTGGAAGAGCTGTTTGCTCGGTTGGCAGTGACTCAGGCATGAGGGTGGTTCTCAACCAAAAATCAGTGCAAATGCATGTTTGAAGCCAGAAAGCCTCAAGAAACTTACTGAATTTTCGCAGTGTCTATGTTCAGTATTTATTATACTGGGTACTGAGAGCAGATGGTGACAAAAAAACGCCCACACCCTGCAGGGGAGAATAGCCTGAGAGATTTCTGATTAGCATTATGACGTGAGGAAACTGAAATTGTGTGGCACCCATCTTCACAGGGAGGGTTGGTTGGACAGAGGATGAAGGAAGGAGAGGCTGCACTGGCTTCGTGGAGGAAAAGAATTGGGCCTTGGTGCACATTAGAACAGATTAGATTTGGATAAATTAACCTAGGGCGCTTTGGGTGGCTTCCAGGAACATTCTCTCCCAGACTGCTACTAAGTCATTTTTCCACCCTCCGAATTGAGCTATCAGTTTATCTATCTAGTGCCTATTAGAGTTGTTTTGTAAAGCAGTAATTTTAGCTTAATGCAAAATATTTAGAAAAACTGAAAACAACACATACCTTTAAGGTTGTGTAGACAGGTGAAATTTGTCCTATTTTCATCTGTCTCTTGTTTGAGAAAGACTTATTTAGGGAACTATCAGTTGGAAACCCAACTACAAATATAAGATATTTTACTGGTCCCTTTACCAGTTAGAAAATGTATTACATTGAGGAGAACCGACTTCATTCATTGAAATTGATGATTATATTTAAATATTTTGTCAGAAATTTGGCTTGTTTAGAATTCATGTATGTTTAGCTTGAAATTTAGCTAGTGAATGTTTGGAAAAATAATTCTAGATAAGAATTACCTGTGAGCCTCATTTTCATCATTTGAAAAATGGGAATAGTAACAGAACCTACTTTATAGGATTCTTAAGACCATAAGTGAAATAAACTATGTAAACATTTAGAATAATGTTAGATGTAAGTGCCATGTAAATGTTAGTATTTATTTATTTATTTGTTTTTGGCAATACTGAGGTTTGACCCCAGTGCCTTGGCACTGTACTATAGCCTTTTTCTTTTTCTTTTTGTACTAGGTTTTGAACCCAGGACCTTTGCACTAAGCTACTACACTCCAGCCCCTTCTCCCTGTGAAAAAATGTTTTCAAGGCCAGGTGTGGTAATGCACACCTACAATTCCAGCACTCAAGGAGGCTGGCAGAAGAAGCACCAGGAGTTCAAGGCCAGCCTGAGCTATGAAGTAATGAGACCCTGTCTCAAAAACAACAACAAAAAATTTTGATATTAGGCTAAGTCCCTACATTTTCCAAGCTGAGCTTGAACTTTCGATCTCCTGCCTTAGCCTCCCAGAGTGCTAGGATTATCAGCATGCACCACGACACCAAGGTGGATGTTATTATTTTGAACGAAAGAGAGCAGTCATCATTTTTAGAAAATACAGTTATGTGTGCTAGCTATAAAAATGTGGCCAGAGATTTAGCTCAGTGGCACCACACCTATCTCAAGCAAGCACAAGGTCCTGAGTTCCATTCCTGGTACAAAAACAAAACAAAACAAAACTGTCTAAGCCAGTTGGGAGGCTGAGATAAGAGGTTCTTTAAGCCTAGCAGTTCAAGGCCAGTTTGGGTGAATTCAGAGCCAGTTTGGGCAACAGGACCATGTGTCAACAAACAGTTTAGAGCTGTAATTTGAGGGGGTAGCAGCATTTTGTGTTTTTCCTATTATCAATAAGCATTAGGAATCAAGTCCAGATACTATTTTGTCAGTTTTGTGGAAGTAAATAGAACAGAAAGCCTGATGTTTCTAACAGTTTAAGAAACATATGTGTTTGCTAGGTTGTGTTTTGCTAGCTTTCATGGTTGTGTGGGTTTTTTTTTTTTTTTTTTTTTTTTTTTTTTTTTTTTTTTTTGTTATGTTTTTTGTACTGGGGATCAAACTCAGGTATTGGGGTTTGAACTCAAGACCTTGCACTATGAGGCAGGCACTGGTATCATTGAGCTAAATTCCCAGCCCTTTTAGGGTTTGTTTTTTCACTTGGGTTTGTACCTAGAAGTTTGTACTAAGCTACATCCCCACCCTACCCCACCCTTTTTTTTTCTCTCTCTCCAGACAGAGTTTCATTTAATCCCTGTGCCACCCAGACTGGGCTTGAATATGTGTTTTGTTTTGCTTTGAAACAAAACATTTATTGGTACATTTTAAATATACATAACTATAAAATTCATCATAGGGAATTTGCACCTGTACATGATATATCTTGCTTTTTTTCCCATTCCCCCCTCCCTTCAACCCCTTTCCCTTCTTTATATACCAAAGCTTTGTTTCCCTTTTTCCTTCTATTTTCTTTGTTCTTGTTACTTCTTTCCTTTCCCCCTCCCCACTTCCTATTCTCATTTGAACATTTTCTTCCCATTTCCCAATATCTATTATACATTTTAGTCCTTATTTCCACTTTTGGTTTCTCATACAGAGAAACAATGTCATAATTACATATGTGTGTCCAATTTATTTCACTTAAGGGTATGGTCTCAAGGTGCATTCATTTACCTAGAAATGTCTCAAGTGAATCCTATATGGCAGAGTAGTACTCCATTGTATTAAAAACAAACAAACAAAAAAACACATCTTTATCTGTTTATCAGTTGATGGGCATTTGGGCTGTTTCCAAGATTTGTCTATTACAAACTGTTGGGGCTTGAACTCGTGACCCTCCTGCTTTAGCCTCCCAGAGTGCCGAGATTACAAACATTGCCACCATGCCTGGCTGACATCTCTACTACTCTTATTTGTTTGTTTGTTTATGGTCCTGGGGATCCAACTCAGGACCTTGTGCGCAAGGCAGGTGCAGTGCCACTGAGCTAAATCCTGGCCCCCTATTTATTTATTTATTTTTGGTAAGGGGATAGAACTCGGGACCTCGCGCTTGTGAGGCAGGCAGCAGAACCATTGAGCTAAATCCTCAGCCCTTATTCTTGTTTTTTTAAGGCAAGGTCTCTCTGTGTAGTTCAGGCTGGCCTACAGCTCTCAGCAGTGCGTCAGCCCACTAAGTGCTGGAATTCCAGGTAAGCAGAGAGCGGAGTGCTGCCAGGGCTGGCTCTACATCTTTCTAAAGTTCATTTGAATAAAAGATGTAATTGGAGGAAGGTCACTAATGTCCTGGGAGTTTCTGTAATCTCCACACTTAGTTTACTTAACTTCAGTATTAACCATGAGTTACTTAAAACCTTAATTACAAGAAACAGTTCATTCCAGGGCCGGGGATTTAGCTCAGTTGATGCAGCGCCTGCCTCTCAAACGCAAAGTCCTGAGTTTGATCCCTGTACATCCCTCCCCACCAAAAAGAAAGAAACAATGCATCCCAACTAAATCCTGATGAATGCAGATGGATTTATTTTCAGTCTCTACATTCTGGTTTGTGTATTGGTATGAGGAGGGTGCTGAACAGGTTTAGGAAGTAAATTGTACTGGCTGGTGAGGTTCTGTTTGTTTGAAAGGGTGTAGGGATGATATGAAGGGTGTGGGTTTGTCTACCACAAAGAACACATGCCTGGCAAAACCAGTCACTTGAGAACAGTTTCCTGCAGCTCAGTTTCTGGCTGCTACTGCCTCCTAATGGAGGACCCCAAGTCCTGCCGCACCACACCACAGAGTCTAAAGTTTATATCACCATAGAAGACCGTGCCATCTTGTCTCCAGTGAGATACGTAGCTAATGCCTTTAGCTGGTGTAGGGTTAAGTAATTTGTAGTTCTGGTCCAGAGTTTTCTTCACATTTGTTGCCAGAAAGTCTAAGAAGTAACCACGTGCCACTCAGAAGGAGCAAAACCCTATGAACATTTTGTTTGTAGGAGAAGGTGGTCCAGAGCATGACATTCTTGGGAGTTTAGTCTTTTATTTATTTTTTATTTTTTAGACAGTGCCTTGCTTTGTAGTTCAAACTGGCCTTGAGCTCATTGTGTAAGCCCAGGCAGGCCTTGAACTGTGGTGATCCACCACACCCAGCTGGTTTAGTCACTCAGAGGATAATTGACCCCAGCAGCAGTTGCAAAGATAAAAGCTGAGGTCCACCTCATCTTGTTGTTGTTGTACTTGACATTGAACCCAGGGCCTTTACATTGAGCTATGCTCCCTGACCTTTTTTCTATTTTTTTTATTTTGATACAGGGTCTTGCCAAGTTGCTAAGCTGTTCAGGCTGAGTTGAACCTGCCATTCCTCTTGCCTTAGCGTCCCAATCTCTGTTTAACAGGACAGAAAAAATACAAACTACTGTACTATTAAAGAGTAATAGGACCGGGGATTTAGCTCAGCGGTTCCATCGCCTTCCTTGGAAGTGCAAGGACCCGAGTTCAATCCCCGGTACCAAAAAAAAAAAAAAAAAGAGTGATAGATGCATGATGTGCGTTGCTATTATGAAAGAGAGGGTACTAGTAACTTAGGTTGTAGTGAGAAGGAAAACTTACTGTGAACTAAATTTTATCAGATTTGTCTAAATGGTTTTTTGAGGGGTGCTGGGGGTTAAACCCAGGACTTCATTCATGCATTCTACTCTTGATCTACACCCGTATCCCTAAATTATGTACTTTTTTGGTGAAGAGTTTGAATGTTGAAGCTATTAGAACCCTTCACCCCAAAATATTTCTGAATGCATCTCCTGAGGAAAAGAAGTTTTCTTACATAACCACAGCACTATTATCATACCTAAGAACATTGACAGTAATTCCATAATGTATTTCCCCAATTATAAGAAAATAGAACTTGTTTGTTTGTTTTATAAAATATGCCTTGAAGCCCTGATGATGGAGAAATGTTTGGGTGTGGAGAGTTTAGGAAGAATGGTTAGGAATATGAGCTTTAACTGTGCAGTCTTTAGCACTCCCCTTGGCTGTAATTGTATGCTTTATCTTGGTTTCCTTTGCCTTAAGTTTTAGGATAAAAGCAAGGGCAAAATAACTATTCTTCATTTTGTCTCCCCCAATCTCCAGCACATTGGCGATTGAGCCCAGGGCCTTTGTACTGAGCAGTGTCCCCAGCCCTTTTTTACTTAAGTGCTGAGCTTATAGGCATGTGCCACCATACCTGGCTCCCTTTTCTTTTCATTCTTCCCTCTGTCATTTCCCTTGCTACTTGGCACTTCTGTGAAATGCCTTCCTGCTCTGAGCATGAGGTAATGATGATAGAAAGGTCTACAGGCAGAAATTAGCAGGATCTTTTAAATAATCTTCAACAACAATGTCAAAGTAATTGCACATCAGTGGAGAGAAGTATACCTTCACTGAAGGCATGTCTATGTGCACAGTTTTCTGAGAGTGAGACTTCATTGAGAATGAGATTACCAAGAATGAGTCTTGGGGCACCTGTCTGTCCAACATAGTGCCTTCTAGTATGAATAACTTGCTGGAAACATATCCGTCTCATTTGTGCAACTCTAAAACCTTTCTACACATAGGTTGTGTACCTCCTTTAAAAGTGGATTGGGCACTGAGCATGGTGGCGCATGCCTGTAATCCCAGCACTCGGGAGGCTGAGGCAGGAAGATCATCGTGAGTTTGAGGCCAGCCTGTGGTACTTAGTGAGTTCAAGGCCAGCCTGAACTAAAAGCAAGACCTTGTCTCAAAAAACTTTAAAAAAAACCCAAAAAAACAGACATGGTGGTGCACACCTATAATCCCAGCACTTGGGAGGCTGAGGCGGAAGGATCACTGTGAATTGGAGACACACCTAGGCTGCATAGTGAGTTCCAGGTCAGTCTCACCAAACCACAAAAAAAGAAACACACACACACAAAATAGTGGATTGGGATGCTGGGTATGGTGGCACACACCTGTAATCCCATTTCTCATGAGGCTGAGACAGGAAAATTGCCATTAGTTCAAAGCTATATAGTGAGTTCAAGGCCAATCTTCACTACAAAGCAAGACCCTGTCTCAAAAATAAATAAGATAGTAAAAAGTGGATTGGGAGGGGCCGGGGATTTAGCTCAGTGGTGCCAAGCCCTGCCTAGTCCAAAGTTCAATTCCTGGTACCAAAAAAAAAAAAAAAAAAAAATGGATTGGGGGAGGCTGAGCAATCAGAATCTCTTAAACTCACAAGTTTTAAGAACAGCCTGGGTAGCATAAAAACAAGTAAATTAAGGTTGTTGTTAGCTCTACACCTTAGAGCAGCGAAGGTGAGTACTTTAGAGCTTTTGAGGATACAGCAGCCTACTATGATACTTTGCCACCAGTGCCTTAAAGATTGCTTAATGTTCTTGGTGGTGGTAGGGTGTTGAGACAGGGTCTCACTATTAGTTCAGGCTGGCCTCTAACTCCTGGCAATCCTCCTGCCTCAGACTCCTAAGTGCTGGGGTGTGTGCCACCATACCCCGTTGCTTAATATTCTTTGTCATGGTAGATAAAGCACCTAGACTAGCTTTCTCTCCTTTTTGTTACAAAACTGTTTTCTAAAGATATTATAACATTAGTTCTGAATTGTAGGAGATGGGTTTGGATATGACCTGAGTAATGTTAAAAGCTGGCATCTGGGACTGGAGATGTGGCTCTGTGGTAGCACCCTTGCCTAAAATGTTCAAGTCCCTGGTTTTTAATTCTATACCCCACACACACAAGACATTTGGTTATACATTCCTCTGCTGATTTCCATGTAGCCTAGTTTATTCTGAAAAGTAATAGTTGCATGATTGTTTGGAATACTTATGTATGTGTTTTTTGTGAGTATGGGTGGTAAATTATGAATTCAAACAGCCAAAAATGAATTCCACACCCCCCCAAACAAAAAGGGTATAAAGCCAGACTAGTACTTACTAAGAGTTTTAAAAAGTCATACTGTCAGAGGTTTCTGTGACCCTTTTTTTTTTTTTTTTTTTTT
>NW_022900929.1:34985297-35020903 GCF_012274545.1 Fukomys damarensis | reverse complement strand
TACCCTTTTTTTTTTTTTTTTTTTTGGTACTGGGGATTGAACTCAGAACCTTGCTTGCGCTTGCCATGCAGACGTGGTGCCCCTGAACTAAATTTCCAGCCCCCGTGATCCATTCTTTTAGATGATGATCTAGATTAGAAAAAGCTAAATAGTCATTTATTTGACAGAATTGGACTAGGACTCGATCATACCATTCCTATCAACTTCAAAACTGTATAAATTGTTACATGTATAAACACACACCTGGGGAGTTTCTAGAGGGACTCATAAGAAACTGGTTATGTGTTTGCCTATGGCCTAGGACAGTGATGGTCCTTTTAGAGCTTTCAGTGATACAAACAGCCCTATGCAGTATGTGTGCCATAGGTTCGCCATCACTGGTCTAGGAGCAGAGAATTAGAGTAGTAGGGAAACTTTTCATTCTGTATTCTTTTGTTCATTTGGATTTCTATCATATGCATAAATATAAGCAAATAACAATTTAATTGCTTTCCTTCTTATGGAAAAGTAATCTGAAGTACAGAATCATGGGAAGGATTAAGTTGGTGAACCGAAGTGCCACTGTATATAATACTCCAAGCACTAAAATCTGATTGAGTGGACTAAATATTATGCAGTTATTAGAATGTAGTCCAGGGCCAGCGATTTAGCTCAGTGAAGTATGCAGGTGACTGATGTTAGGCGGTATATTCAGAAATGAAAACAGTGTTGGGACTGTAAACAAATACTGTTTTTTCAAAAACTCTTTTGGGAAATTCAGTAATTCTTTAACTGGCTTATTTTTACTACTGCAAAATTAGCCTTTGAGGCCCAAGGCCAAGCCAGGATAAACAGGTCAGGTTCTTAAAGAGCAGGGTTTTGACTGGCAGAGTGAGGAGGAACGTAGAGAGTAATTAGCGGAGCAGTAGAACCATACCTTGCAAGAATGATGACAATAACTAGCCTGCAGTGCTAGGCCTTTCCTCTTCTGCCCATAATCCCCTTTACCTACCCCTTGCTAGTAAGCGGTGGTGTCATGAGTGGAATCAGAAGCTGGGTCCCTGACCTTCACCAAAGTGTGTACTCTTTACTGAGAGCTGTTCATAACTTGCCTGGCTGGCAGAGCAGTCTGCCTCTGCTTTCTTCGGGGCTGAGCCCTGCTGCTTCTGCCCCTTCTCTGTGCTCTGTTCTCTGCTCCCCCTAGAGCACCAGTGCAGAAGAGAGCACCTCTTCAAGGGTGAAATCTAATGCTCAACAGTCACAGCACCAGCCAGGTCACAGCACATGCCTAATGTGTCCGCCCCTGGGCCACTCACTTCCTGCCCCCCTCCTGCCCTTGTTTGCTTTGTTCCATTGCTCCTAACACCTGGAGTCCAGTTTTGTGGTATGAGGCTGGGAAGGAGTACAATTATCAGAAGTACTTATGCCACCCCTGAAAGTGCAGCCTAGGACAAATTCCAAATTTGTCACGCCCTTTTGGCTGTGATTTTTTTCTCTTATGACCATTCTCTAGGTTTTGTTTTTTTTTTTGTTTTTAGACAGGGTCCTGCTGTGTAATTCAGGCTGGCTTTGAACTCACTGTGTAGCCCATTCTTGCCATATGCACTTGGCTCTTAAGGCTTTTAGGGTTCCTCCCACCTGCTTTCCAAAGTGCCAGAACTGAGCTTTTCCCCAGAAATGCTTTTTTATTTTTCAAAGTTTTATTGTGTACCTGTAAGTATTATCTTTTTTTTTTTTTTTTTTTTTTTTTTTTTTTACTGAGGATTGAACTTGGGACCTTGTGCTTGCGAGGCAGGCGGCAGAACTACGGAACTTAATTCCTGGCCCAGTATCAGTTCATTTTAATTGTCAACTTGTGCCCAAATTTACAGAGATAATCCAAATGGAAGAGTAAAATAACTTTCTTGCAGATGTCATCTAATGACAGCGTGACCACTTACTTTTTAAACTGCCTAATTTGCTTTCTTGGGAACTCAATGGGGCTCATGCAGTCACAGCAAAGAGGCAGTGGTGATCTTTTATCCCTAAAAATCATTCCTAGGGGGAGGAATAAAGCCTCCATTGTTCAGTGCAGACCTAACTAGGTTTTCACAATAGAATCAGGTTGCTGTTCCCCAGGCTTTAATTCAGTTCAGGTTACCTACCCAGCAAGGCCAGCCTGAGACAAGCTGATTTAACAGGTACGAATTTTTTATCAAAGCATGCATTTTCATAGCCTCTGACTCATGGCATTGAAATGTAAAAGTCTCACTTTCTTTTTAAACTAAATTTGGCTTTGTTAAATGTCAACCATCTGACATTCAACACATTTGGGGGTGGTGTTGGGGGTCAGAGTTGGAGCCTTGCTCGCGCCAAGCGCACGGAGCTACATCCCCAGCCCCTATAACACATTCTGGATCAAGCCTAGAAATCATTCCCAAGAGCCAAGTTTGATTGCTCTTGTTGCATTTGCTAACTCCTCTACTTGGGCATCGCAGCTTTGTACTTTGACAGCGTAGAGCTGGCCTAGAGTAGCAACATCTCCCCATGTCGTGCACCCAAAAGCACTGGACAGTGGGTTGAGTGCAGTGTGCCTGGAGGCCTCCTTCCCTGGCTGGGACTAACTTTGTGCTCTTTAGTTTCCCACAGTCAGATCACTCGCCTCTACAGCCGATTCACCAGTCTGGACAAAGGAGAAAACGGGACCCTCAGGTAAGCAGTATTTTTCTTTATTTCCCTCACGGAAACTGGAAACTCTTGGCAATGTTTGAACAGCTGCCTTTATCCCAAGGACAGATACTGCTTTGTTGTTATGGTTGTTTTTTGTTTGGGGGGGCTTTTGAGACAGATCCCCGCTATGTAGTTCAGGCTGGCCTCAAATTCACAGTGATCCTCCTGCCTCAGCCTCCTGGGTGCTGGGATTACAGGTGTGTGCCACCATACCCAGATTGTTGTTGTTTTAGTTCTGGGCATTAAATGCAGGGCCTTGGGCATGCTAGGCAAGAGCTCTACCACTAGGCTATGTATATTTCCCCAGCCCTTTTCATTTATTTTGAGACAAAGTCTCACTAAGTTGCCTAGGCTAGGCTCAAACTTGTGACCTTTCTGCCTCAGCCTCCTAAGTGCTGGGATTTGAGGTGTGCACCACCATGCCTGGCTTTTTTTTTTTTTTTTTTTTTTTTTTGGTACTGGGGATTAAACTCAAGACCTTGCAGTTGTGAGGCAGGCAGTGGAACCATTGAGCTAAATCCCTGGCCCTTGTTTTGTTTTTTAGATGGCTGTCAGTATGGTGTCCAGACTGGCCTCTTGAGTAGCTGGGGTTGGGGTTAAGGTGCAAGATACCTGGCTTTTCTTTTAATTGTGGCAAAATACATATAAACAGCTCAGTGGTGTGAGGCACCTTCACAGTACTACCCATTGTCCCCCTTTTCCTGTCCCCCTTTTCCCAACTCCCCTGGCAAACAGTAATACACTTTCTGTCTCTCTGTGGGCCTTTCATAAAAATGGAATCATACAGTAAGTAACTCTCCTGGGAGTGGCTTCTTTTACTTAATGTGATGTTCCAAGACTCATGCATGTTATGGAATATCTCGTTACCTTGCCCCCTTGGTACTAGAGGTCAGACCCAGGAAGCACTGAGCTGTATCCCCACTCACTTTCAGACTATACACTGGCTGAGCTTCCCGACTGTAAGTTCTCAGCCTCTGGCCATCTTGTTGTCAGATTGCCTTTCTCCCAACCACCATGGCCGCTCCTAGCCCCTCTCCAGCCTTTAAGATTGTGTGTGGTGAGCCCTAAGCTCTGTAGCACAGAGCGGTGCAGCTCTCCACCCTTCACTGCCAGACTCTCTGCTCAAGGCCTGTCTTGACCTTTCTAGAGCTTATTAGGTTCCTTGGACAAATACCAGTGGCTTCCAATCTTTAGTTACTTGAAATCTGCACCGCTTTCTTAAGAACACAATGTTATGCTCAAGTTGCGAAGTCCCCAAAGACCACCAAGGAGTCAGGTCCGATGCAATTGCAAGAGGAGTTTTTTGCAAGCTCGAGCCTGGACTCTCAGGTGTCACCGTCACAGCGGCTTCAGACTGAGAGCCCAGATCCATTTTTGAAGCCAGTTTATATAGGATTAAGGAAACTTTTTGCTTATATAGTTTCTATTTTTAACTCTCACTTATTGGATAATTAGGGGGTACTGGAAGGGCTTTTACATATCATTGGATAATCAAGGGGCACCGGGAGGGCACTTATTGGAGAATTACCTAATGCTTACATTCGCAAAATCAATTCCTCTTTTTATTAGATCATCTGATCTTGCAAGCTAAGATAACAGTAGGTGGCTATCTATGTCAGCCATAATTAATTCCTATGTCAGCTATAACCAATTCCTATATTAATTAAATCAAACAAAAAGAAGTTTATCTTAACATCTTAAAAAGAGGAACAGAAGCAGGGTAGAGATGCCCTAGGATAACTTGCCCTAAAAAGAGGAACAGAAGCACAGAGAAACTGTCACATAGAATGATATTTTACAGAAAGGGACTTTTATATTTACCCTATTTTGGGTAAGAGGCTTGGAGCCCACCTTGACCTGGAAATGGTCCTTATAACAGGATTATTAAAAAAAAATACTTCTATTTATTTATTTATTTAATCTATTTAGAGAGATGGAGTTTCTCTATATTCCCCAGGCTGGTCTCAAAACTCTTGAGCTCAAGAAGTCCTCTTGTCTCTGCTTCCTGAGTATTGGGATTACAGGTGTGTATCACCACACCTAATTATTCTACTTTTTGTTAATTTCTCTTTTCCCAGATACTCCATGTCTGGGTCCTGCCTGAAGCCAGATTTGCAGAGGCTATAGTATACATCTTGGCATTCCTTTTTTTTTTTTTTTTTTTTTTTTTTTTTTTTTTTTTTTGAGGATACTGGGAAAAAACTTGGCCTCTACCTGTAAAATGGACCATCATCCCGAGGGGTGGGCATTTTTCCCACAGGTTTCTGCCCCCGCAAGAAAATGTGTTATCAGTTCCAGAATAAAACACAGCTGTGTTGAGGGCCCACCCTGTAATTCTTTGAGTGTGTACTTTTAAAATTCTACTTAATAAATCTCTTACAGTCTCTTAAAAAAAAGAGAGCAATATATTTGTTAGTCTATTCAGAGATGTGTTAAAAATGAAAGAAAGGGGCTGGGGATTTAGCTCAGTGACACTGCATCTGCCTCAAAGTGCAAGGTCATGAGTTCAGTCCCTGGTATGAAAGGAACGGGGGGGGACCTGCAATTCACAGTGTTAGAATGCTTTTCTAGTATTCATGAGGTCTTATGTTCAATCCTCAGCTCTGCCAAAAAAAAAAGAAAAAGTTATTGATTAATATTGTGAAAAACTTGGTAAAGAAGATTAAAGAGGCTTTTCTTGTGATAAGATTTCACTATATCTTTAAACATACTCAGTTGGAATTGGGACTTTCCAAGGAGGAATATTGTAAACCGTATTTGCCAAGTTCATTTGCTTTTTTCCTTGTAGGCATTCTGTTACATGGACAACCTCTTTAGGTTGCTATTTCACAGAATATAAATATATACTGTACCTTTAAAAATCTTTCTTCAGATGCCATTGTCATTGGTTTGGGTATTCTATTCTTGGGCTCCAGCACCAATGGGAAGTGGCTTTTCAAAAAAATTGTACTGGGAGGGCCAGGGATTTAGCTCAGTGGTTCCACCACCTGCCTCATAAGCACAAGGACCCTAGTTCAATCCCCGGTACCAAAAAAAAAAAAAAAAGCACAAGGCACAAGGTCCTGAGTTTGATCTCCAGTACCGAGAATACATAAATCAAATTTTACTGGAGATTGAACCCAGAGCCTTCATGCTGAGCTACAGCCCTTTTGTTATTTTATATTTTGAGACAGGGTCTCACTAAGTTCAGGCTAAGCTCAAAGTTGTGACCCTACTGCTTCAGCCTCCCAGAATGCTGGGATTACAGGTATGTACCATCATGTCCAGCTGGCCTGTTGCTTTTTTTTGTTTTAGATGGGCAACAATTAGGATTTATTGGTGGGCATGAGTAAGGAGGTGGCAGCGCTGTGCAGCCTTCATGAGTGCAGGACTCGCCACTTGCCCAGAAGGTGTGGTTAGGGACATACGTATTTGACCCTATAGCTATCTGACATAAGCCTCTCCTCAGACACCATCTCTTCACATTCATCCACATTAAACTTGGTAAAATGCTCCTTCAAGGTGTATGTCTTCTGGTGGACAGAGGACTTGAACTTGACTCTATGTAGCTTCTCAATTACATGCTGTCTGTTCTGCAGCTTAGGGCAGATGGACGTGACTCGGTCGTGAGAATCCTGGCCACCGTGCTGTTTTGCTTTCCAAAGTTGCTCGCCATAACTGATGAACCTAGATTAGGGGCAGCATGATGTCAAAGACATGAAGGAAAGGGCTGTCTCTAAAGTCCCAAAGGCAACCTGTACAAGGCACTGTTCACCGTGGAAGAAGCTGCTGTTTGTAGCCATTGACATTGGGGCCCCTAAGGCCCATTCTTTAAAATGTCTTTAATTACTTTAAGTGCTGCTTCCCTCACCTGACAGCTGACTGGTGCCATGCTGAGATTCTGAAGAATGACTCAGATCTGCTGCGGCCTTTCTGCTTGTCACTGAAGAGAATGAAAAGGAGAGGGAGACGACTTTCATAGTGAAGGAGATCAGTGTAGAAGGATGGCAAGCCAGGTGTGATGGTGTGCGCCTGTGAGCCCAGCTACTTAGGAAGCTGAGGAAGGATTACAAGCTTGAGAGTGGCCTGAACAACTTAACAAGACCCTGTTGCAAAATTTAAAAATACACAAAAAGTCTGGTGCCAAACATGGTGGTGTATGCCTGTAAATCCCAGCACTCTGGGAGGCTGATAGAGGAGGATTGCAAGTTTGAGCGCAAAATGAGCAATTTAGATACTTAACAAGATCCTGGCTCAAAATAAAAAACAGAAAAGGGCTGGTGATGTCGTTCAGTGCAAAGGCCCTGGGTTCATACCTGAGAACTTGGCGAGAGGGGGACCTCATGCTATAGTTTAGGGGCTTGCCATTTGGCTCACATGTGAGCCCCTGAGTTCAACGCCAGGATTCAGGGAAGAGGGCCACCTCTGCCTACTAGCTAGCATTCTCAAAATATGTTTTTTCAGAAATCCCTGCTCACTTTAATGTCTGGAAAACCATTCTTCACTTAGAATTTCCTGCCTACAAAGAATTCGTACTTGATTTTAGCTTCAGACTTGCCTACTATCAGTAATATTTTTTTCAGGAGCCGGGTATGGTGGTGCATGCCTGTAATCCTAGCACTTGGGAGGCTGAGGCAGGAGGATCACCACAAATTCAAGGCCAGCCTGGGCTACATAGTGAGAGTTCAAAGCCAGTGTGAACTACACAGTGAGACCCTGTCTCAGAAGAAAAAAGGAATATTTTCTGAGTTATGCTATGGGAATATGATGTTGCTATATTTTATGGTAAATACACACAAATCTATAATTCAAATGACTTATACAGTCGGCCACATTCAAGTATTTTTTCTCTGGTGGGGCTATGTTGGTGGGCAAATTTAAGAAGCTAACAATAGTTGTACGTTTAACAGTTGAAAAACTATTTTTTTATACTCTTGCGTTTAAATTTTGATACTTTCAGTAGTATTCCCCTTGGTCTAGTAATTGGGACTGCATTGTATATACAACCTAAAAGCTAAGACTAGATGCAAATAGTATCAGGGCTGCCTGCCTCCCAAGTGCGAGGTCCCAAGTTCAATCCCTAGTGCAAAAATATATATGTGTGTGTGCGTGTGTGTGTATGTATGTATGTATGTATGTATATAATCAAAGGGCAGGGCTTAGGTCCTTAATTGGATCCTGTTATTGAAACTTAAGGGATTCAGGCAAAGTTGTGCACCCACCACTTGTTAGGAGACCTGGTTTGAACTGTGTCTTTTCTTGGCTAAAATTCCTTAAACTTGTTTGATATTAAACTGCCATAAGTAGCTAGGCGTGGTGGCGCACACCTATGATCCCAGCACATGGGAGGCTGAAGCAGGAGGATAGATGTAAGTTAGAGGCCAGCCTAGGCTACATAGTGACTTCAAGGTCAGCCTACAACACAAAGTGAGACTCTCTCAAAAAAATAAAATATAAACAAACTGCAGTAGGTTTCCATGGCGGCCATGCAATTCAAATAATTTTTAAAAATTTTTTGTTACTACATGTTTGTAGTACATAATGATTACATTCACTGTGGAGATTGGGTACATGTACATAACACATGTTAATTCTTTTGTTTTGTACCTGGATCAAACTGAGGACCTTGTACTTTCAAGGCAGGCAGCAAAACCACTGAGCTAAATCCCCAGCCCACGTAGGAATTCTTATTACATTCCCTCCTCTCCCTTCCCTTCACCCTCCCTTATCCTTAAGCATTATTTAAAAGAGTAGTGTTTTTGTTGACAGGGTCTCACTATGTAGTTGAGACTGACCTGGAACTCACTATGTAGCCCAGGCTGGTCTCCAACTCACAGCGATCCCCCTGCCTCAGCCTCCCAAGTACTGGGATTATAGGCATGCACTACTATGCCTAGTTTAAAAGAGTAGTGTTTCTTAACCTCTGTCGTACAAGGGGAGGTACATATTGGTGATAATTTGGATTTTGTATTACAGGAAAAATTACATAATAAAAGTTCAGTACATGTTTTTTCAGATCATCTTTTTTCATCTCTAGCAATCCAGTTATGAATGGCTTCTTTGAGTTTATTCATTGTTATACAATTATTACCCTAAATGATCAAGAAGATTAAAATCTAAAGTCACTGTTCCAAGGCTTTGTGCTCAGTTGAGGAGGTCAGTTTCCACCTGTCACCACATGTAGGGAAGAGCTGGTTAAATTAATTAAGTACCAGTGGGCCAGGGATTTAGCTCAGTGGTTCTCCTGCCTACCTGGAAAGCCAAGGTCCCAAGTTCAATCCCCGGTAACAAACAAACAAACAAAATTAATTAAGCACCATATAGCAGGGCGTGGTGGCTCATGCCTTATAATCCCAGCACTCAGGAGACTGAGGCAGGAGAATTGCTATGAGACTAGCCTGGGCTACATAGTGAATTCCACGTCAGTCTCAACTATATACTGAGACTCTTGTCTCAAAAAACAAATGAACAAACAAAAAAGTCCATATTCAGTATGGTTCATGTTTATTTTCACCTATCACCCAGTGATGTCCTTTAATGGCAATATTTTTTTTAGTCCGAGATCATATAGATAACTATTGTTAGTTACTCTTGATCTGAAACAGTCTTCTGCCTTTCTCTTTGTCTATGTTTGGTGCTGGGAATGAACCCAAGGCCTCACATGTGCCAGGCAAACACTCCATCACCAAGCTGCACCCCCAGCCCCTATTATGTATTTATTATAGTTATGTGGTAAAAGACGTGCAACACTCCCTGCTGTGACAACGGTATTTTTGAAGACTATAGCACACACCAGTACGCACCTGTAATCCCAGCTACTCCAAGGGCTCAGGCAGAGAGTGTAGGTCTGTGGCCAGCCTGCACAACTTAATGAGACCTGTCTAGAAATAAAAAGGCCTGAGTGTGTAGCTCAGTAGTAGAGCAATTGCTTAGCATGCAGAAGATCCTAGATTTAATCCCCAGTCCCCCACCAAGGCAAAAAAAGTAAATATATGGGTGCTATACCTTTTTTTTTTTTTTTTTTTTTTTTTGGCTGGGAAATGAACTCATGGTTTCATGCACACTGGATAAGTGCGACACCACTGAGCTATGTCCCCAGATAGATTTTTAGACAGGCTTGTATTCTTGGCACAGGGCATCAACCAAAGAATTTTTTTCAAAAATTACCTGGGGTTGTGACTCAGAGTACTTTTTTTTTTTTGTAACTCAGAATACTTGCTTAGCAAGCTCAGCATGCTAATTGGATGCAATCACCAGTGTGCAGACAAAACAAAAACCTGTTTAACAGTTTTGTTTTCTCTCTCTCCTTTTCATGGTACTGGGGATTGAATCCATGTCCTCAAACATGCTAGAAGTGTACTCTCGCAGCCCTATTGAATGTCTTTGTTACAGTGACTTCCTTTCGCCAAGTTTAATATGAGAAAGACTGAATTTTTTTTTTTTTTTTTTTTTTTTTTTAAATTGAGAAAGAGAATACATGTCCTGACTTAAGCGTGTGGATCACGTTTCTGCCAGTTAGTAGTTGTGGTGAGGGCAAGTTACTTCATCTCACTGACTCAGTTTCCTTGCTTCTGACAGGATATAGGATGAAGTGCTGGCATGAAAGGAGGAGGTAATGTGAACAGAGTAGAGCAGCTCCAGGAGCCGCACAGCCACCCTCTTACAGGAGGGGGCCCGTTTGCATCTCCACTGAGGGTTAAGTGCTCTAGCTGTAGTCTGTAGAAGGGAATAGAGAAAACCAGGAAATATGGAAACAATTTGGTTGTAAAGCTGATACCTTAGATCAAACATCACCCAAGAATTCCTTGTCTTTCATAGGGGCTGAATTGAAACCCCCCTACCACCACCAGGGCCTTTGCACCAAGCTATATTCCAAACCCTTTGTTTATTTTTGGTTTTTGGTTTTTTTGAGACAGGGTTTTGCTGTGTAGTTCAGCTGGCCTTGAACTCACTTTGTAACCAGGCTGGCCTGGAACTTGTGGTGGTCTCTTGCCTCAGCTTTCCAGAGCTGGTATTAAAGGCATGGGTCACCATGCACCGCCCAAGGCCTTTTTACTTTTGTTTTGAGACAGTCTGGATAAGTTGCTGAGTTGTCCAGGCTCTGCTCATACTTTCCATGCTCCTGCCTCAGCCTCCCAAAGTGCTGAGATTACAGGTCCACTGTTCCCAGCTTTGAAACTTGCTTGAAGAAGCTGTGGAGTTCGATCCCCGGTACCAAAAAAACAAAACAAACAAACAAGGCTGTGAAGGTTCCTCCAAGTGTTTATCTTGTATTCAGATCCTGTGATATTTGCTACCTCTCATTAGCCATTCACTTTCCAAACTTAATAACAGGTACAGAATGGTAATGTTCAAAGAATCATTTACTAAAGAACAGCCTAGTACTCGCACATTAGTTGGCTTATTGACCTGTGCTGAGTTCACTGGAATGTGGCACAATCAGATTCAGTTTCTTCCTCCCCTCGTTGGTGCAAGAAACTCTTGGCAGCTGTTGAAGTGCTGTTCTTTGCAGTTATTTGGTATAATTGTCACAGAAGTCATTTCTGGAAAATGATTTTTTTGTTAGGTCTTACCGTGTTTCAGACTAAAGGAATTCATACCAAGGGCCAAGGGTCTCTAATGAAAGGTGATTGTCTTGGCAGCCGGGAAGACTTCCAGAGAATTCCAGAGCTTGCCATCAACCCACTGGGGGACCGGATCATCAATGCTTTCTTTCCAGAGGGGTGAGTTACAAGAGACATCCCTGATTTTGTCATGTCTAGATTATATCTTTTGTTCTGCTCTCCTCCCTGTTTAGTTTGGTTTGGTTTGGTTTGCTTTGGGGCTTTTTGTTTTTGAGACAGGGCCTTGCTGTGTAATTCAGTCTGGTTTTAAACTTACTATGTAGCCCAGGCTGGCCTTGAACTCCAGGCAGTCCTCCTGCCTTAGCCTTCTAAGTGCTGGGATTACAGATGTGTGCCACCATGCCGGGATTTTCCTCCCTGTTTTAAACTTCAGTATGTATAAGAGTATATCTTCAAAATTCTATCTTTACTCTCAGTTTATCATTGACATAAAAGGACCTTTTAGAAACTTTTGTTTGGAAATAATATCAAATTTACAAAGAAGTTGTAAAAAGATTACTGAGATATTTTATATTTTTTCATATTAAAAAAATTGAAATCCAATGTGCAATTTCTCCTCTGCACTCTTCACACACTTACACTTTCCCCTCTCTCCCCTTGTTCTGTGTGTACATACATACGTACACCTACGTATATACATATACCTTTTTTTTTTTTTTTTTTTTGCAGACCTGGGGATCAAACCCAGGACCTTGCACTTGCCAGGCAGGAGCTGGCACCACTGAGCTAAATCTCCGGCTCTACACGTACATTCTCCCATTCCTTTTCTCTTTGTGTTCACATAATTATATTCCTGAGCTGTGAACTTGCGAGCAGGGTACATAGTCATGGCCCTTGGCTAAGAATAGGGACCGTCTTTTACCACTTCTTTATTTCTTTTTCATAGTGCTGGGGTTGGAACCCAAGGCCTCATGCGTGCTAGGAAAGTGCTCCACTACTGAGCTATATCTCCTGGTTCTATACTTAGCATTGATAAACTATGTCTAATTATTATTCTTTTATTTACTTATGACCCATTACCCTGATCTGTTGCACTCTTATCTTTTTGGCTCATCTAGTAATCCTCTTTCTAGCACTCACCCCTCCAGTATAGGATCTAGTCTGGGTCACTCGTCATGTCTCTTTAACCTCCTGTAATGGAACATTTCAAAGCTTTAATTTTATTTCCATGGTACTTACTAAGAATACATTTCCTTCCCACTCAACGTACCTACTTTTTAAAGTACCATACTGTAAATTGTTTCTTAACTTGTGTTTGTCAACACAGAGCTAGACTGGGGATGGGGGCAGTGCTGGCTTGAATCCAGGACCTGATGCATGCTAGGCAAAGCATTCCACCATGAACTGCATCCGCTGTGTACCCCCTATCCATCCTTCCCTTCCTTTTGTTTCTTTTTGTCACATGGCCTCACTGAGCTGCTCAGGATGGCCTTTTTACAATCCTGCCTCAGTCTTCGCAATAGCTGAGTTATAGACATGTGCCAATATGCCCAGTTTATAACTAGACTTTTGATGTGCTTTGCTCCCTCACGCATTGTCTTTAGAGTACTAAGAACTTATTAAGCTTACAATATGGTCTTGCTTTAAGTAATCTCCTAAATAATCTCTTTGTGGTTCCATGTGAATTGTTTGTTTAACCCAGTGGTCTTTAAAATGTTGTGTAGGTGCCAGTTCTTCTTTTGTTGTTTGTTTGTTTGTTTGTTTGTTTGAGACAGGGTCTCACTATGTGGTTGAGACTGACCTGGAACTCACTATGTAGCCCAGGCTGGTCTCAAACTCACAGTGATCCTCCTGCCTCAGCCTCCTGAGTGCTGGGATTACAGATGTATCGCACCATGCCATTTTGTCTTCTTTTGTGTTTTTGAGACAGGGTCTCTATGTAGCTCAGGTTGGCCTTGCACTCACAGAGGTCCTCTACGTCAGCCTCCTCAATGCTAGGATTATAGGTGTGCACTAGCATGCCCAGCTGATGCCAGTTCTTAATAATGAGTTTGTTGGGGAGGACACTATCAGATAAAATGCCTGGAGAAAAAGTTTTAGGACTCTGATTTAAGACTTGAGATGCTGTATTGGGAGTGACTGCTGGGCATGGTGGCACTGGCCAGTCATTCCAGCAGCACTTGAGAGCCAGCCTGGGTTACAGGTGCTATCTCAAAAAAAAAAGAAGAAGAAGAAAATGGAGGTGGGGAGGCTGGCACTCAGTTTTTTTAAAGACTGAAGCCTGTTCTTTTCAAATGCATGTTGAGCCATAATAACCTCACTCTTTCATCTCTCCCACATTTTTCCTGGTCTTTTTCTCTCTCTAAACTGCCTTGACTGTTTCAGGTGTGGTTTCTGTGCCAAATTCTTTCATTTTTCTTCTTCCAATTCCAGTGCCTGCAGAGCATTCACTCCTGTCCAAAGGTAATGCCCACAGGAATGCTTTGTACCCAGACTTTTCACAGTGGACCAGAAACCCATAGAAATCTCTCTGCCAAGTGTTCCTCACATTTCCTTAGTCACTCTGATGACTTGAAGAAGCAGCCTGGAAAAATCTGTTTATTAGGCTGAGCACTGGAATACTCTTTACACCTACCCCTCTCTCCCGGTCTCCGGCAAGAAATCTGGGTGGGGGCAGATGAGGAAGCAGCAGACAGACAGCCTGGGGATGCTGTCTGGACTGGCTGTCTGCACCTCTGCTTCCTGCTTTACCAAGCTAATGTCTAGCCCTGGGGCTTTCATTTCTCCTTTAGTCTTACATGGGTTTTGCTTTCCTTTTGTTCTTTTTAAGTTTGGGATTTGATAGTAGACCATTTGTAATTATTTCACTTATTTAGAGATCTTATGCTGAGTCATCTGAATATTCATTAACCTGTTTATTCTGGCATTGACTCAAATTTACTCCGTATTACTTGGCTCCTCAGATTTTACCTTTGTGACCAGGTACTGTTTCATTAGCAGCTACCTGGAGAAACTGAAGTACTGTAGAGTGAACTCATAATCTGGCTTTGAACTCTGCTGTAGAAGGTCTGAACTGTGTGTCTGCCTGGCACATAAGAGACCTGCACACCTTATCTAATCAGAGGGACGTGCAAAGACTAGAACTTTTCTGAGGTAGTTAACAGGAATCACACTATCTACTCTTTCCATGACTGCCTTAGATAAATAAGCAGTTTATTAATAGAGAAATAAAGATGGGCCAAGGGATTTAGCTCAGTGGTTCCACTGCCTGCCTTGCAAGCGCAAGATCCCGAGTTCGATCCCCAGTACACTCCTCCCCCCAAAAAAATAGAGAAATAAAGAATGTGACATGAGACTTTTTTTAATATTAAAGGACTTTTTTTTGTTTTGTTTTTTGGAAGGAGGATCTCACTATGTATTTCAGGCCCGCC
This sequence comes from Fukomys damarensis, assembly GCF_012274545.1. Lineage (NCBI taxonomy): Eukaryota > Metazoa > Chordata > Mammalia > Rodentia > Bathyergidae > Fukomys > Fukomys damarensis. The sequence continues at coordinate 35,006,241 of NW_022900929.1, read as the reverse complement.
TTGTACTCACTATGTACCTGAGGCTGGCCTCAAACTCGCAGTGACCCTCCTGCCTCAGCCTTCTGATGTCATCATGCTCAGTTTAGTGCGTTCTTCATTTATTCAAGTTTTAGAAGTATTTCTCTTAGGGTTATTGATTAGCCTGTAGTACAATAAAAAGATTTTCTCTAGCTGGGCGTAGTGGCACATACCTATAATCCCAGCACTCCATAGGCTGAGGAAGGAGGATCACCAAGAGTTCCAGGCCAGTCTGGGCTACATAGTGACTTTAAGGCCAGCCTAACCTACACACTGGGGGGGGGGAGAAAGTTTAAAGAGCTCAAGTTACATAATTACCTATTCAGAATATTTATGATTATCTAGAAAGCAAAGAAAAATTAATGGAGAGTAGGGGAAAAGAAAAAATAAGAGAAAAAGAAAAAATGGGAACAAAGTCTTTGTAAATAGGGAAAGGCAGGCAGCAGAATGGGGAAAAAATAAGAACCAAGATACATCATACAAAGAAAGGTACACAATCCCAAACATGAATGTAACTGTACTATATACCTAAAAAGTACCAGTAAACTAAATGCAAAAAAAAAAAAAATGTATTCATATTTCAGCTTGGGTATACATAGCTCAGTGGGTTGGATCCCCAGCACAACAAAAAACAAACAAACAAAAACACCCTGATTGACATGGCTTTCTGTTTTTAATTATTTCCCATCCAGAGAGGACCAGGTAAATTTCCGTGGATTCATGAGAACTTTGGCTCATTTCCGACCCATTGAGGATAATGAAAAGAGCAAAGATGTGAATGGACCAGAACCGCTCAACAGCAGAAGCAACAAACTGCACTGTAAGGAGCTGGAGGCACCTGGCATAAAGTGCTTGCTTTGCATTTCTTACAAGTCTTGTATCTGACAACATTTTCACCAGCAGAGTGTTGGAAGCACTTGGCCCCTGAGGCTGCACTGGCTGAGTTGGAATCCCAGCTATACCACTTTTTGGCCACAGAACTCTGGGCAGGTTACTTAAGATCTCTGAGCCTCAGTTTCCATTCTTGAAAAGTGATATTAAGGGATTCTGCAGGAGATCATCATAAGGATTAAATGGGGGTGTGTTTGTTTATTTTTTGAGAGAGGACCTGGAACTCATGGTGATCCTCCTGCCTCAGCTTCCCAAGTGCTGGGTTAGTTACAGGCATGTGCCACCACCCCCAGTGGTTTGAAAATGTTAAAAAGAATAAAAATACGCCAAGTGCTTTAAACAGTACCTTACATATAATAATTATGCTGTAAGTATTACCTGCTTTTGTTTTGTTTTGGTTTGTTTTTTTTGCTTTGGTTTGGTTTCTGAGACAGAATCTCCCTGTGTAGTTTAACCTGGCTTTGAATTCACTTGTAGCCAGGCTGGCCTCAAACTCTTAGCAGTCTTTCTGCCTCAGCCTCCCAGGTGTTGGGATTACAGAGTGCTGGGTCACACCACATCCAGCCATCTGCTATTATTGTCATAATTGGCTGTTCACCTACTGAACGCCAGAGACTGTTTTAAAGTACTAGAATGACAGTAGCAAACAAGACCTAGTCCCCACCATTAAGACATAGTGGCAGTTCTCTACTTGCCTCAGAATTTCTTAGCTGTGGATATGACTAAGTGTGAGCCTACAGCTGGATTAGTGCAGTATTGAATTTTTGTCCCCATTTTTACCTTTTGCCTCCTATACTTGGACATCCACTGAATTTCACTTCTGCCCCTGTTGACTCATGTGATATTGCTGAATCCCTTACAACATTTTTCCAGGAAGTTGAAATTGAATTTCTCTTTCCTTTCAACACAAGTTGAAATAAAAGCACTAAAATACTGTCCAACCTTATCATAAGATTATGTTGCTTAAAGAGAAAAAACTGAAGTGCAACAAAATTGAGTATAGAAAAAAATTTTAATGTATTATCCTTAAAACTCTTTGATAGCTCATATTTATTTGTGAATTCCAGTTCCTTATTTCAAGTCTAACTCCTGTTTGAAGCCAGCCACGGTGGTGCACACCTGTAATGCCAGTGCTTGGGAGGATGAGGCAGGAGGATTGCTGCAAGTTCGAGGCCATCCTGTGTAGCAAGCCTCTGTCTCAAACCCCACCCAAAAGAATCTTTTTAAAAAATATGTAAATACTGTTGGAAAAAGAATAAAAATATATAGTGTTTGAGACAGAGCTTTGTACCAATGGTTTGGTAAGCATTTTAGCATATATTTAGTACATGTTTGCCTGATTCTGATATTAATATGGTAGAAATTTTCTTCTTTTTTTTTTTTTCTTTTTGGTTAGTGGGGATCAAACTCAGTACCTTGCGCTTGTGAGGCAGGCAGCAGAACCACTGAGCTAAAGCCCTGGCCTCTTTTGATCAGGGGTTGAAAAATTCAGCTACCACAAAAAATCATGAAAAAGAATACATGCTTTAGCATTTTATTTTACTTGAAAATATTTAAAGCACATTCACTTAGCAGTGTTTTGATGTAGAGGCATGCTGTGTTTTGTTGTGTGATTCTTGTCCAGAACTCATGCACACTGCACAGTGTAAGGTTTCTAGCAGCAGTGTTCCTAGTTCTGGGGAGCAAATCCCAGGCTTTATGCATGGCAGGCAGATGCTCTGCCGCAGAGCTTATACCTCTAGCTGCAGTTTATAGGAAAACCCCGCTTGTGTTTCTTCTCTTGTCTTTTTCAGGGGTGAGGTTCTAGTGATCCAACCCAGGGCCTTCCACATAGTAGGGAAGAGCTCTAACACTGAGCTCCAATCCCAGCCCTATGGCTGGAGTTTCTTAAAATGTGGAGAACCTAAAAATGTAGCCCAGGCTCACCTTGAACTCACAGCGATCCTCCTGCCTCAGCGTCCTGAGTGCTGGGATTGCAAGCGTGCATCACCACACTGGGCTCAGATACAGAATTTCAGATTTGCAAATTGAAAAAGTTCTGGAAATTGGTTTCACGATAGTATGAACATATACAACTATATTGAATTATAAAGGTTTAAATGGTGAAGGTGGAATTGTTTGTTTTTGCAGTACAGAGATTAAGCTTAGGGACTTCTTGAGCTACATCCCCAGCCCTTTTTGGATTTTGAGACAATCTTACCGTGTAGTCCAGGCCAGCCTAGACAACATAGTGATACTCTGTCTAAAAAACAATCTTTGTCATAATGGTGGTTTTCAGTGCCCTCAGACTTAAAATTGTGTTCTTATAGATGTGCACTGATGTACCTCTGGGCTCCATGGTGCAGCCAGCTCGCTTTGTGTGTTCACACCTGTTCTCATGCTGAGTGGAGTACTGCCTTTGCTGTAGCCCAGTGGTGCGTTGGTGTGGGTAAGGGTAGAGGTGCTCCAGAGCAGGCAGTCACCATGCATGGTGACATCACTTTAGATGTATCCCTTGTTCCCGTTCAAGTACAACAATTTAGTATATCCCATTTATTTTGTTAGATTAGTCCAAATATGGAGCCTTAGGTCATACCACTACACTAGCAGCCTCTTTTTTGGTGTACCGCAGTTGATATCTTTTGCGGGGGGGTACTGGGGATCGAACCCAGGGCCTTGCACTTGGAAGACAGATGCATCACGATCGAGCTAAAGCCCCAGCCCCACTATCTTTTGAATATTATAGCCAGCTGTGCACACAGAAAACTAAGGCAGACAAAGTATCTTCCTATAGTGCGGCATGCTTGTAATCCCAGCACTTTGGGAACCTGAGACAGGACGGTTATAGGTTCTAGCCCAGCCTGGGTAACTTAGCCACTTAGTGAGACCCTTAGCTCAAAATAAAAAGGGCTGGGGATATAGCCCAGTGCAAAGGCTGAGGTTCCATCCCTAGTACTCCAAAAGAAAAAAAAAACTGAGATCTGTTTTATACCAACAAAAGCCATGGAAGGACTATGCATAGAGAAGCATGTGAATGGATTGGTCTTTTGTTTTTACTCTTTTTTGAGGGAGGCAGGATCTCATTATGTGACTTGGGCTGCCCTCCACCTCCTGGGCTCAGATAGTGTCTTGCCTCAGCTGCCATAGTAGCTGGTAGTACACACATCTGTCAGGTACAGGTGGTTCATACTTGGCTTATTTTTACATTTTATTTGGGGATAATTAGATTGACAGAAAGTTGCAGAAATATGCAGAAGCAGTTTCCACACACCCTTCATCCCGGCTACCGCAGCAGTAACAACCTTATAACATCAGAGCGAGGAGACTGACACTGATATGATCCGGAGCTTGTTCACAGTTATCCACAGAGGCGTGTGCGTCATTCTGTGCAGTTCTATAACCTAGAACCTATGTGTCCACCACCACATTCAACAAACAAAACCAGGGGCCAGGGATTTAGCTCAGTGGTTCTGCCGCGTGCCTCACAAGCGCAAGGACGTGAGTTCAATACCTGGTACAAAAAAAAAAGCAAATTTTTCTTTTCAGACAGGGTCTTGCTAAGTTGCCTGGCAGAGTTTGAATTTGCCATCCTCCTGCTTCAGCCTCCTAGAGTGCTAGGATTATAGGCGTGTACCATTTTGCCTGGTTGCCTCTCAAGTATGTTGCCTCCAGACATCAGAACATCTGTGTAATTCTAAAGAAGATTAGGTTGTAAAAAAACCATCAAAAAAATTTACATTAAGTTCTTCTTCTTAAATTGTGTTCCTTAGAACACTAATAGCTTTTGGGAAAACTGCAATGCACGTTAGAACATTCAATTTAAGAACTGTATGGTAGGACCTGGGTTGTAGCTCAGTGGCAGTGCATCTGCCTGGCAGGCACAAGGTCCTGAGTTCAGTCCCTGGTACCAAAACAAAACAAAAAATTATAGGGTCTTATTTTGTTTGTTTGAGGTTTTTTTTTTTTTAATAACTTTTATCCCATTCCCCCATCATCCCCCTGTTTTGTTGTTTTGTCTTGTTTTTGTATCTTAAAATTAAATGTGTTTCTACAAAAGCTAGGAAATCTTCCAGAGAAATCTCACATTACCAGGGATAGTCCCCGTCACAACAGTGAGCTTTTCCCCTCGTCCCCTCTAAGCTATGCTCACATCTGTTTTTATCATTTCAGGCAATGGGCACAACTCTTGCAGAAGTCAAAAACTCAAATGCCGATAGGGAATCTGGGCGTGAAGTGCACACATGTAATCTTCAGCACTCCAAAGCTGAAGTAGGATTACAGGTGGTCAAGGCTAGTGAGACCCTGGGCTGGGGATTTAGCTCAGTGGCATCACGCCTGCACAAGCAAAAAATACTGAGTTCTATCCCCAGTACCAAAAGAGAAAAAAAAAAAAGTAGGAAGCGGGTTAGCAGTCTAAGCAGGTGAGGCGTGTAGGGCGGAAGGCCGAGGACTTCTTTTTCTGATACAGGGTCTCACTGTGTAGTACAGGCTGGCCTAAAACTCACTGTATAGCCCAGGCTGGCCTGTTACTTGCTAAGATTCTCACCACACCTGGCCCTTCTATTTATTTATTTTTTCATGTGATATACTTGGGTGGACACTGATCTTTAGACATTCTAATTACTAATAGATGAGTTGAAGGTTAAAAATGCCAGGGTTGGACTGGGGATTTAGCTCAGTGGTGCTGCTGCCTACCTTGCAAGCTCAAGGTCCCAAGTTTGATCCCAGGTACCTTAAAGGGGGGCGTGGGGCTGGGGATTTGGCTCAGTGGTTTCGCTGCCTGCCTCACAAGGGCAAGGACCCAAGTTTGATTCCCAGTACCAAAAAAAAAAAAAAAGAGAGAGAGACAAAGTCACCAAGTGTAATGGTACATGCCTATAGTCCCAGCACTAAGGAGGCTGAAGCAGGAGGATTGCTGTGAGTTTGAGGCCAGGCTGAACTACATAGCGAGACCCTGTCTTAAAAAAACCAAACCATGGGCCGGGATTTAGCTCAGCGGTTCGGTGGCCTGCCTTGCAAGCACAAGGACCCGAGTTCAATCCCCGGTCCCAAAACAAAAAACAACAACAACAACAAAAAAGCCAGGACTAGGGATTTAGCTCAGTGGTTCTGCCACCTTCCTCGCAAGAGCAAGGACCCAAATTTGATTCCTGGTACCAAAACAAACAAAACCAAACCAAGCACCAGAAAAAAAAGAATTACAAAGTCATTTTAATCTCTCAACCTTTTTAGAGTTATAACCTGAAAGTTTAGATATTTAAAAAGTAGAGGCTAAGATGGATGTGGTGGCACATGCCTCCTGTAATCCCACCATTCTGGGAGGCTGAGGCAAGATAATCTCAAGCTTGTGCCTAGCTTGTCCAGCTGAGCAACATAGCAACACCTGGTCTCAAAATAAAAAAAGATTTGAAGATGTAGTTCAGTTGTAAAGTGTCTCTGAATCTTTCTGCTAATTAAATTGAAAGAAAAAATTTTTGAAAAAGTCTCTCCTAGCTACTGTCTCCCTGCAGGATTCTGCTGCGTACTCTACAAAAAATAAATCAGATTTTCCTGATTTTTAGAAAAATTGTTCTAAGATTTTTACTTCAGCTTTTAGTGGACTCACCCTAGAGTAGGCAGTGTGTACCAGATTTTGTACTCTGAGGGCAGTGTCTAATCTGCAGGGTTACTGACTGGAGCGGTAAGGGCCTGAGTCAGCAGCTCCCTATGGATGACCACGGGTCTTAGCAGTGATCCAGACCACCTTGAATTCAGCTGATGGTGAGATGGTCACTTCCCCAGTGTGACATTTTCTCACAGTGACCAGCAAGTCACCTGTTGTCGACCCGTTGTTGTCAGTATAGCTGGTCAGTGACTTGACAAAGACAGAATGATCACTGCTGTCCTTATTTATTTAGTTAGTTAGTTAGGGGATTTTTGGTTGGTTGGTTGGTTTTTGTTTGTTTTTAATTTTTCTCTTATATGGGCACAAGTGAAGCCCTCCTGTGGCCTACTCTCTAGAAGGCTTCTCTGCTGTTAGCAAGGGAAACATAAGGCAGCCGGGAGACCATCAGGGTCTCACTTGAGCTCTTTACCCACAGGACTCCCAAGTGGTTGGAATTCTTGAAATCTGGCTCGGGGGCTCAGGGCAGTGTCCCCAGAGGAGCACTTTGTGGGCTGTTTGCTGCCAGCGCTGGGGCGGCCCAAGCATTGATTTCTCAAAATTGTGCACAGTGGGTTTGATGGTTTGCATGAGGGGACCTGACCTACAGAGCCACGTAAAGCTTGATTGTTTTAATGTTTGGGTTTTTAATTTTTAAAAATATTCTAGGGGAGGGATCAGGGATTTAGTTAGTGGTTCTGCCACCTGCTTCACTAAGTGCAAGGACCCGAGTTTGATCCCTGGTACAAAAAAAAAAAAAAAATTCTAGGGATAAGACAAGGAACACTTGTTTTTTTTCTTTTTTTGTTGTGGGGTTCTCTTCAGAAATTTTCTTGCTTATTGGAAAATAGACCACATTCCATCAACTCTCCCTTGCCATGAAGTCTCCTGTTTTGTTTTGTTTTGTTTGAGACAGGGTCTCACTGTGTAGTTCAGGCTGCCTTGAACTCTCTATGTAGCCCCAGGCTGGTCTCGAACTCACAGCAATCCTCCTGCCTCAGCCTCCGGAGTGCTGGGGTTACAGGTGTGTGCCACCACACCCTCCCTGTTCTCCATGTCTTAATTGTCATAGTGCCTTTTAAGTCCTACAAGTCAGGGCAGTTGTCTTGGAAAATCTGTTAGCTGGCTATCAGTGTTCTACAAGGTGTCCTTTACATGTTTAGTTCCTCCAGAAGGGCAGAATGCTACAAAAGCTCCACTAACTTCAGTTTTTCCCTACCAGTTGCTTTTCGGCTGTACGATCTGGATAAAGATGACAAGATCTCCCGTGATGAACTGTTACAGGTATGTGGGAGCACTCCATGGAGACTTGTGTTTTGGGCCCTGGCTGCTTATTTTTGTGGGCAGTAATTGTTCCTCCTGTCACCAAGCATTTTTTAACACCTGCTGTGTACAGAATCCTGTACTAGATGAAAGGCGAGCATATCACCTGGGGAAATTTGAAGTGGCTCATTGAGTTACTGCAGGCATGTTTCCGCCATTTACAAGCTGCCTGAGTGTCTGCAGTGCCTGACTAACAGGTGAAATATGTGACATGGGTTTAGGTCATGGGTGTCCACCCTTTTGGCTTGCCTGGGCAAGATAAAGAGAACTTGGGCCACCTATGAAATATATAATGTAGTCAATGTATGTATGTAATAAAACTAGCTGGGTGTGGTGGTACACACCTGAGGCTAAGGCAGGAGGATTGCACTGAGTTCCAGGCCACCTTGGCTGAACTACACAGTTGAGACCCTGTCTCAAAATAAAAAAATTAAAGAGTAACAAAATCATTTTTTCCTGTTTATTCATTTGTAGTTATTTTTATTTGTAGCACAAGGGATTGAACCCCAGGCCTTTGCCCTGAGGTACATACGTCCCCAGCCCTTTTTTATTTTGAGACAGGCTCTCCAAGTTACCCAAGCTGGACTAGAACTTGCTGTCCTGCCTAAGCCTCCCAGAGTGCTCTGATTATAGACATTCACCACTACTCCCCACTATGTCAAAACATTATTTATTTATTCATTCATTCATTCATTCATTCAGTACTGGGGATTGAAATCAGGACCTTGTGCTTGTGAGGCAGTCAGCGGAACCATTGAGCTACATCCCTGGCCCAAAAAATTATTGACCTAATTTTAGTCTTCATGTGCTTCATGCTTCAAAATAGTTGTTCACAAATGTCTATATTGCCAAAAAGAGAAAATCACAAATTCAAGCTCTGCCTAAGCAATATAATGACTTAGGAAGACCATGTCTCAAAATTTTAAAAAATTTAAAATGCTGGGGACATAGCTCAGTGCAAAGAAATAGAAATAACTGAGCATGGTGGCACACGCCTATAATCCCAGCACTCAGGAAGCTGAGGCAGGAGGATCGCTATGAGTTCAAGACCAGCCTGGGCTATATAGTGAGTTCCAGGTCAGTCTCAGCTACATAGTGAGACCCTGTCTCAAAACAAAACAAAAGAAATAGAAATAGAAGTTGATTCGGAGTTGCTCCTTCATGGGCTCCTGAAGTCTTGAGAGATCCTCTGGTCCAGATCTGGCTGCCAAAATGATGTTTGGGTGTGGAGGGCCCACTTATTTTCTACTGTGAGGCAAAGAAATCCTGGGGCAGGAGTGGGGGGAGACCATGTGACTCAGTGCCACCAGAGTGTCCTGGGCCCCAGAATGAAGGGAACACGTACCCCTAGACTCTCGGGGTACCAGACAGCTAGTTCTATCCAAGCACAAAGAGGATATGAACATCTTGCCAAAGTGAGAGAAAGAACAAAGTTTATCTCTCTAGATGCTGCAATTTCTGAAGCATTTGCCACTTTGCAGTTCTTAGTTACTTGGTGGGTGTTGAAAAGTTTGTGGTAAGTTTATCCTAAGGACTAGTCATGTTTTATTTTGTTCTGTTTTGTTCATATAGAGTCTTGCTATGTAATTCAAGCTGGCCTTGAACTCACTGTTTAGCCCAAGCTGGCTTGAACTTGGCAATAAGCCTCCTGGCTCAGCCTTCCTAATACTGGGATTACAGACGCCCTAATTGCACGCCTGGCGTAAGAAATCATATTTCTTAATATGATTCTTGAGAAATATCCTGGTTGAACTTTTGGAGGGTTTGGGTTTTTTATAATTTATTTGGAGGGGTCAATTTTAAATAGATACTGTTGTATATTGTTTATACTTCAATGTAGTTGATGGGCGGGGTATGTATGTAGCTCAGTGTCGCAAGGTCTTGAGTTCAATTCCTGATACCCAAAAAAAGGTAGTTGCTGCACTCTTAACTCATTTTATGAGACTAACATGACTTTGACATAAAAACCTTGTAACAATACTAAAAGAAAAGAAGGCCAAGGATATATCTCAGGGGTACCACGCCTGCCTGGCAAGCACAAGGTCCTGGGTTTGATCCCCATTACCGAAATAAAAAAAAGAAATATAAGTCATTATGCAGTAAAGGAAAGAAATTTACAGCCCAACCTCTTTTATTTAAATACATGTAAAAAATTCTAAAACAAAAGCTGGACACCATGGCACATGCCTATAATCCCAGCTACATGAGGATAGACAGGAGGATTGTGCGTTTGAGGCCAGCGTGGACAACTTGGTGACATTAGCAACAACCTGTCTCAAAAAATAAAAAGGCTAGCGATGTAGCTCAGTGGTAAAACATCCCTAGGTTTGTTCTCCTCTGCCCCTCCCCCAAAAAAGAATCTTAAACTGTTGCTGGGTGTGGTAGTTATGGTTGAAATTCAAAGATCAGTCATTACCATGTTACACTAAGGAAAAGAACTTGGTCTTTTCCATTGAAAAAAGCATTTAATAAAATTCATAATTTTAAATAAATTTTTTTTTTTTTGATACAGGGTCTTACTATATAATTGAGACTGACCTGGAACTTACTGTGTAGCCCAGGCTAGTCTCAAACTCACAACCATCCTCCTGCCTCAGCCTCCTGCGTGCTGGAATTACAGGCGTGCACTACCACGCCTGGCTTTAAATAACTTTTAAAACCAGAAATAACAGGAACTTTTCTTAAATTGACACTGACTATATACAAAAACCCTCACCAAGCCAGGCATGGTGGTGCATGGCTATAATCCCGGCACTCAGAAGGCAAAAAGATGTCTGTGAGTTCAAGGCCAGCCTGAACTACAGAGCAAGACTCTGTCTCAAAAAGCCAAACCAGGACCAGGGATTTAGCTCAGTGGTGCTGCACCTGCCTGGCAAGCACAAGGTCCTAAGGTTGATCCTGGTACCAGACAAAACAGTACCTCTTACCAGCCAGGCATGGTGGCATAGGCCTTTAGTACCAGCACTCAACATGCTAGTTTCCCACTTGTTAATAAACTTCCCAGGGGAACAGTGAGTGGCAGCCTGAGCTGAGGGAGGAATCCTGAGCTGAAATGGAGACCTCAACAGACAGCTACTGACACTGGTTACTGGGACCCAAATCAGCCCATCTCTGGGTCCTTGGGTCTTTAGTAGACCAGGTGCAATGATGTTTCAGATGCACCATAGCCATCCCCCACTTGTATGTGCTGCAAACTGCACATACATAACCCAGTCTGAGATTCTAAAAATAAAATACATAGAATATGATGGGACCAAGAGCTGAACAGGCTACAGTGTGAAGATGGATTCCTGTTTGGCCATTCTGTCAGGGTAGAGAGCAGTGGTTTGGCCCAAGTGGTCTTTGCTAGATCTGCCTTTTTAAAAATCTTTTAGGCCCAGGGATTATTCAGTGGTTCTGCTGCCTGCCTCTCAAGTGCAAGGTCCCGAGTTTGATCACCAGTACTAAAAAACAAAAATGAAAAATAAATTTTTTAAAGAGTGCATAGCCCTGGGTTCAATCCCCAGTGCTGAAAAATAAACAAGAAAACTTGTGGCAAGTAGGTTCTTCATTATGCTTGATAGTGAAATAATGTTAAATTCTCTGCTCAATTCTGAAAGTCCTTTAGGTTTGCTTATCATCACTGGGCATGGTGACACATCTATAATCCCAGCAGTAGAGAGGCTGAGGAGGATTACAAGATCAAAGACAGCTTGGGCTACATACATAGCAAGTTCAAAGCCAGCATGGACTACATAGCAGTACCCTGTCTCAAAAATAAGTGCTTGAGCTGGGGATTTAGTTCAGTGGAGCTGTGCCTGTCTCTCAAGTGCAAGGTCCTGAGTTCAATCCCCGGTACTGCGGGGGGGGAAAGTATTTATTGTTTTTCGAAGGGGGGACCTCGGCATGTACAGTAACCCTTTATGCTTCTTGGCTTAATATGCTTCCTCAAAAGGAGACTGCCTTGGGAAGGGATTCCAGAAAGTTCCATCAAACTGAACTTGTTTGCCTTATGTAATAGAAGTCTGGGAATAGGTTGACTAGACTGGTACAGTAACTGCATAATATCCAGGTGCTTGGGTGCTGCTCTATTTTTGCTCTGGCCCATGTAGCACATATGATACCCCTCAGAGCCCCAAAATGGCTACTGTGCCTCTACATCTGCAACCTGTGCAGGAAGAATAGGAACCAGCAAAATGCAAAGGACTCTCTCCTGGTGAGGTGTTACCTTCCTATTCAGTGCCTTGGTCCACATCCTTGCCTCAAATAGCCCAGATGAAGAGGAGACAGTTTTCTGGCTGTTAAATGTAAGAGCATCAGAGGAAAGAGAGTTGAGGCAGCTTTCATTTTAATCTAGTCAAGTCCCTGTGATTCTCAAATTCCCAGCAGTGCCCAACTCTTGACCTTGTAGGTGCTACGCATGATGGTTGGTGTGAACATCTCAGATGAGCAGCTGGGCAGCATTGCAGACAGGACCATCCAGGAGGCTGACCAGGATGGGGACAGTGCCATATCATTCACAGAGTTTGTTAAGGTCAGTCAGTCACCTCTTATTTTGAAAAAGTTAAATTGTAGGAGGTTGGAGAAGATATTATTTGGGAAAATACTTGGGGTGGTTTTTTGCTTCCTAACTGTAACTGGGTTTGATTTTCTTATTCCAGGTTTTGGAGAAGGTGGATGTAGAACAGAAAATGAGCATCCGGTTTCTTCACTAAAGGACACAGACCAAACTATTCCTTGGTGTCTAGTATTTAAGAACTGGAACTTTAAGAGTCCTCCTGTCTGCCCGCCCCATCTCTCCCCTTCTCCCGAAGTACCACTGTGGTTGCATGGTGACCCCAAACGTCTGCCCATCCAGACCCTCCCTGTATATAAACTTGCCTTACAGAAGGGTACATCCGGCCTCTTTCTGTTCAGTAGCTGTCCACCACCTCTTTATTTCTTGGCACCATCTTTCCTTCTTGTGCTGTGAAACGCCACCCATCCATCCAGTCTGAGAAGGGGAGAGGGAATCATGCCCAGAACGGGCCAGCAGAGCTTTCGCTGGGTGGAGATGTAGCTGTGCTGCCTTCGCTGCAGCGAGGTTCCTCCTGTGCATCCTTGGCTTTCCATTTCCTTCTCACCCAACCTACCATCCTGCTGAGCCTCACAGTGCCCCCCGTTCTACCTGACGCCCAAAGCTATGCCTGTTAAATCTGTTTCTGACTTGGCAGAATGGTTCAGAGGTCTGGCCGTTTTTATCTACCTTCCCTCTTAAATGGGTCTCTGGGATGCTGCCTTTCTAGGTAGGAGCCTTCCAGGAACCAACACTTCTCTTGGAGGAATGTGACCCTCTCTTGTCTCTTGCACTGTTTGTCACCAAAGGGCTTCTAAGTGGAAATGTCCTTGAAAGGTCACCTTGGTGGCTTGCCCGGGTTACTCTACCTCTGGCTTCTGATTCTCAGCTTACACACCTACATGGCTTCTCTTGTGAGTGCTATGCTAACTGTTCAGAAAATGGTCACAGTTCTGCAGGTCTGCTTAGCTTTGGGTCACTGTCCACACCAGAGTGACTGCAGAGCTGCTGGGAACGTTTCATGGCTCTTTGAGCAAGGAAACTGGGAGCCCTTAGCACGTCCTGCACTCACACTGCAGCATGGCATATGTCTTGGTGTGATGACACTGGAAGATCTCGCCCTTTTACATTTCCAAGTAGAGCGACTAGTGTCACGGAAGTGCCTAACATCCCAGTCCAAGAGAATTAAAGATTAGCCTCAGTGTCCTGAAGTTCTGCACAAAATTCTTTGGTGGGGGGATACTGGGAATCAAACTCGGGACCTTGCGTTTGTGAAGCAGGCATGGAGCTAAATCCCTGGCCCACAAAATTCTATAGAATCTTATACTTGGCAGTTGTTAATGTGGAAGCCATAGTCAGCTCCTACTATAGCCCAAAGCATTGAATGTATTGTCGTCTTTGCTGCCTGGTTACATGACCCTCCTAGCTCCTGTCTCGACTACTACTAATCCCTTGGGGTCAAGGGGTCTGGCAATGGTGGCATTGAGGTCATGAAGTGAGCCAGAGCAATTTCTCTGCCAAAGCCAGCTCAGATCCTGTTGAATTGGGCCATTGCCATCTTCTGTCTTGTGAGTCCCTTTGTCCATACATCTGTCTTTTGCTGACTGTGACTGGCTGCTGCTTGCTTGTTCCCTTGCTGTCCCAGATGTGCGAACCATTCTTTAGGAGATGAACTGCTAAAAAATAACCAGTGCAAAGGGATGAACAAAGGTGGGAAATGGGAGTGGCCAGGCTGGATGGTGTAAGTATAAATGCAAAGGAATTCTTTATGAGGTATCACCCTAGCTCCGTGAGCAAAGTGAAGTGATAACAGGAATTATACAAAGGGAAGAACTGTATGCTAGTGACCTGTTAGGAGTTAGAAACTCTTCCTAAGATTATGGCTCCCCCCTCCCCACATCTGTCTGTATAGCAAACTGTTTTAATCCACAGTTGTGCCTTACTGTCCCATTAAAATTGTATTGTTTGATCTGTCAATAAATACTTGGGGTTAAAACGAGATGACTTGGGGCTTTTCCCTGTGTCTTTACAGGAATTTTGTGTAGCTCAGTCTCAGGTCTGTGTGTGCGCCTTGTGGTGCAGGGGACTCTGCTTATTCCCAGCCTGTAAGATTCACCCCGAGGCTCACACTGTCTGCTTCCATGCTGCACAGCTTTCTCACCCTTTTCCTCTTCCTCTTCATTCCAGGTAAAATTCAACTTCTTTTCTTGTCTCCCTAGAGCCATGAAGGGGACTTTACAAAAAAGGAGATGCTAAGAAAAACTGGATAGCCCATAGACGGATAACCCAAAGCAGCCTGCCTATTCTCCCCAAAGGTTTTTTAACCAAAGTCAGTAAGACAGACCTCAAGTCTGGGGTCCCAAGCAGTCTCTTATCTCGGTCATGCAGTCCTGGGGGTCTTGGCTGCAAGAAGCAAATCCTCAAAATATTGAAGAACAGACAACTTAGGATGGTTTGCTCGGAACTTGGTTAAGTCTCATCAAGTGCCTCTCCAAAAAGAGTGGGAGAGTTCTTGAAGCCCTGTGGTAGATGGGTCCGTGTGAGTTAACCCGTCTACCCTGTCAGGATCTGTCCATTTATTTATTTATTTTTATTTTTGGGGCACCAGGGATCGAACTCAGGCCCTTGCACTTGCAAGGCAGGCGGCAGAATCACTGAGCTAAGTCCCCAGCCTGGGGATCTGTCCATTTAAAAGCAAAGATTAGGGCCAGGGATTTAGCTCAGTGATTCATTTAGTTCCATTGCCCCCCTCGCAAGTGCAAGGTCCCTGAGTTCAGTCCCAGGTACAAAGATAAAAAGCAGATGGGCTGACTCACAGTGGCTAGTGGGATGCTGGAGAAAGCATCCGTCAGATCCGATACAGTCCTCCAACAGTCTTGTTTTCCCCCGTGGCCCTTGCATAGTGGCAGACTAGCCTGAGAGTGGCCCCTACTATTGTAGTGACCATGGGCTCCTGGGGGCCAAAAGCAAAGAAGCCCTGGCCCCATCCATCTTTTCCTTCTCCCTTGGCAGAACTAAAGCTCTTTTTTTATTTCCTCTCCAGTGTCCAAACTGGCTGAACCTAGCACATTGATCCCTTTCTAATTGGGGCCACCCCTTCTTGGCCCTTATGACTGCAGCTAAAATACTTGCCTGCCTTTTTATTTTTTTGTGGTACTGGGGATTGAACTCGGGACCTTGCACTTGTGAAGCAGGCAGCAGAACCACTGAGCTAAATCCCCAGCCCTTGCCTGCCTTTTTAGACAAAATTTCAGCCTGCCTTCTGGACACTAGCTGGGCTTGTTTCTGCTTTTCTGAGTCTCAGTTACCATAAACCTTCTGAGCTGTTTCAGCAACTGGCAAGTATTCATTCCTGCAAACACTTTTACTTTCTGTAACTTTTTCCTAATATCAGGAGTGGACTGTCAGACAAAAGCCAAATGCACTGCCTGAGTATTTTCAGAGGTCAGTAGATCGAAAGGATCATACACCTGGACAGCCTCCAGGAGTCGCTCGAGGAATGTTCCTGGAGTCTCATTTGGCCCCTGAATTACATCGGTGGTCATAGACTAATAGGCTTCTGAGCCACCGCTCACAACCGTGGTACTTTTTCAAGGCTTCCCTCCCCTCTTTCATACTTGTCCTCCACTCACGTCGAGTGGAAGGAAAAAACCTGGTTAATCCTGGCCCAGTGAGTCTCCTCCGATTCTCCGGCTGGGACCAGAGACTTCCAAGTGGCTGCTGTGACCCTTCCCTTTTTTTCCCAGTAAATGGTGTTATCAATAATTGTGAACAGTCATCCCAGTTAGATTGATGGGTTTGGAGGGCAGAGTCCATGAGATCTGGCACAGCCTGAGGTTTTTTTCAGAGAAATGGAGGAATTGGGGATTTCCAGTTGAACAGATCAGAGGGAATATTTACTAGAAAGGATGGTCAGAGTTTCCGTTTGCCTCAAGGAAAGGAAGGTGGCAGGCAGACTGTCCTTCCGGCCGATCCCGACACCTCAGATAACAGGGGACCTGAGAAAACCTCCCTGGGGCTGAGGGTCCTGAGGAAGAGACTTTAGGAGAGGCCACAGGTCTAGGGGTGTTAGATGGGGGAGGCAGTTCATCATTCCCATCATCCGACAGCAGTAGGACCCAGGGGAGTCGACAAATCCCAGGGAGCTGAGCCGGTGACTAGGACTGGCGCTGCAGGCCAATGCCTGGCACAGGCCCACGGCCAAGGCAGAGGGTGAGGGTCAGTGACAACCAGGAGTCGCTGTAAGGGTACTGATCAGGGTGGCCTGGTTTCCTGGGCATTACATCCCATATTCCACAGGCTACCTGAGGATCAAAAGACTCTATATCTGGGCCACTGTATTTCACTTAGGGAGCGCAGTCGGCTCATTTTAGAGTCACACCATGTCGGCCAGATAAACCCTCAGAGAAGTGAGATGACTTGCAGTGGAGGGGAGTTTGGGATTTAACCTGGGAACCTCCCATAATAAAAGGAAAAAACACAATCAGGCAAGGAGTCAAGAAAAGGATCTAAAGAAATCATGAGGGCTGGGGATTTAGCTCAGTGTGCCACCACCTGTCTTGCAAGCACAAGGTCCTGAGTTTGATCCCAGATACAAAAAACAAAAAATAAAAAAATCTTGAATTTAAGAGGAGTCCTGGTCTGAGGAATGATGAGATGACATATGAGTCTGTCTTGAGTCCTGGACATCCAAAAAACTGACCTAAAGCTAGGCGTGGTGGCACACACCTATAATCCCAGCACTTGGGAGGCTGAGGCAGGAGGATCGCTGTGAACTCAAGAGCAGCCTGGGCTACATAGTGAGTTCCAGGTCAGTCTCAACTACATAGTGAGACCCTGTTGCAAAAAAAAAAAAAAAAAAAAAAAGCTGACCTATAGGCCAAAAGTGGGTCATTAAGGGTTAAGGAGAGCCCAAAGATGGTGCAGAAGGGAATTTCCAAGAGAGTGCCAGTGGCACCAATTTCCCTAAAGACAAGACTGATGCAGGAGAAAAAGACCTCCCTTATATGTGGCAAGGGCTATAGTCAACCTCTAGTTATAAATAAGGCACCAGGGCAGGCTGGGGAACAGAGCAGGTTGAAAATCAGGACCTCAGTATTTATTTTTTTTCTTTTCTCATTGAGTTTTCAGTATTTCTTCATGTGACCACAGTAAGGGTGATAATGCCATTCCTCAAAACAAATGAATTTCAGAAAAAATAACCTTATTCCTTAATGGCCCTAGGGGTGGCTAGAAGACAGAGTTCGTAAGGAGGGAGGCTGCAGGACCAAGGGAAGGCAGAAATCAGATTAAGGTTAGGGGTGGGTGACTGAAACCTTTAGGGCCCAACCTAACTGCAGCCTAAAGTTTATATGAAAACAAATGTGAAACTTTAGGAGAGGCCCTCTCATAAAATCTTTACGGTATAAAATGAAGGGGGCATTTTCCAAGAGGGAAAACAGGCAAATGACAGATGAATTAGGAGAACTTTACCTTCCCCAGGACACAAAGCTACAGCAGGAATTGACCTTGTGACAAGAAGAGGTTAGACACGGAGGAGGTGCCAAACACTTAAGACCAAGACAAAAGGGACAACTCCTTTGAACCAAAACCAAGTCTCTGAATTAACTCTATCTTATCCCTTCCTAGTTTTCTCTCATCAAGCGTCAAAAAGAAGTCAGGTCCGAGGCGACAGGGACACAAGACAATCAGATGTGAAACAAAACTTTCAGCCGTCACTCGGCTACCTGTGATCGCTACCACTGGCCACTGGGGGGGTCGCTCAGCTTGAGTCCTCGATCACCCAGGGACTTCCCCAGTCGACCTCCCGACCTTTTATCTGAAGTTTTTGGTGTGTTTTTGGTACCGGGAACGAACTCGGGACCTTGCATTTGTGAGGCAGGCGGTGGAACCACTGAGCTACATGCCCAGCTCCCAACTTTTACTTGGGACCGTCCATAAGGGCCCACCACAGGGTAGTCCTCCCAAAACCAAAACAGAAAAACAAAACCATAAACAGACAAGAGATTTATCTCCAAGAGGAGGATTTAACATACATTTTAAGACGGTAGGCCCAGACTTAGCCTCCGCACATGGTGTTTAATGTATGTATTGAGCCTACAATCTGTACAATGGAGTAACAGAAACGGTAAATATGGAGGAAGTGGGTGGGGAAACGTGCCGGTGACGAGAGGTGGAACAAAAGGCGTATCTTAAGTGCCAATCAGAGGGCTTGGGTCCAGAGACTTGATGTGAGCAGTACCCAGGGAGATAAAATGTCTTTCCCTGTACCACCCGTTTGGCCTGGTCCCAGAAGATAACTTTTTTGTACGGAATGGATACCTGGCTGGGGATTCAGCTCGGTGGTTCCGCCGCCTGCCTTGCAATCGCAAGGACCGGAGTTCGATCCCGGTACCAAAAAAAAAAAAAAACAAAAATAAAAAACCCAGAATGGATACTCTGAAGGTCAGTAAGATAAGCGACAGATAAGCAAGACCCCCTCTGAGTCAGACGTTCAGCAGAAAGCTTGAGAAAAACTGTGGGCCCAAGGTCTTTGGACTGAACGGCCTCCCGGACTAGGAGCTGAGCTGAGCCGAGCTCAGGACAGACCTAACCCTCCTTTCAGAGAAGACACGTGCTCCTTCGTTGTGGGCCATGGGCAAATCAGTGTATTGTTTTTATTGATCTCTACAAGCATTCACTCACTCATACATCAACCACACAGAGTTCAAACATCCCCCCAGCCCCACCCCCGTTACTGACTGACAACAGAATTCAAACAGAATAAGCTTTTTTTTTTGTACTGGGGATTTAACTTGGAACCTTACACTTTCAAGGCAGGCAGCAGAACCGTTGAGCTAAATGCCCAGTCCCAGAATAAACATTCTTTTGTTGTTGTTTGTTTGTTTTTTGAGACAGGGTCTCACTATGTAGTTGAGACTCACCTGGAACTCACTATGTAGCCCAGGCTGGTCTCGAACTCACAGCGATCCTCCTGCCTCAGCCTCCCAAGTGCTGTGATTACAGGTGTGCACCACCAAAATAAGCATTTTTAAAGCCAAAGCCAAACAGAATGCTTATCGGGTTGATCAGGCCCCATGCCACCCGTTACAGTGGACATCCAGAACCAGAGCCAACTAAAGAGAGTGCCCAGGGGAGTTAGCTCTGATGGCCAATTACCACCCAAACAATGTGTCCTTGGTCCCATTGAGTTTGGTGACCACTACATGGTGGACAGAGGCCCCTCCCCAGTCCCAGAGAGATGGATAAATCTTCAAGGGTGTGTCATCTCTTCACAGTTTTGGGGGAGGGTCGCCATTCCCCTCTGCGGGGGTTACGACTGATGATCAAATGATCAGTGCAGTTGATCATCCCGGATGAGTCCCCACGTGAAACAGCAAAATTCTCCACTCAGCTGAATTAGCTCCTTACCTTTAGTCTGACGATGGAAACCACACCAGGAGCCGTGGAGACAAAGTGATAGCTTTATTTACACTGGCGGACCAGTCTGCCAGTTCGCATTCCCACTTGGGGGACTGGACCTGTCCAGAGCTCAGCGGAGGAGGATATACTCTTTGGAAGGGGTGGGGCTGCAGATAGGGCACGTCTGACGTACATTCATTGGTTCCATAGTCTGAAAATTTGTTAGCATGTGGGTTCATCTGTACCCAGGCGTGTGAGGCAGGACAGACCTGGACAAGTTGAGCAAAGGAAATTTCAAGTAGGGAATTTCCCATAGTGAGTCCAGCTCGAACGATGGAGACAAAATTCCCCTTTCAACATAAATGTGCCAAGCTTATAGACAGATTGGAATTCTTAGCCATTGCTGATGGAAAAGTAAAAGAGTACCACCAATTTGGAAAACAATTCTTCTGCTGGATTGTTACTACATCTGCAGTGTGATTCCTGGGGACACACCAGAGACAAAAACATCTGTTCAGAGCGAAAACAAACACTTGCCCAAGAATGTCCATAGTAGCATTATTCTGATAGCCAGTCTGGGTCTGTTTGCGAAACTGACTCCATTTGGGTAAAGTCCAGTGATTCCCTGCTGTGGCCTTCCCCTTCCTCCTCGGGAGACCACACATCCTGTGTGTGTCTGCAACTATGTTATCTTTACTACCTTGTAAACAGAAGACCTGCACCTATGTGATCCTTTGTTTTAACTAAACTGTGTGAAACTGTCCCTGACCCCCACTGACTTAGCAGAGTTCTGCTCCTGTGAATTTCTGCTTGTGCTCCTCCCCTCTGTTCCCTACCCAAGTAGAAGAGTCCTTAAAAGGACCCTGCAAACTGCCTTTCCTTTGTCCAGAGTTTTTGGAGGCCTGAGCCCACTTTGGACCGCTGTCTATGATGATAAAGGATTCCATTTAATTCAGAGTGTGGTGCATCTCTATAGTTCCAACTCACCAGACCTTATAACAATTCACCTTAGTCAAAAAGTAGAAGCCAGGCCTGATGTTGCATACTTGTAAACCAGCTAACATGAATGAAATAATTGTGTGTGTGTGTGTGTGTGTGTGTGTGTGTGTGTGTGTGTGTGTGTGTGTGTGTGTGTGAGAGGGGGTTTTGCTCTGTAG
>NW_022900929.1:34981733-34984844 GCF_012274545.1 Fukomys damarensis | reverse complement strand
TTTTTTTTTTTTTTTTGAGACAAGGTCTCAATATGTAGTTGAGACTGACCCATAACTCACTATGAAGCCCAGGTTGGTCTCAAATTCACAGCGATCCTCCTGCCTCAGCCTCCCGAGTGCTGTGATCACAGGCGTGTGCCACCACACCTGGCTCTTTCTTTCTTTTGAGATATACTCTTGCTAATGTTGCTGGGTTGACTTTGAACTCCTGGGTTCAAGCCATCTCTACTTCAATCTCCTGAGTAGCTGGGACTACCGGGCTATACCATTATGACTTCTCCTCCTTCTCCTTCTCCTTTTTCTTCTTTCTCGTGGTGCTGGAAATCAAACTCAGGGCCTCATGCATGCTAGGCAAGCCCTCTATCACTGCGCTAATGTCGGGAGCAATTCCACATGATTTTAAGGAAAAAAAATAATTTCATAATTAAATTAGGGCCTAGTTTTCCTGCCTACAGGCCAGCTACGATATAACTCCATTCTCTCCTGTGGTCACAGCTAGACCTCCACGGTCCAGGGATGCTGCAATTCTCCAAGGCAGGACTACACCAGCTGGAGACATCCTGGGAGGAATCAAATCTTCATCTGCGCAGTTCCTCACTCTTCTAGGATTATTACGCGCTGCCACTCTCTGAGTCATCCGCTACTTTGTTTCTCCTGATGTTGTGAATGAAGGTGTGGGAAGTTTGGGGTCTGGGGTCTGGAGTCTTTGCTGCCCAGAGCAACACTGAACAGGCCAAAACTCAGCTTCGTGTCTATCTCATTTCTGTCTATATATTAATTAATTTGCAGGGCTGGGGATTTAGCTCAGTGGTTCTGCTGCCTGCTCTGCAAGCACAAGGTCCTAGTACCAAAAAAAGAAAAAAGAAAAGAGAGTTCCTTAATTCTCCTTGTGGTGTCATGGCTCACAGGAGACTAGAACCTGATACAGAGGTTCCAGTAATGTCCCCTTCCCCTGTTCCCCACAAGCTAAAACCACACCTCTAATTTAGTTTTTGGTTTTTCACTGGTGGTATATAGAAATACTGTTTACTTTTGTGTACTGACGTTGTATCCTGAGACCTTGCTGAAATGTATTCATTTTGGTAGGTTTTTTTTTTTTTTTGGGTTCTTATGACTTCTACAGAGAGTCATATCATCTGTGGATATGGACAGTTTATTTCTTCCAATTAGAATGTTTTATTTGTCTGAAGCCCGGGCATGGTGGTGCACGCCTGTAATCCCAGCACTCAGGAGGCTGAGGCAGGAGGATCGCTGTGAGTTCGAGACCAGCCTGGGCTACATAGTGAGTTCCAGGTCAGTCTCAACTACATAGTGAGACCAAAAAACCAAAAAAAAAAAAAAAGTTTTTTAGTTTTTTTTTTCACACCGGGGATGGAATTTAGGACCTTGCGCTTGCAAGGCAGGCAGTGGCACCACTGAGCTAAATCCCTGGCCCCACTATTGGCCTTTTTTCAGTGCCTACGGACCTAGGTTTGTACAGCCCAGGGATGCTCTCTAAGAAGCAGCCCAGATGATAACCCTTGTGGTGTTTGGGAAGCACTGTGGATGCACATTGCCCACTCGGGGCCGGTCTGTCACAACCCGGAAGAGGAGCCACTTGCGTTACTGAGGTAGGAGTCCAGGGGATGGCGAATCAACTGGGCACGGAGCTGGGCCAGACCTGTCAACGTGAATAGCTGTCAGATCACAGCTGAGATTCACGCACAGAACGGTTTGGAGTCCTGGTGGATGGCCCAGTCTTGACGTCAAAAACTGAATATGCAAAGGGGCCGGGGACTTAGCACAGTGGCACCGAACCTGCCTCGCAAGCGCAAGGTCCTAGGTTCGATACCCAGTACCGGGAAAACAAAATGTAAAAGATGGAGGCTATTGGGCCTCATGCCACTGCCTTCCTTGTTGTTGCAGTGGCCTGTCCTGCACGCAAGACGTAGTTCTCTTTCCTTTCTTCTTCTTTACATTCTTACTTTTCCCTGGCAGCGCGGAGCCATTCGCGGGGGTTGGCCTGGCGAGGGATGGGGCCCCACACGGCCACAGCGCACACCTCCTCCTTCCTCCCCCTGGCCAGGTGCTCCTTTCTTCTCATTGCGGCGCGCCCGGCCTGGCACTCTGTGCCCTGCTGCTTCTGTCCTGCAGCTTCTGGGTGTTTGGCTGGGGACCGGGTAAGACGGCTTTGTAACACTTGCCGTTCTTCGTCCTTTGTTTTTGTTTTTTGTTTTGTTTTGTTTTGCTTTTTGACACAGGGTCTCACTATGTAGTGAGATTGACCTGGAGCTCACTATGTAGCTCAGGCTGGTCTCGAACTCACAGCGATCCTCCTGCCTCAGCCTCCTGAGTGCTGGGATTACAGGCATGCGCCACCACGCCCGGCCCGTTCTTCGTCCTTTGGCCAGAAGAGGGAGCAATTGTGCTTCCAATGGCTCACCTATGAAAACACTCCAGTAACAGGTACTCTATAGCAGTATGTCCAAAGTTGCCTCTTGAATGGATTTGTTTTGAGCATATGGTGGTGGTACCACAAGAGTGATGGTGTGTCCTATGCAGTGTATAGTAAAAAAAAGACACTCAAATTGTCCCCAATTTGAGTTAAGGGAGCCTCTTTGAGCTGGATCCAGTTTTTTGGGAAGTTGTTTGTTTTTTGCATCTGTCCTGTGTCCCTTGGTAGGACTGGAAACAGCAATTCAATAATGGTGATTTTTTTTTTTTTTTTTTTTTTTTTTTTTTGGTACCAGGGATCGAACTCAGGACCTTGTGCTTGCAAGGCAGGCAGCGGAACCACTGAGTTAAGTCCCCGGCCCATTTTTATTTTTTTGAGACAGAGTCTCACCTTGTAGTTCAGGCTAACCTTGATTTCACTATATAGCCGGGGCTGGTCTTGAAAATGCAGCAATCTTCCTGCCGCAGCCTTCCAAGTGTTGGAATTACAGGCATGTGCCACCAGGCGCATCTATGGTGACTTTTAAACAAAAATATTAAGACTTTTTAAAAAATCTTTTAAGCCAGGGATTTAGCTCAGTGGTTCTGCTGCCTGCCTCGAAAGCACAAGGACCCAAATTTGATCTCTGGTACAAAAAAAAAAAAAAAAAAAAAAAAAAAAAAAAAAAAAAAAAAAAA
>NW_022900929.1:34978873-34981684 GCF_012274545.1 Fukomys damarensis | reverse complement strand
AGAGAGAGAGAGAGAGAGAAAGAAAGAAAGAAAGAAAGAAAGAAAGAAAGAAAGAAAGAAAGAAAGAAAGAAAGAAAGAAAACTGAAATTTCACTGGGCATGGTGGCGAACACCTGTAATCCCAGCACTTGGGAGGCTGAGACAGGAGAATCGCTGTGAGTTTGAGACCAGCCTGGGCCACACAGTGAGTTCCAGGTCAGTCTCAACTACATAGTGAGATCCTGTTTCAAAAAACCCCCAAAATAAAATAATAATAATAAAAATCTTTCTTGGTAGATTTTTTTCCTTTCGTCATCAGCCTAAAGCCATTCTTTGGAGGCGGGGTGAGACAAGGCCTTGCTCTGTAGTTCAGGTTGGCCTTGAACTCACTGTGTAGCCCAGACAGGCTTCAAATTCACAGTGATCCTCCTGCCTCAGCCTCCCAAGTGCTGAGATTAAAGGAATGTGCCACCATGTTAAGTTTGAGACGCCTGGGCCACACAGTGAGTTCCAGGTCAGTCTCAACTACATAGTGAGATCCTGTTTCAAAAAACCCCCAAAATAAAATAATAATAATAAAAATCTTTCTTGGTAGATTTTTTTCCTTTCGTCATCAGCCTAAAGCCATTCTTTGGAGGCGGGGTGAGACAAGGCCTTGCTCTGTAGTTCAGGTTGGCCTTGAACTCACTGTGTAGCCCAGACAGGCTTCAAATTCACAGTGATCCTCCTGCCTCAGCCTCCCAAGTGCTGAGATTAAAGGAATGTGCCACCATGTTTGGCTCTAAGGCGTTTCATGTAGTATTCTCATTTCAGTGTAGGTGTTTGTAGTAAGAACCTTAGCTTGAAAAATCCTGTAATTGACTGTTTTACAGTTCCTCATTTCTGCCTCATAAAAGAATCTTCAGAATTCTCACCAGAGATCATCCTTTGGGATAACAATAATGTTGATCATAGAAAATGATATCTGTAATTTTAGAGCCAAAAAAGCTATCAGTGAGGCCAGGCACATTAGCGCACACCTGTAATCCCAGCACTCAGGAGGCTGAGGCAGGAGGATCTTGGAGAGTTTGAGGCCAGCCTGAGAGACATAGTGACTTCAAGGCCAGCCAGAACTACATAGTGAGACCTTGTCTTAAACAAAACAAAACCAGGACCAGGGATTTAGCTCAGTGGTTCTGCTGCCTGCCTCGAAAGCACAAGGACCAGAGTTCAATCCCTGGTACAAAACAAAACAAAAAAAGGTTATACAGAAATGCCTAGTGGGCAGAACCAGTGCATTCTTGCTGACTGGCTGTGCCTTGAGGGTGAGAAAACAGACATGGCCAGAGATCACCATGCCAGGCACATGCACCGGCCCAGAGCTGACACCATTTCATTTTCAAGCCTCTAGTCAGCCTGTACCACTTTATATGACCTGGGAGACACTTACTCCTTCCCATTAGAAGTCACTTAGGCTGAGATCCACACCAGCAAGTATAGGACAGGTTTCACCGCCCAGCAACAGCTGTTTGACTTCATGTTTGCAGCAGTCCTGGAGGCCCCTTTCCCTGTGGGCCAAATGGGTTATTGAGTACCCTTGGCTCAAGAACATCATCAATTTCCTCATCATTTGTAATGCAGTTAGTTGTACCAACAATTACAATAGAATTGCTGGATTCCACAAACGACAGTCTGTGGCCCCCGAAGCTGTCTTTGGAGGTGTCAGTTTGGTTTATCTTGCCTGTTTTCATTCTGGAAATCTATCTGAGGGGGGTAGCCAGATTCTCCCTGGATTGGAGGAATGCTTCGAAAGTCTTTGACTTCACTGTCACCCTGTTGCCCTTGCTGCATGAAATCTTGGGTGCCGGGCAGGGTATCAGGCCATCCTGTGTGCTTGAGCTGCTGCGATTCTGCGGTGAGATGAGGTGTTTCCGGCTCTATGCATAGTTTCATCAAGTCCATGTTATCGTTTTGGCCCAGGTCAGGACCTTCAAGAGCATCTGATTTCACTTCATGGTGCTGCTCCTCCTCTTCTACATTTTTGCCATAGCTGGTGACTACTTTTTTAAGGATTTCACCTGTTCGACTCATCAGGACCTGGTGTACAAGGAGCCCTTTTTGGGCCTGCCAAACTGTCCTCATCACTTCATGATGGACCACTGGAACACGCTGCTCCAGGACATCTGGAAGGGGCCGGAAGTCAACTCTGTCATCTGCAGCACCCATGTCACCCTCTGGGTGCTGCTGGGCTCCATCACTTTTTTTTATGTACTGGGGATTGAACTTGGGACCTTGTGCTTGAAAGGCAGGCGGCAGAACCACTAAGCTAAATCCCCAGCCCTCTGTTGTTTTTTGAAGTGTCATAATAAGCATTATGGCTATTAACTTTCAGGGCCATGGCTAATAACATCCGGAATGAGCTGGATAAGGCCACTCAGCACAAAGCAGATGTCCTCAAGCCCTCAGGAGGAGATGGAACCTGTCCTTCACAGCACTGAGGCCAAGCCACAGCAAAATCAATGCCAGAGAAGTCAGTCAACAAAGGATGTCGTTGGACTTCCAAGAAGCTTCTGAAAAAGTCTAAACTGAGCTCTGGCAAAACTTTGCCAAGGGACTTCTGGGACTTGGTTCCAGGTAATTATTTATTTAGTGAAAGATGAATTCTATTATGCATAAAGATAGGGCCGTCTAAGTACTTAGTGTGCATTATTTTATTTCTTTTTTTCATTCATTAATTTTAATGGCACATTTCATTTTAGGTATACAACACGATGATATTCATCATCGGGAATTTGTACCTTTAGATGATGTATCTTAGGTGCTTTTTTTTTTTTTTTTTTTTTTTTTTTTTGG
>NW_022900929.1:34975914-34978707 GCF_012274545.1 Fukomys damarensis | reverse complement strand
TTTTTTTTTTTTTTTTTTTTTTTGTACCAGGGATCGAACTCAGGTCCTTGCACTTTTGAGGTGGGCGGCAGAACCACTGAGCTAAATCCCCAGCCCTACATGATGTATCTTGGTTCTTATTTTTTTCTCCATTCCCCTGCCCTCTCTTCAACCCCTCCACCTTTCCCTATTTACAAAGATCTTGTTTCCATTTTTTCCTTTTCTCATATTTCTTTCCCTTCTTTCCTTTCCCGTATCCCTCCTGCTTCTACTTCCCTTTGGACCTTTTCTTCCTTTTTCACATTGTCTTTTATACATTTTTATTTTTTTTGCAAAACACCAAATCTATATTTACGTCCACATATAATAACTTAACTTTAAGCTGAAATATATCATGTCTACTGCTTGACAAGTAAAAATTAAAATAAACTGGAATGAAATAAATACATATACATAAACAAAAAGTCAACAATTAATTAATAATTAATTAATAGAATTGTACCTCTACTAAAAGTACTGTTGGGCCGGGGATTTAGCTCAGTGGTTCCAGAACCTGCCTCCCAAGCACAAGGACCTGAGTTCGATTTACGGTACAAAAAAAAAAAGTACTGTTGTCTCAAAGGAAAATATACAAAAGCAGTAGTATTACAATAGTTAATATTGAAGGACAAAAAAATATTTTGAAGTACAGAGGGCTGTTAAAAAATTGATATTTTTAGCTGGGCATGGTGGCACAAGCCTGTAATCCCAGCACTTAGGAGGCTGAGGCAGGAGGATTGCTGTGAGTTTGAGACCAGCCTGGGCTACATAGTGAGTTCCAGGTCAACTACATAGTGAGACCCTGTCTCAAAAAACAAAACAAACAAACAAAAAACTTGGAAAGAAGGGACCCATGTAGACCAATTAAAACCAAAGTGGAAGGGCCTCTTTCAATGATCCTTGCACAGCCACTGAAGTATAGGAGGCAGAGATAGATAACTGGATCTACCTCATTAGAATAAAGCCATCTCCACCTGAAATGTGTGAAGAAAAAAACACCCAAAAGGAGGAAGCTACTTCTGTGAATCTCTGGAAGATTCCAGGCTCATCTTCAGAAAGTAAGATTATAGTTCTGCTCTGAGCACATATAAGTAAAGTCATCATAAATAGACACTGATAGCTAATATCCTTCTTTGCTGCTACAGGCTCCTGACAGGTTCATTCACCAAGCTCTCATCCATTAAACAGGCAGCTCAACTGTCTCAATATATAGACACTAACTTCTTTATCATCGTCTTGTGACAGGTTTTCCACAGCCTAGCTGGTGAGCTATAACATCCTAAGATAATCAGAGAGCTCTTCAGCAATAAGTAGCACTGTGAAGACAGAGACCTCCACTCCCTCAGAACCCCATAAGAATTATGGGAGTTTATGTCTGTCAGGGGAAAATGAGGTAGGAGATTGGGGAATGGCAAACCAGGCTGGGGTACTGGGAATGAATGACCTGTCCATGACAAAGAGATGTCAAATCACAATCCACAGCAGCTTTGAAGCCCTGCATAGGATGGCCCAGATCTGACACCTAAAGAAGATATAAAAGACAGGGCTCCTGGGCCTCCTGGCCACTTCCCCCTTGTTCTTGAGTGGCAGTCCTGCGTGCAGGACATACGGGATCTTCTTTTTTCTCTTTCTTCTTCTTTCCTTCTTTCTCATTTTCCTCAATAATGCTAAACTGTTAAATTCATCAATTGTCTCCATCAAATTCTTTGAGTGGGACAATAAGCTGGAACCACTGGGCACCATGCCGTCTGTCAACATTATCTTCATTGCCTCTCCTGGAACTAGCCCTGAAGGAAGGTTCTCAGAACCTACAGCTGGCTGTAGGAAATAAAACAAAACAAAAAAATTGCCAGATACTGCAGTTGATCTGATTGCTTAGCAAAAAGGTCCTCAAAAGTGAGAAATCCTGCCCTCCTGTATTGACCACAACTGTCAACAGCAGGCCAATGGTTCAGGCCCCTTGAAGGTCTAAATGGGTCAAAGTCAGATCAACTGAAACCATTAAATTGTTTCCTTAGAGGCCAAGGATCAAACGTCCTCAGGCCTGAGAATGACATATTAGTACCGTAGTTTAACAGCGGTTTAAAATAGTCGTAGAGCCTGGGTCATACTTTTACCAAGAAGTGATGGTGCTCTTAGGCGGAAATAATTTTACATTCCTAATAAATGAATCTCAAAAACAATTTCCCCTATTTCCTCAAACCAACCACCCAATCCTACCCCACCAAAAAAATCGTAGGAGTGGACAACATTATTGGTTGACGTACATACTGGCCAATCCGTGAATGAAAGAAGCACGCGCCAGCAAGCCAAAACCCAATCACTACTGATTGTCAGTGATGGAGGCGGGACCTAAGGGAGCCGCCCGCCGTCGGTTTGGCTGCCTTGAGGAGGAGCGAAGATGGCGGAATGAGGGTCCCCTTGACCAGGTGGCCTCAGGGCCCAGGGCGGTTCGGCCCCCGGGAGGGCGAGAGCTTCTGCTGAGCCGTTTGAGGTGAGCGGAGAAGGCATTTGACGGGGAGATGAGCTGGAAGTGGCAAGGCTAGCCCTGCCGGCGACAGCGAGCGCGGGGAAACCTGAGGGCCGCCGCGGGGCCTGGGCTGTGCGCAGTGTCCATCCCGGGCGACCCGCGCCGCTGCCGGGTGTGTTACTTCCTTCTCGACCGGGCACCGCCTGTGAGTGGCTGCCTTTGTGCTTTCGCCTTGGTCGCCGGAGCTTGCACCGCGCCGGGCTGTAGCTGGCAGCTGTTGCGTCGGCCACCGATGTTTTTTCAAT
>NW_022900929.1:34974051-34974737 GCF_012274545.1 Fukomys damarensis | reverse complement strand
GGAGAAGGCATTTGACGGGGAGATGAGCTGGAAGTGGCAAGGCTAGCCCTGCCGGCGACAGCGAGCGCGGGGAAACCTGAGGGCCGCCGCGGGGCCTGGGCTGTGCGCAGTGTCCATCCCGGGCGACCCGCGCCGCTGCCGGGTGTGTTACTTCCTTCTCGACCGGGCACCGCCTGTGAGTGGCTGCCTTTGTGCTTTCGCCTTGGTCGCCGGAGCTTGCACCGCGCCGGGCTGTAGCTGGCAGCTGTTGCGTCGGCCACCGATGTTTTTTCAATATTATCTTTGTTTTGTTGATTATGACTTCGTACCCCCTCCGCCGCCTGAGGCCGCGGCGTCCGTTGGGCGCTGTCGCTGTCACAGGCCTGAGTATTTCGCGTCCCCAGCCGGTTGACCTTGAGGTTTGGTCTGATAGATTCCTCCCGGGATTTTCATTCCGCCCTGTGTCTCAGCGGTCCTCCTCTTGAAGACTTCACCGTGTCCTTTCTTCTCGCTCCCACTCACTTCCACCTCCCAAACTTTTCTGATCAGGGGGCGCAGGTTCGTCCTTGTACGTCCTGATAACGGCCTATAGCGCATTAATTTCGGCTGCTGCTTTAGGTCTCAGTGGAAGCCACTGATGTTGGTTTCTGACCCCACACTATAGGAATTGGTGTATAAAGGTTAATTTTTTTTTTTTTTTTTTTTTG
>NW_022900929.1:34957572-34973152 GCF_012274545.1 Fukomys damarensis | reverse complement strand
TTTTTGGTAGAGGGATAATGAGAAATAATTTTGCGGAATAGTGATAGCACATAATCTAAGTAAGGTATCAGGGTTGCAGAATGTCAGTAATGTCTGATATTTCTATTCGGTTTTTTAAATTTGGGGAGGGTATCTCATTTTTTGTAATTTTTCAGGGTTGTAACCTCTCATTGGATCTCTGTTACATTATAGGAAAGTTTATTTTATTAGATTTCTTTTTTTTCTTTTTTTTTTTTGGTACCAGGGATGAACTCGGGTCGCTGCGCTTGCAATGCAGGCGGTGGAACCACTGAGCTAAATCCCCGGCCGTATTTTATTAGATTTCTAAAGTAGTGAGGATTTGCCCTGTGTGGTGCCACATGCCTGTAACCCTAGCACTGGAGAAGTTGCTAGTTCAAGACCAGCCTGAGTGAGACTTTGCCTCAAGAACAAAACAAGATAAAAATAAATGAATACGTTAGGACTGACGAAAACGGTTGCACATTAGTTGGATCTAGTTCAAATGGTAATTAGTATAAGTTATGCTTTTGGAAAATTTTCAAGGAGAAGCACTTCTTTTTTTTGTTTCTTTGTATGTAGTTGAGACTGACCTGGAACTCACTATGTAGCCCAGGCTGGTCTCAAACTCACAGCATCCTACTGCCTCAGCCTCTAGAGTGCTGGGATTACAGGGGTGCACCACCATGCCTGGCAGCACTTCCCTTTTGATTGCTTTTGTCAGTAGTTTTTTCATCTCATCCAGGAGAAGACTTGAGCCAGAGGAAAGAAAGGTAATATTTTTCTGTGTTTTGCAGAGAAGAATGTGTGTATATCAAAGAGTTTTAGAGGAAGCCTATAAACTACCAGAAATCTTACATACAATTTATGAAGAGAATCCATACTATTATGAGATTCCCAGAGAATAATGTTTCATACAAGCTTCAGAAATACTTCAAGAATTTTGTTTTGTTTTCTGAGACAGGATCTTTATATAGTTCAGGCTGGCCTTGAACTCCCTATGTAGCACAGGATAGCCTTGAATTCATGTCAATCCTCCTGCATCAGCCTCTAGGATTACCAGAATACATCACCATGGCCTGCTTGTTTCAAGAATTTTCGGCATCTTTTAAAAATTAGTATATGGGCAGGTAGAGAGTAACTTACGTCTGATTATATTCTTCTGAATAGTTTGTAATTTTACCATACTTACACATCTAGGATCAGTGATTACTAGAACCTTACTTTACTGTTGTTTTTTTCTTCAGGATCCTTTTACACATAGAAAGAAGACTTTCCTGACCTTTAGGTGCTCAAAATAATTCTGAACTCAGGATTTGGCAAGTAAGTAATAGTGGGCTAATCATTGTAAATAAGGTTTGAAAATAGCTAGACAGAAGTGGAATAGAAGATGAACATTAAACATAGGTGTAAATTTTGATACGTATATAGTTCTTTTTAGGGAGACAAAATAAAAGGGCTGGATGTGGTAGTTTGTGTGTGTGTGTGTGTGTGTGTGTGTGTGTGTGTGTGTATTATGGTGGTATATATAGTACTCTGGGAGGCTGAGGCAGGAGGATGGCAAGTTGAAGCCCAGCTGGAGAGTTTAGCAACTAAGTGAGACCCTGTCCTTAAAAATAAGAAATGGAAAAAAGGGGAGCTGGGATGTAGCTCAGTTTGAAGACCCTAAGTTTAATCTCCAGTATTGCAAAAATGAATGAATGGGGAAGTAGCTCAGGGCAAAGGCTCTGCGTTCAAGCCCCAGACAGTAAAAAACAAAAAAGGAAGGAAAGGAAGGGAGAGGAAGAAAGAAAAGAAACAGACCTTATCTGGGACATGTTTAAAGCTCTGATTTAACTCCTCGGCTCTGCTGGGGGAAAAAAATGAAGACCCTTGTGAGACTTCATACCTCCTGAAGCCGGCTGTGGCAAGAACAATAGTTCTCATGGTGCTAGAGGTCAGACATCTAAACTTGATAGCAGGGGCATCCTCTGGGAGGCTTTCTGTTTTTTTAAAATAAATAAATAGATTTGTTTTTTTTTGAGATAAGGTCTAGCTATGTAATTCAGGCTGGCCTTGTACTCACTATGTAGCCGAGACTGGCCTCAAATTCACAGTGATACTCCTGCCTAAGTCTCCTCAGTGCTGGAATTACAGGTGTGCCCCTGGCTCCAGACCTTTTTAGCTTCTGGAAGTTTCTTAGCCTGTGGCAGCATAAACTTCATTCTTCACACCAATTTTCTTCCTTTGTGTTTGTGTGTGTGTGTGTGTGTGTGTCCGTGTGTCCGTCCTAATCTACCCCTCTCTGGTACTGAAGATCAAATCCAGGGGCAATCTAGCCCTCAGCTGTATCCCAATTCTTTATTTGAGACAGGATCTCACCAAATTTCCCAGGCTGGACTTGAAATTTTGTTTTGTTTTTTGAGATAGGGTCTTGCTGTATAGTTCTGGCTGGCTTTGAACTCACTATATAATATAGGCTGGCTTTGAGCTTCCATTAATCTCCTGCCTCAGCCTCCTCAGGGCTAGGATCACAGGCGTGCGCTACCATACCCAGCTACATTTGAATCTGATCCCCCTGCCTCATATTCCTAAGTAGCTGAGGTTACAGGGCTGTGCTTCCCACTACCCCTTTTTATGAGAACACCAATCATAATGGATCAGGGGCCCACCCTGCTCCAGTATGACCTCATTTTAATTTAAATTTAATTTTCACATCTTAATGACCCTAAATAAGACTTAATGACTCCAAATAAGGTCACTTTCTGAGGTACTAGATGTTAGGATTTAAACATACAAATTTTGCTCCAAACTGTAACACCTATTTGGGTACAAACATTGATTGTATTATGTGAAAACCATTCAGTGTGCATTTAATATAAGGATTAAAACCTTGTATACACCTTATGTGAGGTATATCGAGTAGCAAGAATCATAGAGACAGAAATTAGAATGGTGGTTGCCAAGGCCTATGGGGGAGAGGGGTGGGAAATTATTGTTGAGTTGACGCAGAGTTTCACTTTGAGAAGCCAGAATGAGTTCTGGAGATGGGTGGTGGTAGTGGTGGCACAACAATATTAATATACTCAGTACTACTAAGCTGTATGTATAAAAAGTGTTTAAAATTTTATATACATTTTATTACAGTTTAAAAAAACATGTACAGGAGAGAAGAGTATATTTGGGAACTGGGAGTTGAGACAGGATTTTGCTCTGTAGTTCAGGCTGGTCTTGAACTCATTGTAGCATAGGCTAGCCTTGAACTTGCAGAGATTCTCCTTTAGCCTCTGGAGTCCTGGGATTACAGGCGTGCACCACCATGCCTGCTTTTAAGAGAATGTGTTTTAATAGTGTAAAAGGAATAAAAACTGATAGGGCATGACTGCACATGTTTGTAGTCCCAGCACTTGGCAGGATTGCCACGAGTTCAAGGCCAGCCTGGGCTACATAGTAAGTTCAAAGCCAGCCTGAACTACATAGTGAAAGCCTGTCTCAAAACAAACAAAACCGAGATTGGGCAAAATGTCCTTTTGGTGATAGTCTTTTATCTTATGCCTTTGGAGGAGAGACTTTATCACTTGATCTTAGAAATTTGAAGGCCAGGGATTTAGCTCAATGGCACCGCACCTGCCTTGTAAGCGCAGGGTCCTGAGTTCAATCCCTCCAAAAAAGAAAGAAACTTGAAAGTATAGCACAATATTGATTGCAATCAAAGTGTTCATTGTTAGAGAACAGGTCTCAGTAAATTGTGGTACTTCTGCATTTATAAGATAGCTTTAATTGTGATATGGAATGATCTCTAAAACATACTAGGGAAAAGCAAATTGCAGAATACTATTTAATGGCCTTACCTTTGTGGAGGAAAATACTTATATAGGAAAATATATCTAAAAGGATATACAAGAACCACTACTGATTTTACCTTTTTTTTGTTTTGCTTTGTTTTTTTGGTACCTGGGATCAAACTTGGGACCTTGTGCTTGCAAGGCAGGTGGCGGAACCACTGAGCTAAATCCCCGGCCCTATTTTACCTTTTTTTTTCCTTGGTAATACTGGAGATTGATCCCAGGCTTCATGCATGTTAGGTAACTGGTGCTCTGTCATGTACCAAGCTCCTTTTTATTTTATTTTGAGACAGGGTCCTAATAAATTGCCTGGACTGTCCTTGAACTTTCAATCCTCCTGCCTCAGCCTCCTGAGTAGCTGGGATTATAGGGATGTGTCACCACACCCAGCTTCATGTGTGGTATTATCCAAATAAATTTCTTCTCATTTGATAAATGAGAAGTTTTTGCTCAGGCAGTGACCTTACATTAGTACAGTCTATCCATTTCTGGGGTAGAAACTGTTCAACTGTCCTAGCAGGGTTTTTTTTTGTTTTTTGTTTTTTTGGTAGTAGTACTGGGGACTGATTCTAGTGTCTTCTCTATCCTTTTTTTTTTTTTTTTTTTTTTTTTTTTTTTTTTATTTTTTTTTTTTTTGAGACAGGATCTTACTGAGTTGCTACATTGCCCAGATTGGGCTAGAACTTGTGATCATCCTCTCTCAGCCTTTCTAAGTGGAAGGACTACCTTGACCAGCTGACCCATTGTTTAATTTGCATTGGGTCATTCTAAACTTCAAGAATTTAAGGTCTTCCTCCCAGAGACAAAGGTCAGCCAAATTATTCTTTTTTCAACATAGAGTAACCCTGATTCATTCTTGGAGAGGACTAATAAAAGGTCAGGAAAACCAGAGGGAGCAGTGCTCAGGGAACTATCTTGGAGGCTAACACTTGAACTCCTTGTCTCACAGGGTGAGTAGCCTAAATGCTACATTACATTAGAAATTTCTGCTTCTCTTGCTGTCGTCCTAAGAAATCAGATTGTCTAGAACAGAATTGATTCATATAACCAGCAGCACCAAGTTGGTGACTTCAGAGTCTAAAAAGTCCCTACTGAGAAGGGTAGGGGATGATTTAGCTCAGTGGTGCCGCACCTGGCAAGCATAAGGTCCTGAATTCAATCTCTGGTACTGGAAAAAAAAAGTCCATACTGAGGCACCAATTTTATAGGGAATGTATTTGTAGGTTCTTTTGTTTTTTTTTTTTGGTACCGGGCTTCAAACTCAGGGATCAAACTTGGTTGCGTCCTTGCCATTATAAGCAGGTGGCAGAAACATTGAGCTAAAGCCCTGGCCCTGGTTTTTGTTTTTTGTTTTTGTTTTTGTTTTTTGGTACTAGAGATTGAACTTGGGTCCTTGTGCTTGCAAGGCAGGCAGTGGAACCACTGAACTAAATCCCTGGCCCTGTATTTGTAGGTTTTGTGCAACAGAATCTGTAGTTCTAGTTTCCTCACCTATACCTAGAACTTGTGTCTGTTTCAATTTTATTTTTCACTCATGTTAGCTAGATGTATTCACTTTTTTTTTTTTTTTTTTTTTTTTTTTTTGTAGGGTTATGTAGTTGAGACTGACCTGGAACTCACTATGTAGCCCAGGCTGGTCTCGAACTCACAGCATCCTCCTGCCTCAGCCTCCCGAGTGCTGGGATTAGAGGAGTGCACCACCATGCCTGGCTATTCCCTTATTAATTTATTTCTTTTACTGGGGATTGATTGAATCTACGCTCATACTACCCTGTGCATGACTGATTTCGTCTGATACTGGGGACTGAACCCATGACCTAGCATATGCTAGGTGAACACACTATTACTGGGCTATGTTCCCAGCCCGTTTTTCAATTTTTTGTGATAGATTTTCACAAATTTTCCAATTTTCTCTTGCTCAATTGCTGAGGCTAGCCTCAAACTTTTAGTCTTCCTACTTTAGCATCCCTAGTATCTAGGATTCACAGCTCTGTGCTTTTTTTTTTTTTTTTTTTTTTGTACCAGGGATCAAACTTGGATCCTTGTGCTTGCTAAATCCTGGCTCTAGATGGGGTCTTTTGTTTTCTTTTATTATTATTATTATTTTTGGTTTTGTTTTGGGTTTTTTAATTTTTTGAGATGTAATTCCAGGCTGGCTTTGAACTTACTCTGTGGCTCCGTCTGGCCTTGAACTCTCTGCAATTCTATCTCAGGTTCCTGAGTGCTGGGATTACATGTGTGGCTGTTTATTTATTTGCTTATTTATTTATAAACAATGTCTCTGTGTTGCCCAGGTTGGTCTCAAGCTCCTGGCAAAAGTAAACTTTCACTTTCTGCCATAGCTGGGACTGGAGTTGTGATACCTTGCCTGGCAGGTAAATGTATTTGGAATTGAATTGTGAATAGTCTAATGACTGGTATAAATTTTGAATTAGCCTGAGGAAGCATCGGCAACTAAATAGTCCTTAAGTTCTTCTTTTTTTTTCTTTTTCTTATACAAGAGATTGAAGCAAGGGTCTCTTGCATGCTGAACAAGTACTCTGCCACTGAACTATATCCCCAGCCCTTTCTCAAGACCAGGTTTTTCAAAGTTGCCCATTCTGGCCTCCAACTTTGTCTGGTTTTGGGTTCTTTTGAAACAGAGTCTCATTATGCAGTTCAGGCTGACCTTGAACTCACTGTGTAGCCCAGGCTGGATCTGAACTTCTGAGTGCTGGGTTTACAAATGTGCACCATCACACTTGGGTTGGTCTCTTGTGATCTTTCTGTCTCATTCTCCAGAGTAGCTGGAATTACAGGCAAATGGCAGTGTGCCTACTAAATTAATTGATGGATGGGTTAACTGTGGTTCTAAGAATTGAAACCAGGACCTTTGCATTTAGCCATATCCCCAACCCTCAGCATTTTTGACACAAGGTCTTGTTAAATTGACCAGGCTGGGCTGGAACTTGTGATCTTTCTGCCTTAGCCTCCCATGCCTAGCCTAGCTAAGGGTTTTTTTTGTTTGTTTGTTTTTTGTTTTTTTTGGCTTTTTGAGACAGTGTCTCACTATGTAGGTGAGACTGACCTGGAACTCATTATGTAGCCCAGGCTTGTTTCGAACTCACAGCAATCCTCCTGCCTCAGCCTTCCTAGTGCTGGGATTACAGGTGTGTGCCACCAGCCTGGCTAAGGTTTTTTTTTTTGTTTGTTTGTTTATTGTACTAGAGATCAAACTCAGGACCTTGCACTTTCAAGGCAGGTGTGATGCACTGAGCTAAATATCCGGCCTAAGGTTTTTTAATGTGTGTGACAGACTTAAAAACTGTGGGATAGGAAGACTAGCCAATTGCCTTGGCTATTGTCATAAAATCATTTAAATGTCTGACACACAATTCTGATTCACTTATTAATGTCATACATTATTAAATGGTAAATAAAATTTTACCAAATAAAATTTATCGTTTTGTTTTTAAGTGTGTAATTCATTGGTGTTAAGTATATCCTACATTATTAGACAGCTATTATCACTATGTATTTCTATAGTTTTTCCATCATCTGACTCATTATTCATAGTTTTCAATTTCCTTTTCCCTC
Source organism: Fukomys damarensis (assembly GCF_012274545.1). NCBI lineage: Eukaryota > Metazoa > Chordata > Mammalia > Rodentia > Bathyergidae > Fukomys > Fukomys damarensis. The sequence continues at coordinate 34,965,755 of NW_022900929.1, read as the reverse complement.
AGCCCCAGCTGACCTCTATTCTACTTTTTGTCTCTATGAATTTGCTTATTCACCATTATTTCATGTAAGTGGAAATCACGCAATATTTACCTTTTTTTGTTTGTTTTTTTCCTTTTGAGATAGGGTCTCCCTGTAGTTCAGGCTGGCCTTAAATTCACTATGTAGCCCAGGCTGGCCTCAAATTCCTGTCAGTCTGCCGCCTCACCCTCCCAAATTCTGGGACTGCAGGTGTGTGTCACCATGCCACCTAGAATATTTTTATTTCTATAAAATCTTGGCATTACATTTACATAAGAGGCAATTGATATATCTTTTGGTCTATTTTTTGTACCAGGGGTTGAACTCGGGCCCTTGGTCTTTCAAGGCAGGCAGCGAATCCGCTGAGCTAAATCCCCGGCCCTTGACATATCTTTTGATTTGTTTTTTTGAGACAGCGTCATATTGTGTAGTTCAAGCTCACCTTGAACTCACTATGTAACCCATGCTGGCTTTCACCTTGCTATCTGCCTACTTAAGCCTCTCAATTCATCTCCCTCAGCATCCCCAGTACTGGGATTACAGGCTTGTGCCACCAGCCCCAACAATATACTTTTTGTATAATTCAGGTTTTTATGTACATAGCTTTTTTTTTTAATCAGTCTTATATATTTTTTCAGGCTATTTTTTCTTTTTCTGGTTTTTGCTTTTTGAGTACTTGGGATTAAACCCAGGGCCTTGAGCTACATCTCTGATTCTTTTTCTTTTTTTTTTTTTTTTTTTTAAGCATCTTGCTAAGTTGACCAGGCCGGGCTCAAACTTGTGATCCTCTTGCCTCAGTCTCCCAAAGTGCTGGGATTATAGGCATTTACCACCATGCCTACTTTGTATTACTGCTTTCCTTAAAACAATAGTGAATTTGGTATTATGGTTAGACAGGTTCTTTTAGACAGTGTATAATCCAAACTATTGTTTTCTTTATGTGTTTTAAATATTTGTTAAAGTAAGCTCGTGCAGAAGTACCTGATCTAATCTCCCTGTTTTTATTTTTATTTTTAGGTATTTCTGTGTTGTCTTCTAGAGCCGTAGTTCTTAGAATTATCCTCGTTTCCCTGTTTTGAATTATAGATATCTTTCTACACATTACCTCCATGATTTGGAATGAAAAAGATGGCTTTCTTCTGTTCCACCTCTCAGCTTCAACACAGAGATGCCCTTAGGATGAAGTTATCCTGTGACTTCTCCAGGGAAAAAAACCCAAATGATGTGGGCCTTCTGCTGTGGTTTGCTTAATTATAAAGAAATTATTTTGCAAGCTGAGGCATATATGTTTAGTTTTAAACAGGTGCTTAGGTCATGATATTTGTGAATTCTTTCACTTTTGTTCCAAACAAGAAGAGAACATAAACAACAAAAATGGACGACTTCAGGGGTTCTTAAAAATGTCTTCCAGTTTCAGCTACTACGTGAGAAGCACATTAAGACCACAGCAGTAACTTCTAAATAGTTGTTCTGATTTGAAATGAAAGAGTTGTTAAAATGTTACCTGTATCAGAATCTTGGCCCATCCTGATACAGGTTTATTGGAGAACAAAGGTCCACTTTTGCAGTTAAAACTTTTGATATTATAAAGAAGCATAAAGACATTAAGGTTGATTTCATATGTGAATAAACCATGAGCTTCTGTAGAAATACCTTTTTACACATGTAAACCCACATTTTTGGATAATAGAACTTTTTTTCTCCTAGAGAATGAAGACGTTGACTTCTTTTTTAGAAGTTTTGGAAATTTCATTTTTTAAAAAAAGTTTTTTTCATTTTTCTTTTGGTACCAGGGATCAAACTCAGGTCCTTGTGCTTGCGAGACAGGCAGCGGCACCACTGAGCTAAATCCCCTGCCCTCATTTTTCTAAGGAAAAGACCAGCTTGCACAGCAGCTAATCCTGTGAATGCCATGTTCTCACTGAGTTGAAAGAATGATAAAAGAACACATTTTGAGTCCGCTGATGGAACCCTACTCCTCTAATTTGAGTAGATACTGGATTACAAATTTCTTCATCCCTTTGTGGAGTCATATATAGCACATGACTTTGTTTTCCTTATGGTGAAGGCCAGAAGAAAAGTGCTGCAAGTGGGTGGTTCACCTTAGAAGACATGATGGGCTCTGTTATACAACTGCCCTCAACTCTGGACATGGAGCTGTGTTTAAAATGAAAAAAGTTTCTGTATATCTTCCTAAGCAAAAGAAGCAGATGTCTTATATTGTACCATCTTGAGTTTTGATATTTTACATTATATAGCTCTTTTTTTATCAACTAACTTTTCCTTTGACCCAGGAAGGGCACTTAAGGTTTGATCTATTTTTTAAGCAATAGGAATAATGTTAGGCTGAAAAGGATAAGACTCAGGTAAACATCTCTACTCACTACTAACCTAATCAGAGAGTGAGCCTCTGAAGTAACATTCCCAATTCTGTGATTGGTCATTATAGATTTAAAATAAATTTAGGATCTGAAAAGAACTTCAAGAAAAATAGTTCCAGGGCCGGGGATTTAGCTCAGCAGCACAGTGCCTGCCTGGCAAGCATGAAGACCTGAGTTCGATCTCTGGTACCACCACCACCCAAAACAGAAGCAAAATAGTTCCAAAAAGAAATATTGGTCTACTTTATTTTCCCTTCACAACTCTACAATGAACACACTAGCACCCTGTCCCTTCAGAGGACTATTGTGAGAGACGTCAGGTTTTTACATAAAGAAGAATGAAACCTTTTTTATTCTTTGTGAGTAGAGAAAAAATTTTGAATTTGTTAGATCATTTCTGTTTTCTAGAATGGTTGCCCAGGGTTATAGGTGCTGTGATACAGGGAATTTTAAGTAGATTTATCAGAATTTTAGATTAGTCAACCCATATGAGTGGGACGAAAAAACCTTTATAAAACATAGTACAGTTAAAATATAACTTTTAATTGAGGGCATTTAATGGTAAAATGTAATAATACTGGCTAAATGTAACTTAAATTTTTCTCTTAGGTAACCCTCTAACCACTTACTGATACTTTCCATTAGTATTTAAAAACTGTAAGGAGACAGAATTGGGGCTGGGGATATAGCTCAGTGGTTCCACCACCTATCTCACAAGCGCAAGGACCTGAGTTCGCTCCTTGGTACCAAAAAAAAAGAAGAAAGAGAATGGAGCTGTGGGTGGTGGCACATGCCTGTAATCCCAGCTCTTAAGGCAGGAGGATCACAAGTTCCAGGCCAGCTTGGGCCACTTAATGAGACCGTGTCTCAAAATAACATTTAGAAAAGGGGAGCCAGGGATTTAGCTCAGTGGTTCTGCTGCGTGCTTCACGAGGGCAAGGTCCTGAGTTCGATCCCCAGTACCAAAAGAAAAATTCAGAAAAGGAGACTGGAGGACCGGGATGTAGCTCAGTGGCACCACTCCTGCCTCACAAGCGCAAGGTCCTGAGTTTGATTCCTGGTACCAAAAAGGTGTGTGTGGTGGGGGGACCTGGGGATCCAGGGATGCAGCTTAGTGATAAGAGGATGTGCCTACCTAGCACATGCAGGTCCTGGGTTTGATCCTCAGTACTGGGAAAAAAAGAAAAAGGGAATCTCCCATACATGGGTCCCAGTGATAGGTTGAAAATGTATCATGGAGAAGTTGAACCTTCCAATTTTCTGTTATTCATCATCTTCATGACCTTTTGGTAATTTTGGGTCAGTGTCACTGTCGATGTAAATGCTACTGAAACCAGATTTGACCTGCTTATTTGAAGAGCTGTCAGACCCACCTCCAAATGCTTTATATTTGTCAGCCTACATCAGGGAACCAGTATGTAGTGCTCTCTTTCAGTGACAGTGTTCCCACATCATCTCGGGTGGACTGTAGGTGGTATTTGACACATGGATACATTCTAGTTATAGTTGCCCTGTATTTACTTATTTTGCATTTTTTCTGGTCTATTTTGGTCCCCATATTAATAGCAAAAACTATAATTTTTGAACTATGCCTCCATCTGTAGCTGTGCCTCCTTTCTTTTCTTTGCTTATTTATGTTATCTGGCAGTTTTTCCTTTGGAAATTTTAAATAAAAATGGGATATGTGCAATAGAAATATATATATATATATATATGTATATTTTAATACTTGTGGACAATTGTTACAAGTTGTTTAAGAACAACAAAATCACCAATGTCTTCCATTTTGAGATGTGTATAGTTTTGTAAGCATTAGTGCTTGGTAGCATATTGTAATGCCATGTTAGGGGTTAGTGCATGAGCCTAGAAATAATTTCAATAATTCAGGATGAATTATTGATAATAACCAATAGTGTAAAATGAGTGGAAAATCTAGATTTCCTTTTTCATAAATATTTGAATCTGATATTCTTCCTGGGGAAAGGACATTAAGGCCAAAAAACCCAGAAAGTTTGGTTCACAATCTGCAACTTTGAGGACATAAAAGCTTTCCACAAGGTAGGTAGAAATAGCTACCTTTGTGTCTCATGAAACCTCAAATTAAAATGTTATTTCATAATTCTACATTGTTATCTTGGTTTGAGGTCACCATGTTCTTATAAATCTTCACGTTGTATTACTTGGGTTCATTTTTCCTACTCCTTTTGCATTCAGAAATTATTTTATATTTTGCATGATTTACTGAGATGCTGTTAATTACTTCAGTGAGTGCTTCTCTAATCTCTAGGCCATTTACATTTCCTGTCTACAGTACATGGGTTAGTGGAAGAACACTGGCAGTAGTTTGAAGAATCCTAGATATTTCCAAATCTGCTCAGTTATGTATTGATGGGATTCCAGACCATTTATGAAAATTGGAAATGTAGCTAACTGAAGCCTTCCTCAGTTACTATAAGTGGCTTCTTTCCCTTGGTTATAGTAAGTCTTTCACAGTTTTCACTTTTTTCTACTTACTTTACAGAAATAAAATAGTTTTGTTCTGAAACAAAAGATGTTTTTCTGTAAAAAGGAATTCTACCTCTAAAAGCTGCCTTGAGAACTTGGAAGTGGCAGTTTTCTGGAGTGCTTCTTAGAAGTCAGTATTGAGAGCCCAGGATTGACACATACTACACTGGTATGATAGGAAATGTAAACTGTTTTCATGTGGTGTGTCATGCACAAGCAAACAGAATGAGTAGATTCTGGTAGCAGATCTCTAGGGACCCAGGTTTAGGTTCTCATAGTGTGCTTACAATAGTTTTATTCTTGCCTCAAGTAGCTAGTGCCTGGGATCATCCATTTCTGGAAAACATTTTTTAAAACTCTTTTGAAAGAGTAATGAATGCAAAATAACACAGTATATAGGAAAGCATATTTCCTGTTGCAAAAAAAAAAAAGCCATAAAACAAACTAATAATTTCAAGAGATAGATTTTAGTAGCAATAACAATTTTGCATGTATAGTGAATTGTATTTGCAAACTTGTACAGTAGGATAAGTGATTACTAATTTAGTTGGTGGGGCTCTACGATCAACAGCTACACAAAAAAATGTTCTAGGTAAAGAGCACATAAAAGGTACATTCTTTTAAAACAGTACAAATGTATATGAATATGTCTGTGTAAGAAATACCAACTTTTGTATATTTTAAAGTTTAAAATATTTCTTTTGCAAAGTAAAGGTTTAGAGCTGTTGAAATGAAGTCTTTAGTGCTTAGTCTAGAAACAAATATACTCCTATAGCCTCAGAAGCCAACATGTGGAGGTTTTAAGTTGTTCTGGTTGGCAGCAGGCTTTTACTATATAAAACGGCATTTTTTTTTTCTGCATTGTTACCTATCTCTTTTGGCTTGCTGGATATATTTTTAAAAAGGAAGAGTGTTGTGTGTGTGATTAGGGTTAAAAAAAATTCCAAGAATTTGGATAGCTAGCATTTCCTCCTGCTTATGATGAAAGAATTTAGGTTTTATAGGTAAGAAACTGTTGCTGGGTGTCGTGGTGCATGCCTAGAGTCCCAGCACTTTGGAGGTTGAGGCAAAAGGATTGCCACAAGTTCTAGGGAAGCCTGGGGTACATGGAAAGACCCTGTCTCAAAAGAAGTAACGGGGAGGGGGAAAGGAAAGATAAGCAGCTAAAGGATTGAGGGAAATAGCCAGACTATACTAGTTTTTTGTTCTTTAAACCTTGTCTAATATAGATACAATGAAGCCTATGGCCTATGACTGCTTGTTTTATAAGAACTTGGCAGGCTACTTTCTTGATCTGAGGAATCATATGCCCTACCTGAGAATATAACGGTAGAACTGGCTAACTTACTCCCTTTCACCTCATGTCCATCTTGGCCATTTAGCACTTTGAAGATCCCTTGAAAAGACTAAATTTTTTCCTTGTTTTTCCAGGAAGGAAAAGAAACTAAAGTGGTATAGATCTATGAATCTCTTGAATATTTAGTTATTACTGTATATGGCAGCTTCAATGGACAAGGAAAAGGGTACATTAAATTGATTATAGCTCTTTAATATCCTTTTTTGTTAGTGTTAGACACAGAATAACCAAGCAATAAATATTCAGACATTGCATGATCATGAAGACATGGCTACTCATTACAGTGATGTTCACTTACTTCAGACAATTAAAAGATTACCCTTAAAAACCATATTAATAGTTCTAAAATGCTAAACTATGCTACAAATGTCAGTAGTCTTAACATACATGGTTACTTTTCAAAGTTCTTGTGGTCTGTTGTTTACTCTTTGTACTTGTGATATGCAAACTATGGAGAGACCCTTGGCCCCGAGTTTACATTCTCATGGTACTGTTGGTGCCAGCAAGCTGCTTCTAGTTTATTCATAACATTGCTTGGCTGTTAATTACATCATTTTGGAAGGATCCCTTAGCTGTTGGTTTCAAAGCAGAGGGCTATGCTAAACTTCAGGGCATGGATGCTTGAGTGTACACTGTACTAGCTCTGCTTATCAACTCCTTTCCCCACGGAGCTGTGCAGGGGTTGCTTAGTGTGAGTCAGAGGAGGAACCATTCTGCCTAAGAACGTCATCACCGTTCCCATCACCCATGCTCTTAGATAGCTGTTAATAAATGGCTCAGAAAACTTACTGTTCCACAATTCGTCCTTTGCCTCTCAATTCTTTCTTTACCCAAGGTTTTTACATCATTTACCTAAAAGGGCCAGGATTTGAATACAAGCCTTTATTATTGAATAGTGGTCCTACTTTTACCCTTTTGTGTGACTTGTGCCTCTTCTTAAACAGCATTGTGATAGATGTAAAGCACCTGCCTGCATTTCTAAGCAATTATTAACTCAAACTTCCAGTTGAAAATCTGCATGTGTTTTTATTTTCCGTAATTCCTCAGAATCAAGGGGTTTACTCTGCATGTTTATTAAAACGGTCCAGCTGAAAGTTAAGCAATAGTGGCAGGTCATATAAACTTGGTGGTAGTATACTAATACTCTATTGCATGATTGCAAATTTCTAGTGTTACTAGTAATTTTATATATGCATTTATTAATGAAGCAATATAAACTAATAGCTTGAATGTATTTTTCATTTTCTAATTAAAGATTATCTTCCTTTGCAAATGGGAAGTAAATAAACAGGGGCAATCACAAGACATTCAAACTGTAAGGAATAAATGGGCATAAGAGTGCTCAGTCTAATCTCCTTCTTAGTTCCTTTAGTCCCCAAGCATGTTTGAAAACAAAAGACAGTATGCATGTTGAATAAATAAATAAGCTGCAATGGCTACAATAATCAAAAAGGTGCAGAGTTTCAGAGTGGGAAAGAATGAAATACCAATATACAGTATGTAAAATGCCTAGATAAAGGGTTTGTCTGATAAGGTTTATATGGATTGTTTGAAGTCTCTTAAAACTAGTATCTTGAGCCCAGTATGATGGCATACACCTATGGCCCCAGCTACTCCCACAGAGGCTGGGGCAGGAGGATTGCTTGAGCCCCCGATATAGGGGGCCAACATAGGTAACATAGCAAGACCCTGTCAGAAAAAAACAAGCTATTGGAAGTGGATAGGGTTATGTACACATATTTCAGATGTTTTAGGATTTTAAATAATTAGGTAACTAACTGTTCTGATGGTCCTAGTATTGATCAACTAGAAAGGACCCCAGCAGCAAGAGACTCCATTTTATAGGAAGAGTTGAGAGTACTTATACATGTATGGTTTCTCTTTATTGATTTAAAGCTTTTTTTTTTTTTTTTTTTTTTTGT
>NW_022900929.1:34940325-34957475 GCF_012274545.1 Fukomys damarensis | reverse complement strand
TTTTTTTTTTTTTTTTTTTTCTGGTACCGGGGATCAAACTCATGACCTTGCACTGGTGAGGCAGGCATGGCACTGCTGAGCTAAATCCCTGGCCCAAACCTTCATTTTTTTTTAATAGCCGGTTTTATTCTTGATGGTTTGGTCAGATTGTACAATTTCTTTCCTAAAGCTTTTGATCCCAGGTGAACAAAAAGTTTTCCCCATTTTAAAAGATAAGAGCATGGCACACCTATCGTCCCAGCACTCAGAGGCTGAGGCTGGCAGTTCCAGGCCAGTCTGGGCAATTTAGCAAGACTCAAAAAACATTTTTCAAAGGCCTGGGCATGTAGCTTTTTTAGAGCACTAGCCAAGCATATGCAACACCCTGGGTTCGATACTTAGTACTGCAAAAAGCAAAAAACCAAGTAAAACAAGTAATTACGACAAATAATGTACAAATTGAATTCATGATTTCAATCATGAAGCCTAAATAGAAAATTCAGGGTAAGACATGATTTTCATTAGGTTCCTTCCAGTTTTCATGTTCTATAGTTGAAAATAATTTTTTCAAAATTATTTTAACTTTATATTCTTTGCTGTGGGACTTCACTACAGATACCATACAGAATGAATTGTTACTTCAGTGCGTCAGCGTTGAGTACACTTTGTCCTTCTGATATTTGGTTTCCACTCAAATGCAAGAAGTGAGATATAATTGTCCCTTCCCACTTACTGCTACCAGGCCTACCAAATATATAAAGTCAGAATTTCTCTAAGCTCTGTTCCTATTAATCTAAGGCATATTAAAATAGTACGGGAAAACCACACTTCATGGGAAATTTCTCCAGGAGTTCAGACTTCTAAACTCCTTTAAAGTGAGGGTAGTCATGATGACTTTTTAAAATGCTTTATCTCCCTTGGTGATGAAGTGTGCCATATCAGCAGAATACATTTTGATTTGGGAGCGTGGCACACATGAGGGCCCAGGTCCAATCCCCAACCTAGCAAAATAATACTTATTTTTTCCTTCCAGGGGGTAAAGTATTCTAGCAATACGTTTTCATAAATCTTTACAAATATACTAGTTTTGGCACTAAGCTTAAAAGGACTCATCTTGCCAGGTGTGATAGCTCGAGAAGCTGAGGCAGGAAGATTGCTATGAGTTCAAGGCCAACCTGGTCCACAGAGTGAGATATGAGACCGACCTGAACTATACATAGGTACCCTGTCTCACACACAAAAGATTTAAGAACATTACAGTACGTTTCATAATTTATTACTGTCCTTTTAAGTACAGGAATTACTTGTGTTTACTTGCTGTTCTGTATATCCTCCATTGCATAATTAAGATATAAAATGTTAAAACTGAGTATGTTTGAAGTATCACAAAAGGCAGCTTGCTGTTTAATCTATGCATCTTTGGAAGTTTTGAAGAAATTTTATTCTTTGATGTAAAAAGGAGCTATTGTAAGAGTTGGAAACTCTGCACCTGTGTATATAGACATATTTTGAGCAATAAAGCAGCATGGGCAAATGCACTGAAATTTCTGTGTTGTTACTTGAACTAGCTGATTTCTCTTTTTAAAAATTGTATTATTTATTTATTTGGTACCGGGGATCGAACTCAGGTCCTTGAGCTTGGGAGGCAGGTGGAAGAACGACTGAGGTAAATCCCCGGCCCAGAACTGCTAATTTTGAAGAATGCTGTAAATGGTGATGATGAAAGAAGGAAACTTTCATAGGCCTATGCTGAAGAAGGTTCTAGATGCCCAAAAACAAAAGACCTGGGTTTCCTGGTAGTTAGTTGTGGCGGTTTGTGGTGTATGCTATTCCGTGGAGCAGGTGGGCATCTGAAGAGAAAGCAGCACTGCCCTTTCACCCTTAGGTCAACCTTATGCTCCATCCATAAGCAAACAGTTTTCCGTAAGACAAAAGTATAATGATAAAACTATTCCAGGAACTCATTCCCATTTGAAATATATATAGCATTTAAGATACTTTTACAGGGGTAGCTTGGTTCATGAACTTGATTCTTTCCACGATTCCGGTTGCAAACAAAGTAGGACAAGAACTGAATCAAATTCAATGGTTAGGTTCAGTGTTGACCTGAGAACTGTTGGTGAACTGTTGCACCACTGTATTTTAATGTGTAAACACTGGTTTAGTTGTACGATAAGGTTTTAACACTAAAGCATAATAAAGAGATTCTTGTTTTAGGAGAGTTTTCAGTAAGATTTTACAAACCCCATTTGACAATAGCCAATCATAAAGAAACTGGTTTTTATTATGACTAATGTAATACTTCCTGATTTATGAGACTCCTCATTTAACAAATACTGATATCCTGCATGCAGCACATACTGTGTTAGATGTCAGTTTCTGTCAATAAGACTCAAAAAGGCCAGGCACAGTGGTGCATACACCTATAATCCCAGCACTAGGGAGGCTGAAGCAGGAGAATTACTGTGAGTTGGAGGCCAGCTTGGGTTACATAGTTCAAGGCTAGTCTGAACTACATAGTGAGACCCTGTCTTAAAAAAAAAAAAAAAAGTCAAAAGGAAACCAAGCATGGTGGCACATTCCATGGTGGCCCAGCCTGGCCAATTTAGTAAGAACTTTTCTCAAAATAAAATACAAAGGAAGAAGGGACTGGGAATGTAGCTCAGTGTGATGGCCCTGGGTTCTATCCCCTGTACTCAAAAATATATATATAGCTTCAGTATGTGATGTTTATTTTCCTAGGGAATTCTTAAATACTTAATGAATGACATACTAAAGGAACATTCTCTGAGAAATCTGTCAGTGGGTGATTACCTAATGGTGTGAACATCCTAACTGTGCATGGACAGAGTTAGGATACGTCAGTCACTTGACACGCCCCTTGCAGTCAAGAAAAGTGGTAAGATACTAGCAATCATTCACAGTGAACTTTTGAGTACACTAAAATGAGAAAAGCATAGTATAAGCATAGAAACCAGTAAGTTTTTCAGTTATCAAGTATTATGAACTGTACATAATTGTAAGTACTGCACTTCTATGACCGACAGCATAGTATGTTTATACCAGCATCACCATAAGTAATGTGTCACAAGGTCACAATGGCTTATGTCACTAGGTGAAAGGCATTTTTTGGCTGCATTCTAATCTAATGAGATTGCCATCATATATTCAGTTCAATGTTGGTAGAAACATTTTTTTTTTTTTTTTTAAGACAGGGTCTCACTATGTAGTTGAGACTGACCTGGAACTCACTACATAGTCCAGACTGGTCTTGAACTCAAAGCAATCCTTCTGCCTCAGCCTCCCAAGTGCTGGGATCACAGGCATTCACCAAGTAGAAACATCTCTATATGGTGCATGACTTTTTTTTTTTGGTGCTGGGGATCAAATTCGGGACCTTGTGCTTGTGAGGCAGGCGGCAGCACCACTGAGCTAAATCCCTGGCCCCTGGTGCAGACTTTTTAAGCTGCCTTTAAATATATGCATGTAAATCAACATAAGAAAAGTTAATGCTTTTTACTGAGGACTTACTATGTGTTAAGCATGGCTCATTACTAGTATGTAGTTTTTGTTTGTTTGGGTTTATTATTTGAGACAGGGTCTCATTATGTATTCTAGGCCAGACTTGAACAGTGATCCTCCTGCCTCAGCCTCCCCAGTGCTGGGATTACAGGTGTGTGCCACCATGCCTGGCTATTACAAGTATGTATTCTTTAACTCATTTAGTCTTCACTAATAGTGGCAGTGTTTTTTACCTCTTTACAAAGAAACAAAGTTTATTCTTCAAGTTCATGGATACTAGTAAGTACCCAAACCAAAGCCACAACTTGAACCAAATAGTTCAGCTTCAGTGCCTGCTCATTTGCCATAATGTTATACTGTACCTCTTAAAAAATGGAAGAAGGACTGGGGATTTAGCTCAGTGGTGCCACCACCTGCTTGACAAGCGCAAGTTATTGGGGAGGCTGAGGAAGGATCACAAGTTTGAGGCCATCTTGGGAACTCAGCAAGACACTGTCTCAAAAAATAAAAAGGGAGCTGGGTGTGGTGGTGTACGCCTGTAAGCCCAGCACTTGGAGGCTGAGGCAGGAGGATTGCTGTGAGTTCGAGAATTGCCTGGGCTATACAGTGAGTTCCAGGTCAGTCTCAACTACACAGTGAGACCCTGTCTCAAAAAAGCAAACAAACAAACAAATAAATAAATAAAAAGGACTGGGGATGTACCTTAGTGATGAAAAAGAAGAGACAAATTGTATATTAGTTTATTAAATGTCATTGATAGGATATTATGTATGTGTATTTTGTATTAAAAAAAGATTCACCAGTACTCATAACAATTGCTCCAGGTTCAGAGTAACAGTAATCAACCCTAAGGCCAACTATTTTTAGCCCAATCTTGCATCTTGAGATCAGAGGATATAGGGGGTACTGCACTCTAATCCTTAAATCTGTACTGAAAGATATTTTCAGAGACAGGTATTATGAAGCTGATAAGCCACAATAAGTTCTTAGGGCAAATAGCTGTGAAACATGTACAGAAGACTCCTTAATGTCTCATCTTTTTTTGGTACCAGGGATCAAACTCACAACCTTGTGCTTTCGAGGCAGGCTATGGCACCACTAAGCTACCTCCCCACCATTTTTTGGTACCAAGATCAAACTTAGGACCTTGCACTTGCAAGGCAGGCAATGTGCCAGAGCTAAATCCCTGGCCCTAATGTATCATCTACTAGGAAATAAACATAATAATAAACCACCTTTCTTCCCACCATTCTTTTTTTTTTTCTTGCTTTGTTTTTATTTTTAATTTCCTCTCCCAATTCTTGAAGCCTATTTCTTTTTTTCTAAGAAATGACCAAACAAGCTAGGAATGCTGGCACATGGGAGGTGAGTCAGAAGGATTGAGAGTTCAAGGCCAGCGTGGGATAGAGTAAGACCTTGTCTCAAGAAAAGAAAAGAAAAAAAAGATCAAACAGCCCCTGTGGTTGAAGGTACCAGAGAGGCTTGAAGCGTATACATGAGCCTGGGCTTTGGATCAGTTTTCTGGCTTGGACTGGTCAGGGGTCCCCTCCCTCAGCGTCTTCATGGCCGTGTCTAAGCAAGTGTGCATGAGTATCATCTTCTCTTTCAGCTGGGAAGAGAAATACAGAGCTGTCAGGGCATCTTATGCTCAACTCAAAACTTGCTAGTTGTAACGCCACTTCAAATTCAAGCTAGTTTATTTATTTCTGAGAGAACTTCAAGTTCACAGTAAGATCTTTAGATACAAAGTCGTGAAAACAGATTCTAGCTTTGCTTTTTATTCCTGTGTTAACAGTAACAAATGCCTTTCTGACTTTAATATTCCTTTAACAGTGTTCAAAAGTAGCTCTGGTTATCAGGTTTTGAACAAATGTTTGATATAGTTACTTTTTAAGAGTTCTTTTACCTCAGAATAGCTTCATTTATTCATTCATTCATTTTGTTTTGTTTTTTGAGACAGGATCTTGATAAGGTTTATTAGGTAGCCTTGAACTCATGGTGATCCTCCCACCTCAGCCTCCCAAGTGACGGGATTACAAGCATGCACTACCATGTCAGGCAGAAGAGTTACATTTAGAACCAAATTTAGTAGTGTTACTCAGCATACAAAAGGAACATCGATTTAAAGTTATCATGTTCTAGGCTTCTATCTAGAGCCAAAGCCTCTTTCTATCCAAAGCCTCATGCCTTCATAGATAGGGCTTTTTGGAGGTGGCTGGATCTACAGTGTGGGAATGTGGATTAAGGGTGTATGGTGCTAGATTAGTCTACTATTTGGGTTAGCATAGTGATGGGATGAGTAATGGGAAGGCCCACCCTGGATGGTGTAGCCTGCAGGGCATAGAAAGGGAGGCTCTGCTGTTCCTGCTTGCTGCCTTCTACCTGCCCTGCCACGAGCTGCTTCTCTGCACTGTTCCTCTACCATGCCACTGCCACCCTGCCTTGAAATCAGCCCACCATGGACTGAACCCTCTACAAACTATAAGGTGAAATAAACCTTTCCTCCTTTAACTTTGAGTGCAATGCAAAAAAGTAATTTAACTACACAGCGAGTTCGAGGCCAGCCTGAACTACATAGTGACACCCTGTCTCAAAAAAAAAAAAGGGGGGGGTGTAAAAGAGCAGATGGAGGAAAGACAGGGAAGGGAGGGAAGAGGTCAGACAGGATGCCTTGCAAGCACAAGGGTCTGAGTTTGATCCCCAGTACCAAAAACAAAACAAAACAACAGTGAATTCTAAGGTTGTTCTAACAGTAGTGAAGGTATAGCCAGTATTCACTCAGAATGAAATCAGCAAGGTACAAAAATGCTTGCTTGGCTGGGTGTCATGGCACACGTGTATAATCCTAGCACTCAGGAGGCTGAGGCAGGAGGATCACTGTGAGTTCGAGACCAGCCTGGGCTACATAGTGAGTTCCAGGTCAGTTTCAACTACATAGTGAGACCCTGACTCAAAACAAAGAAAAAACCCCAAGCAAACAAAAAACAAAACCAAAACAAACAAACAAACAAACAAAAAAAAAAACAAAACCAAAACCAAAAGCTTGCTTCATCTGGAAAGCATCAACTGTACCATGGCAGCATAGAGGATGAATGATTACTTGGAGACAAGACTTAGTTCCATCACTGAGAGGCCCAGAGGAGCCATCTCAATGAGAGTGCAAAATTTCCAGCTTTATTTAGAATATCAGTGTAAGTTAAAAAAGCAGAAGAAAAACAGTTTGGGAAGGTGCTGTCTCAAGGCTAGGCAGTTTTCTTTGGGGAAAAGGTAAGGGCAACAGCCAGATACAACATGCTTCACTAATCTAAACTTGTTTAACCATTCATTCCTCACAGAACCTTGTGCTTTTGCCCTGCAGTTTAACCATTCACTCTTCCTCCAAGTCCCCCACAATCAACTATTCATAAAACCTATCTTCCATTTCAGTAAGAATTTTGGGCTGGTGATGTAGCTCAGTAGTAGAGTATGTGTTTAGCATGTGGAAGGCCCTGGGTTCAATCCCAACACTAAAACCACAAAACAAAAGTATTTTCCCACTCTTTCCCCTGAGACATATAAGAACAAGGTACTTTCAAAGATTACAGCTCTTAAGCCTGGCAAAGCGGCACACAAATAAACCTCAGCTACTCAGGAGACTGAAGAGACCTGTAAGGCTAAGGCCAGCCTGGGCTATGGAGTAAATTCAAGACCAGCATGAAAGAGTCCAAGTTTGAGGCCAACTGGGACAACCTGGCAAGACCCTAGCTCAAAATATAAAAGGGCTGGGAAAGTAGCTCAATAGTAAAGCACTTGCTTAGCACGTAAAAGGCCTTGGGTTTGATTTCTAATACCAAAAAAAGAAAGAAAAAAAAATATGTTAGATGGTACATGCCTGTCATCTCAGCACCCTTGGGAGGATGAGGCAGGAGGGCAAATTCGAGCCCAGTCCAGGCAGCTTAGTGTCTTAACAAAACCCTGTCTCAAAACAAATAATGCAGCTCAGTGTGAAGGCATTGAGTTTATTCCTCAGTGCGCCAAAACACCAAAACAAAATAAAACAAATAACAAAAGATGGGGCCGGGAATTTAGCTCAGTGGCGCTGTACCAGCCTCGAAAGCATGAGGTCCTGAGTTTGATCCCTGATACTAAAAAAAAAAAAAAAAAAATGCCAGCTCTATGCAGGATAATACTTTTGATTCCCTGCATAAAAGAGAAAATAAGAATGCTATATTGAGCCCCTTTCCCTCCTCCTGAACTAGACCTCTCAATATAACTTGGATACTTTGTCTCATGTTACAAATTCTCTAAGGTTCACCAAGCCAAACATAAAGGATCATCATAGTGTCTATCACATTTCATCTTCAAGTTCATTTGTACAACTCACTAAAAGTTGTCTCTATTAAAGGAGCCAGATAACCATCAAGAATCTTACCTCTGTAATCTTTTCTAGTAGAGGTTCACTGTGAATATCCATCTCAGATGCGTTTACTATGGCTTTTGTTTTTAAGAGATAGCTGGACAGAAAAAAAAAAATCATACCTTACCACAGTTAAGACTCTCAATGAATCAGCTTACCATCTAAAAGACGTATCTGTCAAGCAAATCCTGCCTTTTTACCAAGTTCCATTTTAAGATTCGTGATGTATTTTATTGGAAAAACAAAGTCATAATAAATCATCTAAAAGACTGTGCCTCACCTTACCCTTTTCCAAAGACAAAATTATCCCAAGACAAAATGAAGACCAAAACAAAGTTATATGATTATTTATTCATGATGAGTGTAAGCCCCACTCCATCCTGTGGCACAGTTTGAAATAATGTGACAGATAGTGTTGGTTGCCCAGCCAGCAACAGTTCCTCACTTATTAATGCGATCCAGATTTTGTGTATAGTAGGCCTGTGCCCAATCTTATCTGCTGGATCAGTTAAAACAAAAACACCAAAACTAAAGCAAAAACAAAAACAACCGTGACAAACCTATGGTTACATACTTGCCTCTCAGCTTAAGTTGACCATGTGACATAATTCTAGCTAACATTACCACTACTACCATTTATAAAAGACTGGTGTCTCTGGGTCCTTGTTTCAAATCCCTAGCTTGGGACATGTGCTTGGCCTCGCTTGGCTTATGTGTGAATTGTGCCACGTACACTAACACCATGGCCACAGGGTCAGAGCAGGACATAAATGGAAATGGTGTCTGGTGCAACATTACTCTGTAATCTTACCTTCCAGAATTTCCTTCAGTGAGCTACCCTCTGAAGTATTCCATGTTACAGATATTAAAACATGGTATGAAAGACCTTGAAATGAGTGTAACATCATGAGATCAGATTCTGATTCTAGTATCATCTTTCTTATAAAAGAAAATGCCTGGTGTTACTATTTTCTTTGGTACATAAACTTTGTCTTTTCTGGAAGATCTTCTATAACGTACTTGATAGTATCTGTGTCTACTCACCAACTCATCTTATCACTGTAAAGACAGAAATGACCTCTCAGGGCAGCCAGAGCAGCATGTGTGGAGTACAGATGGAAACCAATGGGAATCCCACAGGAACTGCAGAATAACCGGTTATAAGTGCTGGGGTGGGGAAAGCAGAACAAGGGTAAGAAAGAAAATCAGAAAACCAGTAAAAAGTAACCAGTCTCTAAAAGCATTCCTATCACTGAAGATACAAGGAAAAACTAACTATACAGCTGGGGATTTAGCTCAGCGATTCCACCGTCTGTCTTGTAAGCGTAAGGTCCCAAGTCCAATCTCTGCTACCAAAATGAATAAATAAAGAAAAAACTATACTATAACAGGAATGCAAATGAAATGATGCTAAATAGGTTAGCTTAGGTTTTACTGCTATTACACCTTAAATTATAGAAGCTCTCATGGAATGTAGCCATAAAAGCAATCATGGATGTACAACTGTCATTTAAGTAGAGAAAAATAATTTATCTCTGAAAAGCAGAAAACAGCTAATCAGACTAACTTTAAAAATCTTTAAACAAATCACCATGTTTAAATCACTATGGTATCAATTTAAAGTAGATGCAAAATATTCAAGTTGACTGGGGGGCTTACAAACTAATTTATTAATAGAACTCAAATCTGAATTTTTTTTTCGGATATTTAATTTTTTTTTTATTTTTCTGAGATGGGGTCTCATTATGTCCAGGCTGGTCTTAAACTCACTATGTAACCCAGGTTGACCTCAACCTCCCAGTGATCTTCTTGCCTCAGACTCAAGAGTGCCAGGATTATAGGTATGCACTACTACACCAGACATATTTTTAATATTAACTGAAAAAAATGCCCTAAGTGAGAAAGGGAAGAAATCCCTTACTCTAGCAAGCAATCTATTTTCTTTTATCATCTAAAAGATTATTGAATGAAGAGTCAAATGTTGATTTTAGTTTTTACACTACTTATGCAAGACACATCACATTTACATATATATGGCATATCCAAATATTACAAAGAAATATTTTAAGAAAAACTGTTTCAAAGCTGGGCATTGTGGCACACACCTGTAATCCTAACACTCAGAAGGCATAAGCAAAAGGATCACTCACTATGAGTTTGAGGCCAGCCTGAACTAGATGGCAAGACCCTGCTTCAAGAGAAAGAAACAAGGGCCGGGAATTTAGTTCAGTGATTCTGCTGCCTGCCTCGCAAGCACAGGGACCGGAGTTCAATCCCCGGTACCAAAAACAAAACAAAACAACAAACAACCCACAAACAGTTATTTTACCATGCATGTACTAAAAACAGTTGGGGAGGGGAAAAACTGAATGCAAGGCCTTCATATTGAGCTACATTCCCAGCCACTTTTTTTTTAATCATTTTATTTTGAGCCAGGGTCTCACTAAGTTGCAAAATTGCCTAGGTGGGACTCAAACTTGGTGATTCTCTTAGCCTTAGCCTTCAGAATGATGGAATTACAGGCATTTGCCACCATGTCTGGCTCTGAAAGCAACTTTAAAATGGTTTGGTAAGAGAAAACTTTATTTACATAACATATACTACGCAGCAAAATTCTGGTAATAAAAGTACCTGCCCTGCATGGTGATGTACGCCTGTAATTTGGGAAACACTCTGGGAAGCTGAGGCAGAAGGGTCACAAGTTCAAGTCCCACCTGGGCAACTGTGATTTAGTGACACCGTCTGAAAATAAAAACTTAAAAAAAAAAAGAGCTAGGGGGTTACCATGAGTTCGAGGTTAGCCTGGGCTACGTACCAAGACCCTGACTCAAAAAACAAAAAAAAGAGCTGGATATGCTGGGTTAAAAAAAAAAAAGTGCTAAAATATCATATGCTTAAGGGAAACATATTAATTTCTCTGGATATTAAAAAAAAAACCACCAACAACAAGCAAAGGGAAAAAACACTAAATTTATTGGTAAATGTCCTACATCATGTGTGTAGTACTGTATTTTTTGTACATTGCCTAGTTCAAAGCATAGTACCTATAGACAAGTTTCTTAACGGAAACTAATATAAAGCACAGAGAAACTTTAAAAAGAATGTACTTTCCTTATAATCAATACAAGGAAAATTGCATTTAAGTAAACATTATATTGAGCACAACCCAAGCTTCAGGGTAACAAGGTTATTTTCAAATGTCATCACTATTCTCCCGCGCAGGGCTACACCGAGAGACAGGTAAGGCTGGCATTTTTTATCTCTAGTTTTCAAGGCTGATTATTTTGTTTAGGTCTTATTTTCAGGGAAACAGGAATACACATTTAACTTTTTCGTTTCATTAATGTATTAATATTAGCTACAGGAGTCGAATAGGTTAAAGACGCACCCTATCATTCAAATATATTTTATGGCAGCCCTAAACTTTTCTTCTATTGCAACAGTTTGCCAGCCCTATCCTGCACTCTCAGGACTCACTAAAGTCAGAGACCAGCCCCACCCGAGTTCTTGAGAGTACAGTACCTGCATTTGAGCAAACCCTCAATGCCAACCAGAAAAGGGTCTTCCAAAGCGACGTTTTGTGTGACTTCTAGGAAGACAAACACAGGTCAAATATGTAACTCGATGGCTCTTGAAAAGGAAAACCTCCCGCCTAGACTCAATGGTCAATAAAAATTAAGAAAAAGGGGCGTAGCACAGCTAGAGCGCTAGCCCGAACTGTGCGAGGCCCGAGGTTCGATTCCTGATACCGGAAACAAGCAACAAAATTAAACGCTTCCCCGCTTTCCCTGGGCAGTCTGATCTTCCGAAAGCTCGTCAGTCTCCTCGCCCAGCCACTTCCCAGCCAACAGGTGGCCCACCTCCACCCGCCCCACGCGGCCTACTCACTGGAGAAGACCACGGCCCCGAGGGTCTGCGACAGGTTCCAGGCGAGGTGCACCGAGTCGCCGAGCACGGCGCGGCACTGCGAGCACTGAAACACTGCGCACCTCTCGGGTTGCAGCCACAGCGGCAGCCTCGGGCCGGTGGGCTGCTTGTCCGCCCTCAGCTCCGAGGGGCCGATTGGCGAAGACCCCTCCACCACCTGTGTATCCCACTCCATGGAGGTCGTCAAGCATGGCTCGCCAATCGTATCGGCGCCCTTGCAAAAATTGCTCCGGGACAGCGTCGTAGACTGCGAGCAACGCCTCCGCGGCCCGGAAGCCATCTTCCGGTTGTCTGCGCCTGGGTTTCAAACGCACCAGGCCCCGCCCCGGCGGGCCTCTCGGTCCTCATTAGCCAATATAAGCCGTAGGCTTCCCGCGCGGTAGTTTCCTAGGCCCTCCTCCCTTCTTTCGGAGCGTGCTTATTGACGGAAGTGAGTGGGTGGGGGAACAGTCGGGATCAGGCTCCCTATTGGCCAGTGTCATAAACCCCGCCTTCAGATCATTTTTAACCAATGGAATTGCAGCGTCCGTCTTTTAAACTGACTATAAAGCTGCGCTGGATCAACGCCGCCGGTGGCGCCAGAGTTTTGAACGGCGCTCTTCTGGGTGTCTGTCCGCTTCTTTGTGTGTTGTCTGGAGTGCTAGAACACGATGGCCATCCCTTCCGCGGAGGAGCTGGACTCCTTCAAATACAGCGACCTGCAAAACTTGGCCAAGCGGCTAGGCCTCCGGGCTAACTTGAGGGTAGGGCAGGCGCGGGGGCCGTTGGGCGTGGGGAGGGGTCGCGGAGACCCGGCGGGAACCCGGTCGCCGGGCGGTGGCTTTGGCTCGCGGTTGTTGGGACTCTGTGAAACTGGAGAGGAGCCGACGTTGCCACCCTAACGCGAGGCCGACGTTTCTGGAGGCTCATGGAGGCCTCTGCTCCAGCATGATTGGTTTGGTTTTATTGGAAGCACTCTAGTGTTTCCCAGGTTATCAGTTAGAAAACAGGAGCCCTGAAAAGCGCCAGCCTGTTTCCCAAATGCCAGTTGTGAGACAGCTGAGGAAATAATTGGCTCGGCTTTGGAAAACTACAAACTGTAGGAGTTCTGTGAATTGTGACAGTGCCCAAGTCGCTTGATAGTTTATGATTTTTAGAGGATCAGCTGTGTAGATAACTTGATCACTCAACCTGGTCTATACAAGCATTTATTTCTTTATTACTGCGGTGGTGTTGTGCTTCAAAAAGGGTAAGTTTGCAAGGTGTTTGGAGGAAAATGTGGGAATTCAGGATGATTTTATATATTGCAGTTGAGATTTCCCACATAGTACTAACGTATTATACTACAAAGGTTTGCACTGCAAGCTGTTCTATTCACAGTGAATGGGTCACCACAAATGCTTTTAAATGGTTTAGCAGTATATTTAGGGCTCAGGCACTGCTAGTGTCTGTCTGAATGATAAAAGTGCCCTTTCTGGACTATAGTATTTTTTGTTTTTGTTTTCTTTGTTACTGGGGATTGAACCTGGGGCCTTCACACTAAGCTACATTATTAGTAGCAGTAGAGACAGTCTAAGTCACTATATTGCTCAGGTGAGGATTCTCTTGCCTCAGCCTCCCAGAATGCTGGGACTACAGATGTGCACCAATTTGCCCGGCTAGTCTATAGTGTGTAATGGCTCCTGGGTACTTCATGAATAAAGCCTTAATTTCTTAGGTTAGGTCCCATAGTTGTTTTGTTTTGTTAGAGAAGGTCTCACGGTGTAGTTCAGGCTGGCCTTGGGTGGCCTAGGCTGGCCTTGAACTCATGATGATCCTCCTGCCTCAGCTTCCTGAGTGCTGGGATTACAGGTGTGTGCCACCACACTCAGCTAGGTCCCATAGCTTTTTGCTGTGTAGTTGGAGTCTTTTATCAGATTCTGCATCCCCTTCCGTGGTTCTTTTGCTTATCTGTGGTAGTTCCAATTCTGACCCTTTTTCCCTTTTTGACCTCTTTCCCTGTTTGTCTGCACGAATATTTTCCACCTGTCCTTCATGGTCTAACTGAAATGACACTGATCAGGCACCTTGTCCCCTCCTCTTTGTTCTCTTGGCCATAGGTCCACCAATCCAGCAATCCCAGAAACTCTATGCTTTTTAGCATTTTTCAAGTGTTCTCTTTGAGGATTTGTTGAGTTCCACCTTGAAATCTGGATATTTTCACATGCATGTGGAAATACAGCTAATTTCCTTGTGATGTCATCCACCCACCTTGAAAGTCTGTACTGCACTAAGTACTGTACATTTTATGTAGGAGATGCTGGATAATTATTCAGAATTACACAGTGCTTCCTGACAGTGCCAGAATGGTACATCAGAAGTTCATCTGGTGGGCAAGAGAATTTTATGTGGATATCGCAGAACTCAGGAAGCCTTGGCAGGAGTTGGAGGCCAACCTGGGCTACATAGTGAAACACTGTCTCAAAAAAAGGAATGGGCATGAGAGACTTCTCCCTGAAGTTGAACTCTGCTAGCATTAAGGCCTCACAATTATGGGTAGATCTTTTTCTGAAAGTCCCTACCATCAGTATCTCTTGAGACTTGTTAAGTTTTCCTGGCTGGCTTCATACTTGTGATTGTCTTGCCTCAGTCTCATAGGTAGTTGGGCGTATACCATAACTTTATTTTGAGAAAAATAATTAAAAATTATTTCCTATCTGGGCTGGGTATTTAGCTCAGGATCCCCTAGTACTGAAAAAAAAAAATTCCTATCTTCTCCCTGAAATTGGTTCCCTTTCTTCCCAGTTAATTTTTCTAAACAGATCATGGGAAAATAAATGCAATTAGCTGAGAATTACCTCATCTTCCTACCACCAAACGCTCCAGCCAGCCTGTACCTGTGTGGTCTGGCCGTCCTTCCTTCATAATAAAACGCTATACCTGTGGGAAACTTTTCCCCTCAAGCTGAGAATCCCTGGCCCTTTGTCCTCCTCTGGGAAAATACCTGTTGCACTTCTGCCCTCTGCTGCGGCGCTGCCATTCTACATACCGTCATGCCCTGCTCCCATCCCCTGTACCGGGGATCAAACTCAGGACCTTGCACTTGTGAGGCAGGTGCAGTGCCACCTAGCTAAATCCCCATCCCTTTTCTCTGTTCTTTTTTGCTAAAGTTAATCATATCAAGGCCACTGTCTTAATAAGTCATTGGCATCACTAAACGTTCCTGTTTGCTCAGACCACTTTCTTTCCCATACTTCTTCAATTTTCATTTTCTCCTGTGTTTTTTTCCTAATGTTTGGTGCATTTTCCTCTATAAACCACTAAATATAGAATGCCCTAGAGCTCCCTCTTTGGCTTTTTTTTTTCTGTTTTCTCTTGTTGATTTTATCTACTCCCATAACTCATTTCATCTAGCAGCGAATGCCTCCCAAATCCCCGCCTCCCTGAGCTGCTCACACCCATCTTAAAGTGTACTTCTGTAGCACAGTGTTCACTTCTGCTGGCTGTGCCTGCTTTGGGCCCACTGTGGACTGCCTGTGGTCCCTCCTTTCACTGCCCACACCTGCCTGTACCTTCAGAGCACTCCTGAATTCCCATCTCTGAGCACCAACCCAACTCTGCAGTTCTGGCCGTCACATTCTCTACTGATGAGGACCTCAGGCTGCCTGCTGAGCTTGCAGCCTGTACGAAAGGTCACAGTAGTAGTGTCTCAGTAGTCGGAGGGCTTTTGGAGCTTAGAACAGGTCATTTTTCTGCTCAGTGCCCTCCAGGGACTCCACTCACATCTAAAATAAAACGTGGCCATGCACCATAGTACATACGTGTAATCCCACCTGCCCAAATCCTGGGCCAGGAGGAATGTGAATTCTAGACCAGCGTAGGCAATTTAGGGAGACCCTTTCCCAAACTTAAAGAGCCTGAGGATATGGCACTGTGCCTCCTTTGAAAACACAAGGTCCTAAGTTTGATTCCTGTTATGGGGGGTGGGGGGATCCAGACTAACCCAACTGTAATGCAAGAAATTTGGCTTGCTCTTGAAGGCATACATTTTTTTGGTACCAGGGATTGAACTTGGGACCTTGCACTTGCGGGACAGGTGGCAGCACCACTGAGCTAAATCCCCAGCTCTTGAAAACATACTTTTAAAAATAAAACCCAAGGGCTAGAGATGTAGCTTAGTGGTAAAGCACTTACCTAATATGTGTGAGGCCCTAGGTTCAATTCCTAGCACTGTAAAATAAAATAAAACCCAAATTGGAGATAGTCAGTTGTGTGTGGCAACATAGTTTTGTAATTCCAGCACTCTAGCAGGGTAAGGTAGGAAGATTGCAAGTTCTTGCCTAGCCTGGGTGTCTTAGACCCTGCCTCAAAAAAAAAAAAAAAAAAAAAAAAAAAAAAAAAAAAAAAAAAAGCTGGGGATGTAATGAATGAAGAAGGCCCTGGGGATGTAATGATAAAGCTACAATAATCACCCCCACCAATTGAGAAATTTCATTCTGGGCCATATATATTAGATGTTATTAGGAAATACTGCTTTGGTTATGTAGGAAAATTATCCTTTTATTTTAGGAGATATGACTTGAGTATTCAGTGTGGCAGAATATCATGTCTAGAATTTACTGTCAAATAGCTTGATAAAAATATATATTAATATGTAAAGAAACTATGAGATGAAATAATTTTTTTTTTTTGATTTTTTTGAGACTGAACTGGAACTCACTACGTAGTCTTGGCTGGACTCAAACTCACAGTAATCCACCTGCCTCAGCCTCCTGAGTGCTGGGATTACAGGTGTGTGCCACCATGCCCTGCTTGAAATAATAATTATTGAATCTAGGTGGGGAATATAAGGATATTTATTAGCATATTTGGATTTTTCTGTGAGCCTGATGACATTTTTCAAACAACAAGTTGAGGGAAGAAATCCACACTCCTTCCTATATGGCCCACTTCACCTGGCCTCTGGTTACCTCTTTGACCTCCCTGCCCTCCATCCACCTTTCTCCAGCCACTCTGTCTCTTTTCCTTTCCTTTGGTACCAGGAATCAAACTCTGGTCCTTGTGCTTGCAAGGCAGGTGGCGGAACCACTGAGCTAAACCCCTGGCCTTGAGCTAATTTTTAAAAAAAATTTTGACATAGGCACTGACAAGTTGCCTGGTTGGCCTCAGACTTTTCAGGCAGCAGTGCTTACAGCACCATCACATGGCACATGCTGGCTTCTTTCTGTCCTTCACACTCGTCAATTCTTGTTGAGGCCTCTGTACTTAGTGTCTCCTCTACCTACAGTGTCACCTGCTGCCTCTTCTCCCGTTGGCCTCTCAGCTTGTCACCACCCCTCCCTCAGGCAGCATCCCCCCCCCCCCCCCC
>NW_022900929.1:34885577-34940140 GCF_012274545.1 Fukomys damarensis | reverse complement strand
CCCCCCCCCCCCGCTGGTTGGAGTTTTGCTTCATAGTACCTGATAGCTTAGTGTTTATGTCTAGCTTACTAAGTTAATAGGCTATTTGCCCATCTGTCCTCTGCTAGAATATGCTGGAAGGAAGAAACCTTGTCTACTGTATTTACCAGTCTCTCTAGTAGCTACAGTAGTGACCAGCAGAATAAATGCTATTGAAGAGACTCTGGGTGTCTTGCTACACACCTGCAATCCTAGCATTTGGGAGGCTGAGGCGGAAGGATCATGGAAAGGTCATGGCCAGCCTAAGCTTACATAGTGTGACCCTGTCTCAAAAAAAGGTACTGAAAGAAAAGGGAAAGGAAGGAAGGAAAGGAAAAAGAGAAGAGGGAGGATGAGAAAGAAAACTGGGTGGGGGGAGAAAGGAAGAGTTTAGAGTCAGAAAGAAGAATGCCTCAATTCTGCCTTGCCAGTTAACCCCTTCCCAGAGAAGACTGCATGAGAGGTTCAAGGAACAAATAGGGAATAAGCACAATTACTTTATTTCTAGCCGGGATAGTGCCTGATATTTTGATACAGAACATTCTGGTAAAAATGGGGTAGAGGTTGCTGCCCACACCCTAAGCAACACCTCTGCTCTACCACAAAGCCCAAGTCAAATTTCAAGGTCTCTGCCATTCTCTGCTGAGCACATGACCAGTGATACATGGTCTGAGATTCTTCTTATACCATTTGAGAAGCCTGTGGGCAGGCCACCTTAGAAAAGGAAGTCACTAGCCCTGGACTGCATGGCTTCATGAAAAAGGGTGAGAAAGAGAACCCAGCCAATACATTTGGCCTTTAAAAGCACATGAAAATGAAGGGCTAGGGATTTAGCTCAGTGGTTCCGCAGCAGCTTTCCTCAAAGGCGCAAGGGCCCAAGTTCAATACCAAATCCCCCCCCCCCAATTGCTTTTGCTGCAGCACTCAGGAGGCTGAGGCAGGAGGATCGCTGTGAGTTCAAGACCAACCTGCATTACATAGTGAGCTCCAGGTCAGTCTCAACTACACAGTGAGACCCTGTCTGAAAAAACAAACAAACAAAAGCACTTGAAAATGTAACCAGTCAGATGAGTATCCTCTTCCAGAGAAGATGCGGGAGGGCTCCTAGGGTGGGAAGTAAAGCTGAGAGTGCCCTGTCCCCCAGGGACCAATTACTATCCTCCTTTAAGACCTGCCTCACCTTTCATATTCCTCATTTTGTCAGTCCCCCCATATGCTGCCCAAGCCAGAAACCTGGGCACAACAAAGTTTCCCTGTTTGTATGTGTGCGTGGGTGTGTGTGTATGTTTGTGTAGTGCTGGGGATTGAATTCAGTCCTGTGTGTGCTAGGCAAGCACTCTTTAATACTGAGAGAAATCCCTGCCACTCATTTCCTAATTTTATTTTGAGACAAGATCTTGCTGAATTGCCTAGGCTAGCCTCAAACTTCAGTCTTCCTGCCTCAGCCTCCTGAAAAGCTGAGATTACAGGCATGAACCACTATACCCAGCTACAGAATTTTCCTATTCTTTAGTTCCCATGTTTGCATTGATTTTACTTCCTAAGAGGGTTTTACATCTATCCCTACTGGTTTAGCCCTGCTCTAGTTCAGGCCCCAGTCACTTCTGGTTTCCTAAACAGCTTTCTCCCTATGTCCCTATCTTTATTTTTAGCCCCATCACAAACATCCTGCACTTTTTTTTTTTTTTTTTCTTTTTTGGTACTGGGGATTAAACTTGGGACCTTGAGCTTTCAAGGCAGGTGGCAGAACCACTGAGCTAAATCCCTGGCCCTCATCCTGCACTTTGGCCAGAGTGATCATCCTGAGTGATCCCCATTTGGTCATCTCCTGCCCTGCTGCCAACTTTGCCCTAGGGGTGCCCTACGGGTAAGATTCATACTCTGTGAGCCAGTATAAAGCAGGCTGGCATGATCAGCCTGCCCATTTTCCCAGCTCTCCCTTCCCCACCCGTGTCTCTCTCTCTCTCTCTCTCTCTCTCTCTCTCTCTCTCTCTCTCTCTCTCTCTTCTCTCATCTCTTCTCTCCTGCCCACTCTGGGGGGATGGTTTGAGACATGATCTCACTATGTAATTCAGGCTGGACTTGAACTCCTTGTGTAGCCCAGGCTGGCCTCAAACTCGTGATCCTCCTGCCTCAGCCTTCAGAGTTCTGGGACTATAGGCATGTATTACCATGCCCACCTCCCCAGCATATTTTTTTTTTCAATAAAGACTAGCTAAGTTTCCTAAGGTAAGCTCAAACTTGCAATCCTTCTGCCTTATCCTCCCAGAATGCAGGAATTATAGGTCTGCGCCACCATGCCTACCTCTGACCAGAGTATATTTTAGTGTATGTGCTGCTGAAGTGAGCACTGAGCAGAGTACATTTAATGAAAACATGAACAGCAAAACATATTCAACGCATCTGTCTTATTATTGGTTTTTAGTGCTTATGATAAGGTCTTTTTTTGCAGGCAGACAAGCTATTAAAGGCTTTGAAAACCCACCTTAAACAGGAAGCAAAAAAAGAAAATATGAATCAGGTGAGTAATATTTTTTATCATTACTTATAGTAAAATAACCATGTCTGGTTAATGAACATTTTTTTGTGGAACTGGGGATGGAACTCAGGACGTTGTGCTTGCAAGGCAGGTGGCGGCCCAACTGAGCTAAATCCCTGGCCCCACTCTCATTTCTTTACTTCATCTCGGAAAATTCAAATTCCCTTTTTCAAAATGGAAATTGTATGTACTCTGCTGAATCACAAATCGGGGTTGTTGTGGCTGCTTGAGAACCACACCACGAACTTGATAAAGTATGACACACAAATGGAGCCGTGGGCAAGATTCCTGGCTTGAAATTGAGGCAAATGTTGCAAGCCCTTAGAACTTTGGGGAATTGGAGAGATTGGTTATGTATCTGGAAATGAAGATAAATATGAATGTGAGCTAAGAGTCAGACTTTGCCCTGCCTTCGCAGTCTCTGTAGCTCCATATTCTACGTTATAGACATTTCAGAACTTTGGGGAAGAGCACTGACATATGCAAGGCTTTGGGCTCCATTCCCGGTACTGCTAAATAAATTAATCTTCCACATTTGCAGTGCTGAGGCTCAAACCCATAGCCTTGCACATGCTAGCCTAGCACTCTACCCTGACCTCTACCCCATTGCTCAAAGCTAGAATTCAAGAGCCAGGCATGGTGGTGCACACCTGTAATCCCAGCCCTTGGGAGGCTGAGACAGAAGGGTTGCTGCGAGTTTGAGGCCAATCTGAACCACAGAGTGAGACCCTGTCTCAAAAAAAAGCTAAAATTCAAAATTAATTCTTGGTGCTGAGCTCCTAGCATTCACAGAGTCCTGAGTTCAATTCCCATCCCTGCCAAAACATCTAGTTTTTAAAAATTTCTATATCAATTAAAATTACTACACATCTTCCTCCTCCCCAGTGACTAAAGATTCATGACTGTAGATTTGCAGATTCCACTTTGGGGGTAGGGGATGTAGTTCAGGGGTAGCATGTATTAGATCTTGGTTAGATCCCCAGCACTACAAAAAACAAGCGAAAGATTTTACATTGGGTAGTAATAGTTAGATTCAATTTAAAATGATGTATTATTTCAAATTCAGCATCTGGAACTATTCCATTCTGAGCAGGACAATAATAAAAGTTCAGTTAGGTGTGGGATTCCTAAGTGATAACTCTGGTAATGATCTTTGATGGGTGGCGTGATATAGAACACTCTTGGGTAAGTCAAGAGCATTAAGGGAATCTAGGATTACCAAAACAAATTAGCCAAGGCCAAATTTATGGAAAAGACATCATTAATCTTACCCAGGACAGATATGTGTGACCTTTGGGATCTCCAGATCATTGCCTGGGGAGTGCCTGGCCGCAGCTTTGTTTGGGTGGAGCCACATGAGCGCAGAGGCCTCCTCTGGCTGTAGACCGGCTTTACGTCCACCAGTTAGAACCTGTCTGGATGTATGTTCCTATGTGGGCTGTGTGGGCCTCTGCTGTCCCGACTCAGACAAGTGAGTCGGAGGGCACACACTGCTCCCGCTGGCCTCAGGCTGACACGCCGCAGGGAGGTACGTGGGATTAAAGCACGACCCCTGGGGAGCGTGTCATTGGTGTTGGAGGACCTGTCCTAGTATGCGCCACCTGTGCTGAGGTGGGGTGGGGTAAGGATGGGAAGTCATTTAAAAGTGTCCTTATATATATATATCCCAACATTATGGAGACTCTTACCACAACAAGTGTTCGTTCTTTTACTTTTTTCCCTAGAAAGTGGGGTCCAGAGAGCATCTTTCCACTCTTGAGAAAATTGTCACTCCTCTGAAATTTTGCTCACCTCTTCCCATCCTCCATCTGTTGATCTCCTAGCTGTTTTCTGGGTTCCCCATGCAATCTTTTTTTTTTTTTTTGAGATGGGGGTCTTGCTAGGTAGCCCAGGCTGGCTTTGAACTCACAGCGATCCTCCTGCCTCGATCTCCCAAGTGCTGGGATTCCAGGTGTGTGCCACCACCTTGTCTGGAAGAGCTCAGCGGTCCTTGATGATGTCTCCTTACCTCTGCGCCCCTTAACTCCAGGCCCTTCATTAGTCACCCATTTCCCAGGGCTTCTCCTGGGCCTTGCACTGCATGGGACCCTCCCACATCTACAGTACTTCACTTCCGTCTGAACCCTTCTACATTTATTATTTTACTCACAATGTATTTGTTTTGTGTTGTAGTTCTCAACTGTATTTCCCCGAAAGTCAGACTTGACTGGAAAATAAGCCCTGATTTTCCAGGATTCTTATAAAACCTCTCCCAAAAATAAGCCCCAGTTAAGATCGTCAGCCAGATGGATGCATTTAGTACATGCACTTATGACAGATGTATTGAATTATAAAATAATAATATACAATTAAGTATAAAGAAAGAATATTAATACTTAAAATAAGTGATAGCATAAATCATAATTAAATATTGGTAAAGGCCCAAGCAGGTGTGATTAGAATTATTGCTGAGTGACCAGCTGGGGCACAGACCACACACATGCAACTTGATAATGGATGGATGTGGCTGTGTCTAATATGACTTTATAATTCAATATGTTGTGTGCTGTAACACATATTTAATGCACTCGTGAAATAAATGTTTTCTGATTTTTTTTTTTTTTTTTTTTTTTTGAGACAAGGCTTCACTGTATGCTCAAGGCTGGCCTTGAAGTCACTACATAGCACAGGCTGGCCTCAAACTTGCATCAGTCCTCCTTCCTCAGCCTTCTAAGTGCTGGGATTACATGTGTGCATAACCACACCAGGCAGTTTTCTGAATTTTGATGCCTGCAATTTTTCGTTGCTTTTATGTGGACCGTCATTTTCCCCCGCCTTTGGTACTGGGGATCAAACTTAGGACTTTGCACTTGCCAAGCAGGTGTGGTGCCACTGCTGAGCTAAATCCCCAGCCCTAAAACCATCATTGTTTGTTTTTTGGTACTGGGGATCAAACTCAGGACCTTGTGCTTGGGAAGCAGGCGGCAGAACCACTGAGCTAAATCCCTGGCCCATGGACCATCACTTTTGTTTGTTTGATTTTCGGTTTTTTGATTGATATAGGGTCTCACTGTGTAGTGGAGACTGACCTGGCACTTACTATGTAGCCTGGGCAGTCTTGAACTCACAGCGATCCTCCTGTCTCAGCCTCCTGAGTCCTGGGATTACAGGTGTGCGCCACCACACCCGGCTGGACCATCATTCTTCTTTGTTTTTGTTTGGTTTTGGTTTGTCTTTTTTTGGTACGGGGATTGAACTCGAGTCCTTGTGCTT
Organism: Fukomys damarensis; assembly: GCF_012274545.1. NCBI lineage: Eukaryota > Metazoa > Chordata > Mammalia > Rodentia > Bathyergidae > Fukomys > Fukomys damarensis. The sequence continues at coordinate 34,934,331 of NW_022900929.1, read as the reverse complement.
ACGAGACAGGTGGTGGAACCACTGAGCTAAATCCCCAACCCCTGGACCGTCATTCTTAATGTCATCATTTTTGTTGCTACTCTTGTCTCTTAACTCTTCACTTAACACCTGCTCTTATGGGAACTCTGTGAAGCCCAGCCTACTGGAGGTCATGACTTGGATGCAGAATTCATGGGATAAAATCACTGACGGCTGTGTTGTCACTGCACTAGGAGCAGGCTACATGGATCGGAAGTGCTCGTTTGAGGAGGGCTGTGTTGCTGGACATGAGAGAGTAGGGCCAATGGCTTGACAGGAAATGGAGTCCTAAGAAACTCAGGCTGAATTCGGGGTTTGGAGAGTTATGACGATGTTCCCGAAGATGACATGACTGTTTTTGAATAAATGCAGGTTTTTGTACATGAATAAATACAGATTGTTGTAAATGAATAAGTATAGATTATTACGCATGAAAAAAATAAGACATCCCCTGAAAGTAAAAGCCCTATTGTGTCTTTTGGATGCAAAATTTATTTAAGAACTGGTTATTTTTGGGAAAATCTGGCTTATGGGAGAATCATTTGAAGAGCTTTAAAAAATAAGATGCATAGACCTCACCAAACCCTAGATCAACTAACTAGATTGTCAGGGGATGGAGCCCACATGAGATGGACTGAATGTCAAGACCGAAAGCAGCCTCCCCCTTCCATGAGCACAGTACCCTCTGAAGTCTTGGAAGATTTCTGTGGAAGGAAATTAAATGGCTGGATCTCAACCGAGGCAAATTAGTGATTTAGTGAGACTCTGTTTCAAAATTTTATAAAAAGCCATGGGGGTGTGGCTCAGTGTGAAGGCCCTGAGGTCAGGCCCCAGTACTAGGGATAAAAAAGGGTGATGGCACACACCACAAACCCCAGCACTTGGGAGGCTGAGGCAGAAGGATCATTGTAAGTCTGGTCGATATGGCTAATTCAATGCCTGTCAAGACTACATAGCAAGACCTGTCTCAGAAAATGAAAAAAGAAACACAGCTGTGAATCTATTTAACTAATAGTGAGTGAAGTAGTAAAAATTTTAGCACATTACAGGCACTGAGCTATGGAGAATGTCTATGAATGTGCCAACAAAAAATACATAATGATATATAAATAGCCATTTGAACTAAGCCTTAAAAAGAACAATTACTGGGCTAGGGATGTAGCTCAGTGGTGCCACCACCTGCCTTGCAAGCTCAAGGGCCTGAGTTCAATTCCCAGTAAACACACACACACACACACACACACACACACACACACACACAAAGCTATTATACTTTTCACTGTAATCTATTCTTTAGCATTTGGGGTTGTTTGGTCATTTAGGGTTTTTTGTTTGTTTTGCATTTTTGTGTTAGGGATCAAACCCGGGGCATTGCATATGTATTTGAGGTTTTGTTTTTGGGTTTTTTTTTTTTTTTTTTTGATACAATTTATTTGGGTTTTTCTTTTTTTTTTATTTGTTTTTTGACAGGGTCTCACTGTGTAGTTCAGACTGCCCTGCTCACTGTGTAGCCCAGGCTGGTCTTGAACTCACAGCGATCCTCCTGCCTCAGACTCCTGAGTGCTGGGATCACAGGCGTGCACTGCTACGCCCAGCTTGAGTTTACTTTTAAAAACTAGAGTTTACTTATGAAAAATACAAATATCAAAATCAAGTCTTCGGTTTTTAGGATGCTTAGAAGGCCTTCAGAGTTAGAATAATGCCCGTTTTTACTTTTTCCTAATGCTTTTCTAGTTTTACATTTTTTTTAATTGAGTTTATTGGTACAATCTAGGTATACAATACAATTTCATTCATCATTGGGATTCTGTACCTTTACATAATAGGTCTTGATTCTCATTTTTTCGCCTTGTCCCTGCCCTCCCTTCACCCCCTCCTCCCCTTCCCATTTACAAACACTTTATTTCCATTTTTTCAGTTTCTCATATATTTTTCCTCTCCCTTATTACCTTTCCCCCACCCTTCTCACTTTCCCTACACCTTTAGCCCTTTTCTTCCTATTTTACATTATTAATTATCTCATTAGGATCCTGTGTACTATTAATAGTTTTTTGCACCAAAGAAACTATTCGGTATTTCAGTTAAAGAAATCTCTGTATGAACATTAAAAATAGGGAATCCTAAAATAAAACTAAAAAGGAAAGTAAGAGAGAAAAGGCAATGATGTAACATTAAAATAATCCTTAATTCTGGAGATGAAAATGGTCCTCGAACATATTTAAATTGCTTCTTGCTCTTATAGTCTTATTCTTTTTTTCATTATTTAGAGAATATTTTATTAGTTTCTGTAATCAAACCCACGTAGATATGACCTTACATATTTAGTATGATGTGTTACCCCTATACACATGGAAAAAAAATAAAAATAATAAAAATAAATTAACATTTCTAGACCAGTATGGCTGCCCATTTCTGTACTATGCCAACTCAACACAGTAAATTGGGATGACTTTTTCCAAAGTTGGCAGCACCGTTAAAGTTTCCCAAAATTCAATATATATGTGTGTATACATACGTACATATTTATATTTATATAAAAAGACTAATAATAGTATGTTATACATCGATAGCAGCAACAGCTTTTCCAGGTTCTGCAGTCATCTGAACAAAATTATAGAAATTCAGCACATTCCATTAAAAACAAAACAACAACAACAAAAAAAAAAACCCAAAGAAAAGAAAAATATCCAGAAAACAGCAAAGTTCTGTTGCTGTTGTGGTACCTGGGACCATTTCTTTTTTTATTAGCATCTTAATCATCATCTGGAAAGAGAACATTCTAGAGTAATATCATTAAATGTAGCTCTGATAAAGCACGGTCCCTACTATGTATCATAAAGCAGGTACTAGATATTTTACATTCATTGAGGTATGATACAGTACTGTCCTACATCAATAGTACTAGATTCAGTTTTGGTTTGAAATTTACTTTGTCTGCAAATAAGATAGCTACCCCTGTTTTTTTCTGGGCTGCTGTCACATGGAGAATTGTTTTCTATCTTTTCACTTTCAGGCTATGGGCTTCTTTTTGCACTAGGTGTGTTTCTTGTATACAACATATTATTGGATTTTGCTTCTTATTCCATTTTGCCAGTCTATTTCTCTTGATTGGTGAGTTGAGGCCATTGGCATTGCTGCTTATAACTGATATGTACTGACTTATTATTGACATGTTATTGGCCTTTTGTTGACTCTTTTTACTGGGGGACCTTCTCCTTTTAATTTCTTGCCTTGCCTATTTGATTTGCTCCGTTGGGCCTCATGGTGTTGTTGCCTTCATTGTCTTGTTCTAGGATCTTGTTTAGAATTCCTTGTAGTGCTGGTTTGGTATTTGTGTAGTTTCTCAGGTGTTCTTTGTCATGGAAGTGTCTTATTTCCCCATCCATTTTGAAAGAGAGCTTTGCTGGATACATCAGTCTAGGTTGGAGGTTGTTTTCTTTTAGTACTTGAAATATCTCATTCCAGGCTCTCCTTGCCCCAAGGGTTTGTGTTGAAAAGTCTGCTGTGATTCTGATGGGCTTTCCTTTGTATGTGATTTATTTCTTTTCTCTTACCGCTTGTAGTATTTTGTTCTTCTGTTGGGTTTCTGGGATCTTTATTATTATATGTCTAGGTGTAGATTTTTTTTGCTTGTAGCTAGTTGGGGTCCTATATTGCCTCAGTTATCTGAATGTCAAATTCTTCCCCTCTGTTTGGGAAGTTTTCTGTCATTAATTCTGCAAACAGCTTTTTAAAGTCATTTGTATTTTCTCCTGCTACTTCATGTATTCCTATCAGTCTTATGTTATTCTTCTTTGCATCATCTAGGAGTTGTTGGATCGATTTCTTGTGATCCCTTACTGTTTTTAAGAGACCTCTCTTTTCACGGTCACTGGCTGCAATCTTATCTTCTATATCTGAGAGTCTATCTTCGCATTCTTTTATTCTGTTGCGTAAACTTTCAATAGAGTGTTTAATCTCCTGGATATCTGTTTGAATCTGTTTTATGGATTCCATTTCTTTCCTATGTTGGGCGTTTATTTTTTCCATTTCTTTCTTATGCTGGGCCTTCATGGCTTCTATCATGGTCCTGAGCTCATCTATTTTTTTGTCAGTTTCTGCTCTAGAGTCTCGAATCACGACTTCCATTTTGCTCACTATCTCTGTGGTTATCTGGGAAATTATTTCTGTTTTGAATTTTTCTAGAGCCTGATTGATCTGTTTTGTTACTTCCTGTGCTTTGAGTTCAGGGTGTCCTGGTGGTTCACTATCAGCCTTTTCATCCTTATTTTCCCTACTGTTTGCCATTGGTAAACTGGAAGTCTGTCCTTGTGTCTTGCTTAAGTGTTTTCTCATTTTTATTTTTGTTGTCGGACAGTCCTTGGTTTAATCTCTGGATTATCACCCAAATCTTCCTGATATAGTTGCGCCCTAGCTTCTGTGTCTCTAATGACCCACAGACATTCTCATCTTCATAAAATCAGAGAAGACAGCTCATCAAATCAACCGCAATGCTTTACCCCAACTGATACAATCAGCACCACATTAAGATCAAGCACAACTTGGACACTGACCACCTGTGGTAGTCACTAGTCTATTACCCTTAAATCATTTGAATTAAATTGAAATCAAGAAGCAGTCCAGAACATGTCTACAGTGAACAAAATTTCAATATAGTGTATTTACCATTTAATGGCTCAGACAGAGCGAGGATGCAAGACCCCTGATCTCAGTTAGCTGATGGCTGACCCCCATGATGCTGACTGACCTCAGGCTGCAAGGACCAGATTGAGTTCCCCAACCTTCTGAATGGTTGAACTCCACAACGTTCTATTACAGGTTTCCCACGCCCTTTCTTTAAAGATGTTCAAAGTTGGGAACTCAGAAAAATACCCCTGATGACCACCTCTGCCTCTGCAGAGTGGGTCCAAAGACTGGCACAGTCAGGAGGTCTGAGAGTGTAGGGGGCGCTTATGGAGGTTCAGGGGCGCCTTCCTGGTGCTTGAGCGATGGCGGCTGGGTCGGGAGCAGGCGTGGCTCTTCTCTAGTTTTACATTTAAATCTTTCGTCTGTCAGATTTTCTTTTCGTGTGAGAGAATGGCCAAGCTTTCTTCTCACCAAGAATATAAAAAAACATAGCTAATTAGCATTGTGTGTTGAATAATGAGCACTGCCTTCCTCACTAAGGGCAGCTGTTATCAGTGACTTCTTATATAAACAGGTCTGTTTGGGATTTTTATTTTTTATTTTGACATAGGGTTACACTAATATACTAAATTGAACAGGCTATGCTTGACTTTGCAATCCTCCTGCCTCAGCCTTCCCGAGTGCGGGGTTTGTTGGCCATTCTGCCATGGCCAGCTTGTAACATGATTTTCATCCTGTTTAAATTCTGGTTCTTTCTGAGCATCATAACTCTGTGTAGGACATGGTGCATTTATGTCTCTCTTTAGGATGAAAGTCGAGGTCTTACACTGTCCTGTGACGAGACTGAGGTACAGATTAACAGTGAGGACCATATCACCAAAACAAGGCGGCGGTGCCAGACAGCCCAGGGGAGCCCTGCCTTCCAGGTAAATGGGACTGGCACTCTGAACAAAAGCTACCATCTGGGACAGAACTGGCACCTTCTCAGCTGGCTTCGCTTGTTGGTCTCACTGTGACGCTGGGTTTTGGAAGAGTACTGTGTGCTACAATATCCAGAAGGAACAGACATGTTGTGCCTGGTTACTCTGTCTGGGCCTGGGTACTGGGGAAACACTAAGTATTCAGTGTAAATTAAATACTTGTTGAGTGAATGTGTATGTTCACTAAACATCGGTAAGTAAATAAAGAGAGAACAACCAACACAGAATGTGGTTTTAAAATTTTTTTATCAGTACATATTTGTGGTACATAATGTTTACATTCATTGTAGGGAGTAGATACATAATGTACTCAACATATCTTGATTCTTTTTATTTCCCTTGCATTCCCCTCCCTCCACCTCTAGATCCTTTCCTCATTTACAAAAGAGTGGTTTTAAAGTTCTGTTTCTGGGCTGGAGATTTAGCTCAGTGGTTCTGGTGCCTGCCTTGCAAGCTCAAGGGACCAGGTTTGATCCCCAGTACAAAACAAAAATTAAAATTCTGTTTCTGCTTGGCATAGTGATACACACCTGTAATCTCAAAACTCAGGAGGATGAGGCAGGAAGATTGCTGCAATTTTCAGGCCAGTCTAAACTGCATAGCCAAATCTTGTCTCAAAAATAAAAAGTTCTTGTTGGCCATGGTGGTGCACGACTGTGATCTCAGCACTCAGGAAGCTGAGGCAGAAGGATCACTGTGAGTTCAAGACCAGCCTGGGTTACATAGTGAGTTCCACGGCAGTCTGAACTACATAGACCCTGTCTCAAAAAACCAAAAGAAAAAAAAATAAATAAAAAAAGTTCTCCTTTTTGGCCTGGGCCAGTCCTTAGTCTTTCATTGGTGTGGTAATGTGACTGGGCTTCTGCACTTCATTTTGGGCAGTCTCATGCACGTGTAACTTTTACCAGGCATAGTCCTAATGTCTTACTTTGTCACCTCTTATCCTTTGGTCAGCAGACTACCTAGGTCTTGTATCAGAGGTAAGAGAAGGAAGCTTTCCATTTGTTCCAATGATCCTGAGCATGTTTTTTTCCCAAATTCACATTCTCATGACACTAGGTGAGGCTGAGAATGAAAGCCACTACTCTGAAGTCTTACTCTTATTTTTTTTTCTTCCTCCTCGTTTTGTTACCTGTCTTTAGAAGGAAGTGATTACTTCATATTTTTTATTACATTATTTATTTCCTTTATTTAATTTAGCAGGATCATTCTGAAGTAAGCCTAAGTCATCTCACCAAATTGCAGAATCAAGAAGGGCAGGAAAACTGGGATCTCAGAACTACTGGAAAAATTCCTCCTCTACCAGACAAGAGCCATGGCGAGGAGCATGCAGTTTCCTCAGGAAAGAATGAAATAAATGGTATGTCAAGACTTTAAAGTCTCAGCCAAGGTGGCAGCAAGCCCCTGGTGCCTTTCCTGCCTCTTCTGCCTGCTAGGGCTGTTGCTACCTGGCGGTCCTTGGCCTGCAGCGCACCACTCCGATCTCTGCCTTTGTCATCATGTTACCTTCAAGATCAGCCTGGACTACATAGGGAGGCGCTGTATCAGAAAAAGGGAAGACAGGGGCTGGGGACTTAGCTCCATGGTTCCGCTGCCTGCCTTGAAAGCACAAGGACCTGAGTTTGATTCCTGGTACAAAACAAAAGGGGAAGACAGAAAGAGTGTCAGCAGGGCCAGGGATTTAGTCAGTGGTTCTGCTGTCTGCTTTGCAAGCAGAAGGTCCTGAGTTGGATCCCTGGTACCAAAAAAAAAAAAAAAAAAAAAAAAAAAAAAAAGAGTGGTGGCTGGAAACCACAGGGACATTAATCCTTCCTTGATGACAGGAGAGCCTTCATTTTTGTCTCATTAGCCCTCTGGCCAATTGCAGAGGATGGGACTCTGCTGAGTTATTTTTTCTTTTCTTTTCTTTTTTCTTTTTTTTTTTTTAGTGGGAGAAGTTGTTTGTGAAATCTAGGGATGGAACCCAGGGCTAGCCACACATTTATGGGTCTGTCTACCTCTCTGCTATTCCCCCATCCTAGTTTAACCCCCACCCCTCCTGGTCATTTTGATTCATGTGTCTCAATGAGTGTGTGTGTGTGTATGTGTGTGTGTGATACAGGGGATTGAACCCAGGGCCTTGACACTGAGCTACATCCCCAGCTTTTTTCAGCTTTAATTGAGTTTATTGGTACATTTTAGGGATACAGTACAGTTACATCCATTGTTGGGATCTTGTACCTCTACGTGACAAGTCTTGATTCTCATTTTTTTCCCTTGTTCCTGCCCTCCCTTCACCCCCGCTCCCCATCTGCAAACACTTTATTTCCATCTTTTCACTATCTCACATTTTTTTCTTTTCCCTTATTACCCTTCCCCTACCCATTCCCCAGCTCTTTTTTATTTTTTAATTTTGAGACAGGGTCTCATTAAGTAACTAAGTTGCCCAGGCTGTGCTTGAACTTGCAAACCTCCTGCCTCAGCCTGTCAAGAGTGCTGGGATTCCAGGTGTGCAGCACCATGCCTGGCATAGACCCATTTTTAAAGTGTGATTTAAAGCAAGATGCAATATGACAGTTGGCAGTGAAGATCTCTAGGACTTAATTTCTCTTCCTTGGATAAAAGGGTGGGCCGGTCAGTCAGGTTCATCCCTTGAGACACAGGTAGTTTGGAAGATTAAATTAAACCATATAATTTCTTGGAGAAGAAATGAACTTTTTATTAATTTCAGAGCAAGAAAAAAGTTGCAAGATTACCAAGAGTTCCTGTGTATGTATATCTTATCCAGATAGCCTGGTTTTCCAAATAAGGCTTTGCCTTATCCTTTTCTCTAGTCTATTAATGTGTGTGTGTACTGTATGGTGTATAGGGGTATTTTTCCTGAACTCTTTGATGTGTGTATGTGCCCCTTTCCTCATGATTGTCTGTCTTTATGCCCAGACTGGGGATTGAACCCATGGTCTCACACATGCTGGGTAAATACTCTACCATTGTGCTATGCCATAGCAATAGCACCCAGCTTGTAGAATTTGTTTTGTTTTGTTTTGGGGGTGGAACTCAGGACCTTGTGCTTATAAGGCAGGCACAGCACCACGGAGCTAAATCCCCAACAGCACTTTTTAAGTTTTATTTTGAGACAGACTCTTGCTAAATTCCCCTGACTGGCCTTGAATTTGAAATTCTACTATTTCATCTTCTTGAGTTATTGGAATTACAGGTGTGCACCACTGGGCTCAGCTAAATGTGTTTTCTTAAACAAGAGTTTTCTTACATAAATGTAGAGAGTATAGAACGTTTCATTGGTATTTATTTCACAGTAAACCCCATAACTAAGCTTTTTAATTTTTTCTTTTTTTGTGTGTATATTCAGATAAAGGTGTATTAGGCATTGAACCCAGGGCCCTCAAACTGAGCTACATCTCCAACCTGGTTTTTTGTTTGTTTGCTTCTTTTGTGGTACCAGGGTTCTAACTCAGGCCCTTGTGCTTGCAAAGCAGGCAGTGGAAACACTGAGCCAAATCCCTGGCCCTCCAACCTGTTTTTTAAATTTAAATTTAAATTTTTTTGTACTGGGGATTGAACTCAGGTCCTTGCGCTTGCAAGGCAGCCCACTGAACCACTGAGCTAAAATAAATCCCCGGCCCAAACCTGTTTTTTTTTTTGTTTGTTTTTTTTTGATAACAAGACCTCCTCAAGTCACCATGTTGTCCAGCCTGGGCTCAAACTTAAAATCTTCCTGTTTTAGCCTCCTAGAGTGCTAAGATTTCAGGTGTACCACCATTTCCAATTTCCAAAAAATTTCTTAATGAGAATTAAAAAAAATATTTTCATTATTCAAGTCAACAAAGCTTAATGAGCTGGGTATGGGGGCACACACCTGCAATCCCACCCCTCAGGAGGCTGAGGCAGGAGGATTGCTGAGAGTTAAAGACCAACCTAAACTATATAGCAAGACCATGCCTCAAAACAAAAAAACCTTAATGGAAAAATATTCATTAGTTCTGTATCTTTGGCTTTAGATAATGAAGATTCAAAGGAACCTTCAAAAAGAAATTTTCAGTATACAGAAGGGATTTGCAAACTTGGGAATAGGAAAAGAACCGCAGCCACTACTCCAAGTAAGTCTTACACACAAAAAAACACGAGGTCGTGGCTGGCCCACTTCAGACTAGTGTGGGAAAGTCCATGGAGGGTAGCAGCAGAAAGCTCAGGCTAGAACCAAGGCTTACCTTCTACTGCTCTGTTTTGAGCTTTGAGATCTTAGGCAACTTATTCTCAATACTCTAGCTTCCTCAGTGTAAATGACTGTACTACCTATTTCATCAGGTTGATAAGCAGATTGAGAGTCTCTTTTCTGTCACATTACCTAGCACAGCCAATAGCAGGTACCAGGCTGTCAGCAAATATCTGATGTGTAAATGTCTACAAAGTATTTGACACAGACAGTGCCCACCATGTACTAAGTTTCTAATGAATCTAAAGGACTCAATTTTTGTATATGTAAGTTTTATTGCTTGTATAAAGGTGGAACAATGCATGGTACATTCAGTGTTGACTTGTGTGTGGGGGTGTGTGTGTGTGTGTATGTATTTTTTTGGTACTGGGGATCGAACTCGGGCCCTGTGTATTTTTAGTTGTTAGAATACTTATCATATATTAGAAATGTTTATATAAATAGCATAAAGTAGTGGTCAGCAAACTCCTCCCCACCCACCTTGGTTAGTCTTATATCTCTTGAGCTAACTTTCCACACTTTTAAATCATTTAAAAGATGAGACAGGGCTGGGGATTTAACTCAAAGGTTCTGCCGCCTGCCTCACAAGTGCAAGGACCCGAGTTTGTTGTAAGTATTATAAAGTACCAAATTTGAGGAACTAGGGGTTGTGTCTTAGTCATAGAAATATGTGCTTAGCATATAAGAGCCTTGGCTTCAATCCCCAGCACTACCCCCCATCAAATTTGTGATGATTAAATGAAAGCTATTAACTGGTCAGTAGGACAGGACAATCTCTTAGTCTTCTTCAGACTAAACCAAGCTGACAGGGAAATGGACACTGGGGAAATGGTGAATGTTTAACAATCTACAGGATAAATACCTTTGCCACGAATGTCTAAAAACTATCTGCTTTGAAATTAAAGTTTTAGGAACTAGATAGTAAAGTTGAATGTCAGGCCATGGTGGCACATGCCTATAATCCCAGCACTCAGGAAGCTGAGGCAGGAAGATTGCTGCAAGTTTTGAGGCTAGCTTGTGCTACATAGTGAGTTCAGGGCCAGCATGAACTACCCAGCAAGACTCTTTTCTCAAAAAACAAAACAAAACAAAAACCCAAAAATAAGTAAATAAAATTTAAAAATAAAGTTGAATGTCAGGGATGAAAAAATGTGAACAGAAAAATTCAGGAAGGTGACTGACTGGATTTTGTCTTAATTTTCAAATTTTGGGGAAATATTCTAGACTTTAAAAAGCTCCACGAGGCTCATTTTAAGGAAATGGAGTCCATTGATGAATATATTAAGAGAAGAAAGAAACACCACTCATCTCATGAAGTGAAGGTACGCAGATAAAATTCATGTTCTTAGTGGGGCTAAGTCATTTGGTATTAATTTTGAAGCCATGGAATACCCCAGTTAGTACAGCCAGCTGTGTGTGATTCTCCCCGAGGGATCGTTTGGTTTGGATTTAACATCTGTAGCTTGAAATTGTTAAAACTCTCAGGATGAAATGAAGTACCCTCGCCACAAGAAGGCAATTCCAAGTGGCCACAAGTTCTCTTTTTGCTGACATTGTGCCCATGATGCATCAAGGAGGGACTGAGTATGGCAGGAGTTGTCGTCCTTCCTGTCCATCACTAGGGGACTGTGGGGTGATTCACAGTGGCTCCTGAAGGGCATCTGTGGTAATGCCTCCCTAGGGTCTGTGGGCAAGGCCCTGCTGGGCTCAGCACCCTCTCCTGTAAGCGGAGGGGATGCAGGCAGCCTGGAGGTTGAGTTCCAGTAGTGGGTTGATGCGTCCTAGGAAGTTGATGTACTGGCATCTGGGGTTAAGAGGGTACCCAATAGAGCGCTGAGAAACGTTTGGTTTGGACTTTAATAATATAGAATACCTTATTTGTCAAAAAAGCATTTAAGGCAGTTTGTGGTATTTAAATATAACAGGAAACACTATGAAATCCATTCAAAAGTGGCATAGAAGCTGGGTATCGTGGGACACAATTGTAATTCCAGCACTTGAGAAGCTAAGGCAGGAGGATCTGCCAGTTTGAGGCCAGCTGAGTTGTGAGTTGGGAGGCCAGATTGATAGCGTGGTTGCTTTTAAAGTACAGCATATAAGCTTTTTTTGGTGAGAAGCTTAATTAAAAGAACAAATGTTCTTTTCAACTCAACAGTATTTATAAAATCAATCACTGTTACTTAAAGATACCATCAACTTGCTGACAGCAACAAAGCCAAGCCATGCTGTTCAATGTCTCTGTGCCTTCATCACTAATTTAACAGCATGGATGGGGAGGGGAACCCAAAGGTATTCAGTGTGTCCATAGTTAGGGTGTCTGACGTATTAAGAAGGGCTAAGTATCGTTACATCCAGGGTCAAATACTGGCACAAGAGGGTCAAAAGCACAGCCACTCTTCCTGCATAGGTGCCTGAGTACCAGGAAGTGGATTTGTTAAGTCCTTGATGGACAGTCAAGTGTTCCTTATTATGTGATAGGGAGGACTTAATTTTCCAGGTAAAGGTAAGACCAGTACAACTGCTTAAATCACAAAAAATTTTCATTAGCACATATCTGCGATACTTACCTGTAGCGACAGGGTTTTTTGAGACAGGGTCACACTATGTAGCCCACGCCAGCCTTGAAATTGCGGTGATCCTTCTGCCTCAGTCTCTCAAGTGCTGGGATCACAGGTGTGACCACCACACCTGGCCCTCATTTATTCTTTGGCCTTGACAGTATCTAAAAATGATAAGCTAAGTGCAGCCCTTCACAGCTGTGTCAATGTGAGCATTTCTTTCCCTCTCATTTTGTTTGTTTGAGCCAGGGTCTCACTGTGTAGTTGAGACTGACCTGGAACTCACTATGTAGCCCAGGCTGGTCTCAAACTCACAGCAGTTCTCCTGCTTCAGCCTCCCGAGTGCTGGGATTGCAGGTGTGTGCCACCACGCCTGGCCCCTCTCGTTTTTTATGGGGAGGGAAGTATTTTTAAGAACTTTAAAATGCTATTGCACAGGAGTGGGTGGGGCAAGGGAGTAGGCAGAATCATTTGTAGATTCTGCATGCTCAATCCGTAGTAGGTTCTTTAAGTTAATATTTTAAAATTGTGTATCACATCACACCCTCAGAGGTCCCACGACTACAGCTACAAGGGGCCATTTGGCCACATTCTTTCTAGTTAGAAGATACTTGGGTCTGTGGCACACACTACCCCATGCACAGCCACCACAGCAACCCAGCAGAGGTAACTGCGCAGTGGTCAGACAGGCAGTACAGGGCAAGGAGGGGAGGAAGGGATGCAGGTCCAATTCCAAGCGGGCGGAAAGCAATGAATGGGAGCTTCTTCCAAACTTTGGGAAGGACACAGTACCATGTAAGAGGCCAAGCTTTTTCTGTTTCCCTTCAGAAGCAGCCTGGCAGTCAGCGAGGGGTAATGACACCTATACCTCCAGGAGCAAGGCGCTCTGCAACTTGCACTCCCGCCAGCCAGCTGCGCTCACAAGGACAGGCCCAAGGCCATGCCGGGCAGAGTGATGTGAGTCTGAAAGGATCTGTCAAGCGCTCCGGGCTCTCAGTGACGAAAATGAATGTCAGGTGAGGAGATCACGTCCAAAAAAAAAAAATGTGGAAGTGATTTCAGGTGTACTTGATTTAGTAAAAAGGGGGAAAATCGGCTATAGAAAGATCAGCAGTTTTGATTTAAGTGCTAATCTTTCTTTACATTTGGCTTCAGTTTTCTCGTTTGACCCAACTTTCCTAGGCACATATTTGATAAGGATAAAATATAAGATATTGGACTGGGGATTTAGCTCAGTGGTTCTGGTGCCTGCCTTGCAAGCACAAGGTCCTGAGTTCAACTGCTGGTACCAAAAAAAAGAGATATTGTTGGTTAATCTTCATTTTATGTTAACTGATTTTTTCCTTGAAGGGATTTTTTTTTTTTTTTTGCTACTGGGGGTTGAACTTGCTACCTTATGCTTGTGAAGTAGGTGGCAGAACCACTGACCTATAAAATCTCCAGCCCTTTTTCCTTGAAGTTTTGAATTCTATTTATTGAATTAGCATGCAATATGAGGCATCTATAATTTGTGGTCCTAATTTCATTTAATATGACTTAAGAATGGTGGTCAAAGGTCTAAGCCTTACTTCATAGCCATGTGTAAAAGCCTGGACCTCACAGCACCTCTCCTAATGCATACGATTGTCTCAATGCTGTTGTGGAGCCCTGGGTAGGAATCTGAGAGTATGGACTCAGGGTCACCATCAGCTCCGTTTTAATTTTTTCTGGTACCAGGGATCAAACTCTGGACCTTGCACTTGTGAGCCAGGAGTGGTGCCACTGAGCTAAATGCCCAGCAATCAACCCTTAGTTATAAGTCCAGAAGTTCCACTCTATTGACACTACCAACAATAAATTTATACATCTGTACTTACATATGTCACTACTGAATCTGCCTGTTGAAGAGTCAACATTAGTGTATTAACCACGGAGACAAGTCACTGCCTGCTGACTGTTGACAGATGTGCTATCAATTATAAAGCACTTCCCAATCACTGAGATACACTCATGGCGATTTGCCGTGAGGAGTCTGGGCCAGTTTACAGAATGCTCGAAAGGGTGACATTACAGTGTTCTAGGAAGATGCTATCATCACTCTCCTGGCACAGCAGCCTCCTGTCCCTTGGACCTGGTGTCACAGTGTCTGTTGGGGGTGGCTTCTGGATCAGCTTCTGAACTTTCACTCGAAGCTTACAGCTGTATCCCTCACAGTGCCTTTCAGGTCAGTGGCCACAGTGGAGACACCAGAAGATTCTAAATGTATGTTTTTCAAGTAATGAATAATAAAAAGTGGCACAATTTAATTTGTCTTCCCATCAGCCTCTTAAAAACGTGTTTTCTGCCTGGAGATGTTCCAGGACATGCTTTCATTTGTAAACTTCACATAAGAACTGACAGCTTGAATTCCACTGTCCTGTTTAGGTTTTCAGCTGCTACTAAAGATAATGAGCATAAGCGTTCACTGACCAAGACTCCAGCCAGAAAGTCTCCACATGTGACTATGTCCGGGAACACTCCAAAAGGCCAAGTTGTGTTCGGGACACCAACATTAAAGACCACCAAGGGAAATTCTGCTGCTGCTGGTAATATGCTTCATCTTTAAACTTCCTGAAATTGTCTTTCTTTAAAGCCTCTCCATGTATATAAAATCAAAAGCAGGTCAGGCGTGGTGGTGCACCCCTGTAATCCAAGCACTCAGGAGGCTGAGGCAGGAGTTCCAGACCAGCCTGGGCTACATAGTGAGTTCCGGGACAGTCTCAACTACATAGTAAGACCCTGTCTCAAAAAAACAAAACAAAACAAATAAAATAAACTAAGGTGTTTGAATTTAAAAAAAAAAATCAAAAGCAAAAATTTTGTAGCTGGGGTGAGGTACATACCTGTAATCCCAGCTACTTGGGAGGCTGAGATAGAAGGATCACAAGTTTGAGGCCAGCTGTACCAATAAAAGTAAAATATTTTTCTAAATAAAAATTAAAAATAATTTTTAAAGGTCTGGTAACGTAGTTCAGTGAAAAGTAACATGAAAAAAACTTGTACATTTTTAACTTTATGGTACAAAAATTCACTTTATTTCTTCTTTTTTTTTTCTTTTTTCTTTTTTCGGTACTGGGGATTGAACTTGGGTCCTTGTGTTTACAAGGCAGGCCACCAAACTGCTGAGCTAAATCCCCGGCCCTCACTTTGTTTCTTGATACTGAGGTTTGAACTCAGGACCTTTTTACTGACCTACAGTATACCCAGCCTTTTTTTTTTTGAGACAGGATCTCACCATGTTGCTGAGGGGGGGTCTTCAAACTTATGATCCTCCTGCCTCAGCTACCTAATTGCTGGGATCACAGGTGTGCACCACAGTACCCTATAGAAATTTACATCCTTCAGTGAGAATAGCCTTTATTAAAAACAGCCAAAGCTAGGACACTCATAGGACACTCATCCTTATGCATTAAGGTGTTTATATCAGTTTGAGTTAATGGTAATAGGATGATTAACAGAATTTTAAAGGGCATCTATTTTAAGGAAAATAGGCTGAAGCATAATCCACTATCTCTTTAAACAGAGTTCTCCATGCCCATTGACCCTAGGAAATGTCATGGCTGTCAGATGATTTTGGAGCTGCTAAGGGGAAATCTATTGGTTAGCTGTTCTCAGTTTTTTTCCTCCTTTGATTTTCAACCCTTCCCCTTAATCCTACATCTTCTTTAGCCCATTCTTATAGATGGTCCTAGCCTGACCAGGCTGCTAAAACACTGTCAAAGCCTTGAGTGGCTTCTGAACAGCTGAAGCTTCCTTCTCAGACCCAGAGTCTAGATCAGGGCACTGGCATGGTCTGGTCTGGCGGAGGCCCCTTCCAGCCCTAGGACTCCTGATTTGTATCTTCAGGCGGCAGAAAGCGCGAGCAGGCAGAGACCCTGTGGAAAGTACTAATACCATCCAAGACCCACTCACCCCCAGGGGCCTGCCCCAATTCTAGTCACACTGGGGATGGACTGAGGTATCCAGACTAGATTTTTAAGATTTAGAAGTGACACTTTGATTAAAAACTACTATAGCAGATCCTTTTTCCTAAGTCCTTCAGTGTTTTGAGATTTTTTTTTTGTTTTCAGTTATTACTCCGCTCAAACTGACAACCATGACAATGCAGACTCCTGTCTCCAATAAGAAACCAGTATTTGACCTTAAAGCAAGTTTGTCTCGTCCCCTCAACTATGAGCCACACAGAGGTATGTGGGGTGCTTTGAGCTACAGGGATGTAAGAGACCTCAGATTAAATCTGTCTCTGAAAATATCAAAAAATTCCAGGGACTCAGAAGAAGCCACACCTGAATACCCAGAGCTGTCCTCTGCCCCTACTTCCCCATGGAGCCACTTGTAAACAGTTTCCTTTGAACAAGTGCTAAATGACTGGTTCATGTAAGCTTTTATTAACTGAAAATATAACTTCTGAAGAACGTCACTACAAAAACATAAAAAACTTCAGCCCAAATGAAGAAACTTTAGCCCATGCTAGGGTCCCACCTTGCGGCTTGTGTTAATAATGGGACTGAGACACAGGCCTTTGAATACCTGTTTGAGTCCATCCTTTTGTTTTCTTCGTCTCAGGTGTTCGTTTAAAATGAGAACACCTGAAGTGTGTACTGGAGTAACCACCATGTTGCACAGTAGACCTCTTTTAACGCAGCCCTCCCGTCTCCCTGGTCCTCCTGACTACTCCTCGGCTAACCACGGTCCCTCTCTGCCTCTTACTTCAACTGCTTTTGAGTATGTGCAGCACAGCAGAGTTGAGAAACTGTGTGATTCTAATCATAACTCGCAAGAGTGTCTCCTCCACGCCCCATGGCCTGGGATCTGGGATTCACGCTATATAGTAACATATAGTAACTTCCCTGTGTATTCCTTTTTTTTTTTTTTTTTTTTTTTTTTTTTTTTTTTTTTTAGGGACCTTGCCCTTGTGAGGCAGATGAGGCAGGCCCTAGCCTTCTTTGTAGTCCTTTTTGTAGTTACTTATGGCCTTTGGGCTTGTTTGCTTACTAATTATCTCTTACCCCAGGACCTTATCTGGTGTGAATCCTTTAACAGTCTGTGTTTCTATTATTTATTATCTGACCCAGCTAATTGTGTAAGGGTTATTAGAGTGGTTAATGACGTATGGACCAATTAAAAACGTTTTATCTTTTACAGTGTGAAATTAAAACAGTGGCAGAATGCACTGGCAGGTACCCACAGAAGAACCTTATAAAGTTGGAAATATAAGTAAAAGAATATTAAAACTGTCTTTTTCTTTGTCCTACCCAAGGCAAGCTGAAACCATGGGGGCAATCTAAAGAAAATAATTCTCTGAATGAACATGTGAGCCGAATGAATTTCCGTAAGAAAACTTACAAGCAACCTCCTCTCCAGACCAGGTATAGACATCCTCATCCTCATCTATTGTTATCATTTTTCAATTCATTTTTTTTTGGGGGGGGGTACTGGGGATCTATCTCTGGTCCTTGTACTTCCAAGGCAGGTGGCAGCACCACTGAGCTAAATCCCCAACCCCACAATTTTTCTATTTTAAAGACAATGTATGGACTCACTGCTAAAGGGCACATCTTAGTGGCAGTTGGGTTTCAGGAGGTTAGAAGTGGAATGTCTCAGTCCATTTGTCTTGCTGTGACAAGATTACTGTTTGTGAGGTCCTATGGGCGACTGGGATGAGGCAGATTCAGAGTGCCAGTTTTGCATGGGACACCAGTGCCCAAAACCCGGGCACCTTGGCATGCAAGTCGATGTGTAAATTCTTTGCTGCCAAGGAAGCCAGGTTTGCAGAGTGTGGAGGTCCTGCTTGGTGGTGGTGGTGGTGGGATGCCAGGGTGGTGCTTGGAGGCTTCTTTCAGCAGGAAAACAAGCTGAAGCCAGAATTCACACTGGGCCTCCCTGCTTAAAGCAGTCCTGACATGGTCCTGATGCCTATCACATGGCTCTGGGCCTACGTCCAGCCTTTACAAAGGCCTTTACCAATAATATTTGTCTTTAAGATAGGTATGTGGTCTTGGACTTTTTCCTTTTGGCATAATCCACTCCAAAAAAACCCAGTGGCAATAGTTCCAGCACTCTCCCCACACTACGTGATTGTGAACTTGACCTTTGCATCTAATAGCAGAGGCTTCTCACTTAAAATACATTTTTAAAGCACAGAATTTTTTCTGGTCCCGGAGCTCGAATTCAGGACCTTGTGCTTGCAAGGTAGGCCCAGTTGTGCCACTGAGCTAAATCCCAGCTCAGTTACCGAGGTGCCTTCTAATTCTAGTCCCTTGGGTGATGTTTGAATGCTTAGCTTAGATCAGTGAGCAGCAGATGCTAGAACCCCACAGGTAGAGCACAGAGCCCATAGAACTGTTCCACACAAGTGTCCAGATGCCATGTGAGGACAGCAGTCCAGCAGCTGCTTCTCAGGCCCGTCATGAGTGGAGCTGCACTAGAACTAACTGCGGCCTGTCTTTCTCAGGGAAGAGCAACGGAGGAAACATGAGCAAGAACGGAAGGAGAAGAAAGCCAAGGTTCTGGGGGCTCGCAGGGGCCTCATTATGGCTAAAGATAGATGAGTTTTGAACTCCTGTAAATATTTCTTCATTCTAAATTCACTTTCCTTCTGTAAATATTTCTACACTGTCCTCTGCCCCATTTTTCTACAGACACATTTTGTTAATTATCTATGTAGGGTCTGTGAGTTCATGTGCCACAGCTCTGAAAGGCACGATCTTAAAGCTCATGAATTCTTTGGAATGGCTTGAAACTAAGTCTTTGTACAGCTCAATTATCTGATGAGACCCATCCCAGATTCTTAACCTACATCTGTAGTGTTAATGTCCTGCTTGCTGGCACTAATATTAATAGACTTGCAGTCCTCTTCCGGGCAAGAGCTCTTACCCGAGGGTACGGGTTGTATGAAAAGCTTCAGAATTTGAGCAATGAAAAGTTAATAGGGAAAGCTGGGATAGGAAGGCCACCCGCCTTCATTCATTCTCTGCAGAAGCTACTAATCTTTTTTTTTTTTTTTTGGTACTGGGGATTGAGCTCAGGACCTTCCTTGCATGGCACCACCGAGCTAAATCCCCAGCCCAGAAGCTACTAATCTTAATGCGCTCAGCCAGTGGTTTGGTTATAGTATCAGTATTTTGCTTGTGAAAAAATGTTTTGTTTAGGCATATAAACATCTTTGTTCGTATCTCTTCATGTAATTGCCATTATTTTTTAAAAAATAAAATTCTACAGCTGATTCTATTTATTGCTTATTTAAAAGGAAGAGGTATGGGCCAGGGATTTAGCTCAGTGGTTCTGCCACAAAATTAAATAATAAATAAATAAATGGAAAAGCTACATGGTCTGTCAAAATTGGAGAAGGGGGTGTAGCTTGACACACACAAGGATTACTACTTTAAAGATTTGCTCTGGGGGCCCGGGATTTAGCTCAGTGGCACTGTGCCTGCCTTGCAAGTGCAAGGTCCTGAGTTCAATTCCTGGTACCAAAACAAAGCAGAACCAATTTTTTTTGTTGTTGTTTTTCAAAACAAAAAAAAATTTTTTTTTTTGGTACCAAGGATTGAACTCAGGACTTTGCACTTGCAAGCCAGATGCCAGCACCGCTGAGCTAAATCCCCAGCCCTACTTTTTGTTTTTTGAGACAGGGTTTCTCTATGCAGTTTAGGATGTCTTTGAACTCACTAAGTAGCCCAGGCTGACCTTGAACTCACAGCACTCCTCTTGCCTCAACCTCCTAAGTGCTGGGATTACAGGCGTGCCACCAAGCCTGACTGGGAGGCTGAGACAGGAGGATCATGAGTTTGAGCCCAGCCTGAGCAAAAAAAAGAACTGGTGAGGTTCATGGATTTTAGAAGACAAGCTCTCCACTAAATATCCCATTTCTTAGTAACTTCTACACATCCTTATTAATGTGGAAATAGAAGGAACCTAAAAGGAATTGTGGAAAGACATGAACAGTCCTCTGAGACTTCTTGCTTTGAATCTGCCTTCTCATGTGCAGAGTCTTTGTAACAGGAACCATTTTGACAAAAACATGGTAACTACATCAGTGCTTGCAACCTAAGAAACAGAATCTGGTTTCAGGATGTGTTTTCCTGATCTGCCCTCTGACAGCATTTATCCTGTGTCTTACTTTCTCATTGCTGAGACAAAATACCACCCAAAGTTAAAGGAGGATAGGTTTATTTCAGCTCACCCTTTGTAGAGGTTTCAGTCCATAGCTGGCTGGCTCCCAGGCAGAGCAGAGTAACAGAAGAGCGTCAAAGAGGTATACAGTCCATGGCAAAGCAGGGCAGGCAAGCTGGTGTGGTGGCGCATGCCTATAATTCCAGCACTCAGGAGGCTAAGGCAGTAGGATCGCTGTGAGTTCGAGACCAGCCTGGGCTATTGAGTTCCAGGTCAGTCTCAACTATACAGTGAGACCCTGTCTCAAAAAAACAAACAAACAAAAAACACCCAGGGCAGGCAAAAGCAAGCATCAAGCTATAACAGCAGCAGTAGCAGCAGCCTTCCTCTCCTTTTTATCCCTCCCAGGCTATCTGCCTCTTGAGTGATGCCACCCACACCCAGGATGGACCTTTCCATCATCCACACCCAGAACTATGCTCCACTAATTAGTGGACTAATTTAGCACCACACTAGATCCAACCACCTCAGAAAAGCCCACCTATGACTGCATGTGACTTTGGAGGGACATCTAGATACGAGCCACAATATCCCGTTTTAAGGAATACATTCCAGTCATTCATTGGACACCAGTAGGGTTTATTTTGGGCTGGGCTGTATCTCAGTTGTACAGTCCTTGCCTACCATTTAGGAAGTCCTGGGTTCTATCCCAGCACCATAAAACAAAACACTTTTTTTTTTTGTCTGTATCACAGAGGCTACTACTACTCTTAGTTTAACAATAAACTGCAGTATGTTCTTCCTCATCTAAAAAGCCTTGGGTTAAGCACTGGAGAATTTTCATAAGCAAATTCTTCTGTGTGGGCTGGATCAGTAAACACACCAATAAAATCTATTTCCAGGAAGAATGGACCATCTACTTTATCAGCCAAGGTGAATCCTATAGAAGAAATCTAAAGTGAAAATAGAGAAATTGATTAAAATCTTACCATTGATGTACTGCTGTTATTCCATGAGTTATCGCTGTGCATGATGAGTCTTTACACTAGGAGCACTCAGCAGAACACAGCAGTTCTCATGTGGTAGAGCAAATTAGAATATGGACAAGACTGTTGTTCTTTCCCCCTTTTGGTGGTCCACTTGACAGCAGAACAACACAAATGCCTAATGGAGCTCTTATGCTCTTTTCTTTCTTTGTCTGAGACAAAGTCTCACTATAGTTTAGGTTGGTCTTGAGTTTACTATGTAGCCCAGACTGGCCTCAAACTTGCGGTGATCCTTGTGACTCAGCCTCCTGAGTGCTGGGACGGCAAATGTGCAGTACCACGCCCAGCACTGGAGCTCTTCTGAACTCTTGTTTGAAAACAAAAATAAATTGCAGGCATACTGAGAAAATGATGACAACATCCCACCACAGTAGGGTGAGTTCACTGGACAGGTCTCAATCTGCATCTGGGTACAAAGAGAGGGGACCCTGCATAGGAATTTCATCATTCATCTGCCAGCTTCCCAAAACAGGCTAAATTTGTCCTCTTGGGGGTTGTTTCACTATAGTATCATCCTGGATGAGAAGTATGGGGAAATCTTACCCTGTCAAGCAGAAGCTGGTACTGGGCATCCCGAATTCTTCCTTTATTTGTGAAGAAAAATTTGGAGAAGGGAATCTGAAAGAAAACATTTATCTGTATGGAATTGCAATGATCAAAAAAAATTTAAATTTCATTTTTAAATTATTTAAAGTACCAATATAGAGCCGGGCGTGGTAGCGCGTGCCTATAATCCCAGCACTCGGAAGGCTGAGGCAGGAGGATCGCTGCAAGTTTGAGACCAGCCTGGGCTACACATTGAGTTCCAGAGCAGTCTGAACTACATAGTGAGACCCTGTCTCAAAAAACCAAAAAAAACAAAAAACAAAAAACAAACAAAAAAAAAACCCCAATATAGAAGCTGTTTGGACCAAGATACAAAGGCATGTAATACTTTGTTTCAAAAAAGGGAAAAAGAAAAAAAAAAAAAGCTGGGTGCAGTGGTACACACTGGGAGGCAAAGCAGGACTGCGAGTTGGAGGTTAGCCGGGGCAATTTAGTAAGCCTTGGTCTCTAAATAAACAGCCGGATGTAGCACAATGCTTCCTGGTTCAATACTTGAGTAGTATCTGCAAAAGCAAAACAACAAAAAAAGGGGGGGAAAAAAAAAAGAATAGAAAACAAAATCTAAGCCAGAAGTCCCAAATGACAAATAATAGGGTACAAATTACAGCTGAAAGAAAGTGAACTAGGAAAAAATTTGTAACACAGCCAAGAGACTAGTATCCTACACACAGCTTTTACAAATATCTAAGAAAGGGGCGGGAGAGAGTTGTGCTCCGTGCACACTGACCTCAGCCCGCTCCACGCTGCACAGGCCAGCAGCACTGGCCTCGGAACTTGGGCAGTTGTCCAGGCCCCCAGGCTTAACTTCCAGCAGACAACCACATGTTATGTGTGTTATGCGGCCCTGGTGCAGTGACAGGAAGAATCCTGCCTTACCTGACATACATTCTTCCTAGAGATACTGAGCCTGAACCTAGGCAAGTCTTTCCATCTAATACCTAGTCTTCAGAAAACAGGAGGGACAAGGTAAGTGACAACACATAAGGAAACAAAAACAATAAAAAACTGAAGGGGAAAAAAAAAAGGGCTGGATATGGTGGAACACACCTATAATCCCAGCACTCAGGAGGTTGAGCTAAGAGGATCGCTGTGAGTGTGAGGCCACGCTGGGTTACATAGTTCAAAGCCAGCCTGAACTATAGCCTGTCTGTTATTTTTAATGAGGATGGAGAAGCTGGGCATGGTGGCACACACCTGTAATCCCAGCACTCGGGAGGCTGAGACAGGAGAATCGCTGTGAGTTTGAGACCAGCCTATAATCCCAGCACTCGGGAGGCTGAGACAGGAGAATCGCTGTGAGTTTGAGACCAGCCTGGGCCACACAGTGAGATCCAGGTCAGTCTCAACTAATAGTGAGACCCTGTCTCAAAAAAAATTTTTTTTTAAATTAGGATGGAGAGAATAACCTGTTTTAGTGGGAGGGTGGCTCAGCTATTTTAGAGGCAGCTGCCAAGTGTAACAGGTGGCATTCTAAGGTGGCCCTAACAATTCCCACCTGCTGATATGTACGCACCTCCCAAGTATCCAATCAAACACTGATCTCAGCTGCAGTGAGGATTTTGCCAATAGAGTTAAGGGTCCACATCAGCCACCCTTAGGAGACTGCCCTGTGTAGATGTGACAAGCATCTGAGCCCATAAAGAAGGCTCTTGAGCGTGAGAGACTCTCCAGGGCCCCACCCGACCAACAGCAAGGCCAGGAGGATTTAGCTCTACAATTACAAGGAACTGACTTTGCCTAGGAAGCAGAAAAAGCTACAGTCTTCCCCAGAAACTCCAGGAAGGAGCACAGCCTAGAAGACACCTTCATTTCTGCCATAGAACTGACCAGCTGAGGCCAGGCATGGTGGCACACTCCTGTAACCCTAGCATGCTGGAGGTTGAGGCTGGAGGCTCACTGGGTGTTCAGGGCCAGCCTGGGCTACACAGTGAGTTCAAGGCTAACCTGAACTATATAATGAAAACTAAAAAGGGCTGGGGACATAGCTCAATTCAAAGGTTCAATCCACAGGACTGCAAAAACAAAAAGAAACTGACATAATGTGAAATAGGAAGAAAAGGTGCAAAGGGGAAGTGGGAGGGGTAGGGGAAAAGGAGAGAAGGGGGCTGGGGATTTCGTTCAGTGACACTGCTGCCTGCCTCAAGCACAAGGACTTGAACTCAATCCCCTATAATAAAACAAAACAAAACAACCAACCAGGACCAGGGATTTAGCTCAATGGCACCATGCCTGCCTCACAAACACAAGGTCCTCAGTTTAACCCCAGGTACCACAAACAAACAAACAAAATAGTTCTTAAAGCTTCATCTTATTTAACAACTAGACTGCTTATGCTGTCAAGAAGTTGAGACATTTTCATGATTGTAAAGTATTCTGCCTAAGGAAACCTTTCTGTTGAGCTTTGCATACTAACTTAGTAGAGTTGCCTGGAAAAGATGACATCTAGCTGGGTTTCGTGGTACACGTCTGTAACCCCAACTACTCAGGAGGCTGAGGCAGGAGTATCACAAGCTCAAGGCCAGCCTGGGCAATTTAGTGAGACCCTATCTCAAATTTAAAAAATTAAAAGGGCTAAGAAGTAGCTTAGGTGTAGAGCTGCTAGCCTAGCATGTGGGGAGCTATGGGTTCAATCCCCAGTACTGCCAAAAAAAGACACACACACCTACTTGGGTGCAGAGCAGAGTGCTAGCTGACTCCATGGATCTGATTGTCCTTTCTAGTTATTAAGCTAACAGTGTGAGTGAAAGGAAGTCATCTGCTGAGTCCCTTCCTTCGGCCCACTCTCCACCAACCCCTTGCAGGCGGGGTTAGCACCAAGAATGCTCGTGAATGCAGGTACCTTGACCTCCTGCCAGTATGGCCCGCCCCGGGTGTACATGAAGTAGCTGTACATCCGTTCCTGACTCTGGATGAACTCCATCTGCTCCCGGAGGTTCACCATCCATGGCCGGCCGTCGCCACGAATGCGCAGGTACAGACTGTTGTACTGGGTCCAGTCATAACTCTGTCTCCTCTCAAAGGCGCCCTGAGCACAGAAGGAAGGCCAGTTAATCTCACTCTGAATGGCCGGCACAAGATAAGCTGCCAGGTCAGCAGCAGTGAGGGACCCATGTTTCTGCCCCGACAGACTTTCTGCCACACCATGGCAGGAAAACCTGCTGACTATTATGTCAGCACAAACGCTGACCTACTTTCCTATTTCTCCGGTTGCATTCAGGAAACAACTGGCCAGCACAGTGTTTCCACGGGACACACATCTGCTGCATGGAAACAACTGGACCTGTTTCCCTGCCCACTGCCACCTTGCCCAAAGAAACAGAGCTCAAGGAATTTTGGTTTGGTTTTTCCTTGTTGTTTACTTTTGAGATAGGGTCTTACTACCTAGGCACTGAATATTAAGTTGAGCATTTGTACAAGTGATCCTATCTGAGCTTCCTAACAGCCCTAAAAAAAATGTCACAACTGGGCTTGGTGGCACACACCTGTGATCCCAGGACTCACGAGGCTGAGGCAGGAAGATAGTTGAGTTCAAGGCCAGCCTGAGCTACATGGTGAGGCCCTGCCCCGTACCCGGTTTCACAGAAACTAAGCACCACCTAAGAAGCAGTACAGCAGTAATGTTTCCCCACCCAAGTCCATGTGCCTAGCTGTACTGTTTCTCGCTCAGCACTGGCACTGGACACTGATCCCTAGCAGCCATGAAGAACCTGACTGCAGGACCAGTAGTGCTCAAACAGGAACTCCTACTCACCAGCTCTGCCACTGCGCAGAGTCTCCCCGCAGTGTCCTCCTCCATAAACTTACAGATCTTCCCTCCCTGCAGGGCTGTCATGAGGAATAAATAGGATATAATGTAGAACAAGTGCCCACTACAGGGTCTGGCGAGGTACATTAATAAATATTATCTCCGATTTTCCCTGCTTCATAGTGACTATCAAGCCATACACCCCACCACGTTTCTGCAATGTGGTTCACACTGGCCTCAAGTTTGAGGCCCCCTGAGTAGTGGGTATTAAAGGCAGATCCACCATACCTGGACCCACAGAATCATCCTTTACTCTACACTGACTAAATACATTCTGTGGATTTCACAGACTTAAAAAACCCAAAACTATCATTTCTTGTATGTGGAAGAGCACACACTTTCCTTTTCATTATTATATGAAGAGAGGGAGCCTAGTATTACTCCTGACACTTGCTTTTCTCCTTAAAGCCTAACAGCCAAGCGAATGCCCACAATTTCAGCCAGGGTCTGGCATGCAAGCTTGCCTAAGGCAGTTCTCAGATGAGTAGGCAATGAAGCAGAGAGAGGTGGAGGCAGGCAGGAGACAAAGGAGTCCATCATCTAAACACCTTCAGAAAGTAGTATTTTCTTCTGGAAACCATAGGTTAAAAACAAAAGAACTGTACATAAACACTATAGTTAATTTTATTTTCACAGAGCTAAAAGATAAAATTTCTGAAAATGGATGGGGTGTAGCTCAGTGGTAGGCTTCTTGCCTTGTATAAGGCCCTAAGTTTGACCCCCAACAATGCAAAAAAATCCCTGTAATTCATAAACTGACCCTGACAAGGTGGCATATGTACTACCTATAATCCCAGCTCCTCAGGAGGCTGAAGCAGGATATCATCTGAGCCCAGTTCAAGACCAGCCTACACAACAAAACAAAGAAAAAACAAATCTGAAACTACTTCGCATATATACAGAGGTTGAAAGTAAATGAACAGTGCACCAGACCAATTTCTCCCTGTTAGAGAGGGAAGTTACAGTAAGCGAGAGGGCAAACTTGCTGAGACACAAACAGCATGAACTCACACTTGCCATAATGTCACACTTGGGCAGACAGGGTAGTAAGGACAGCTGTGTACACATGGTCAGCACACACCCATGTACAGTGGCCTGTCTCCTAGAGACATACATTTGGGTTTTTGCTGCTGTTGTTTTTGTTTTAGGGGGAGTTTTGTTAGCGCTTTCTGAGACAAGGTCTTGCTGTACTGTCCAAGCCAGACTTGATGGTACAAGCCTCCTGCCTCGGTCTCCCAGGTGCTGGGATTACATACATGCACTACCACACGTGACAGGACACCTTCCGTAGAAATTCAGCTAGGTGATTTTATCAGGGTACCACCGAACACCCAATTGTGCTTCCCAAGCTAGATGGTATAGCTCAGTAATTCAACACATCCTCTTTTGTTTTTCTTTTCTTTTTCCTGATACAGGGGATCAAACTCAGGACTTTGCACTTGCAAGGCAGGCATGGTGCCACTGGGCTGCATCCCCAGCCCCTTGTTTTTCTTTTATTGAGACAGCATCTGGCTGTGTTGCCTAGGCAGTATGTAAATGGAACCCCTGCTGCCTCAGCCTACCAGGTGCTGGAATCCCAGCACATACTCTGCACCTGGCATCGGCGTGGCCTCAACACAATCAGGAGGGGCGGTAAACATGACATGTATGAGGCTGCTACCAGCATCATGTGGCACTGTTTTATGCTGAGTCTTCCCTCTCACTTAGAAGGCATATACTCTAATGATAAAAGCACATGTAGGCCAGTATCACTGTCACTCACACACCTAACCTGTTCATTATTGGGCCGGGGATTTGGCTCAGCGGCTCCACTGCCTGCCTCACAAGCACAAGGTTCTGAGTTTGATCCCCAGTACCAAAAAGAAAGAAAGAAAGAAAAAAAGATAAACTGTTAAGTACACACCCAGCTGGGCTACACTGAGTCTGCCACCATCAGCACAAACATGGGACATGTTGCACTAACGTGTCCTGACTGCAAGTGAGTGGGTGAAACAGTGTTCAGCTTTGCTAGCTTCATGGGACAGCCTGCCACTGAGTAAAGAGCTGTTGTGCTACTATTTACGTTTGCTGAGAGGGGCTAGAAGGGAAAAATCAACAGACACAAGCATATCCTGCACCCAACCTTTGGAATCCAATCCCGATCATCAAACAGGTCTCTTTTAAAAAATGACTAATTGTACGGCTGGGACAGGAAAACTACAAGATGAGTGCAGAGCATCCTGTAGTGTCAAAAAGTGCTCAAAAGTAGCCAAGTGTGGAGGCACAGGTCTGTAATCCCAGCACTCTGAGAGGCTGAGCCAGGAGGACTGCAAGTTCAAGCTCTGTCTGGGCAACTCAGCAACTTAAGACTGCCTCAAAATGAAGCAAAAAAACAAAAACCACTGAGGGGCAACCACCGTGGGTTTGATTCCCAGTACTGGAAAAAGAAGATAAGAGCTAGTGGGCCAACCTTGCAGAGCACGCAAGTAGTGAAAGCTGGTACTATCAGGAAACAAAGAAATAGCCAGCTCAACCACGCGGTACAGGCTGACTGTCCCATCAGGCAAATCTAATGGACTTTTTACTAGTAAAACCAATAAAAAGCCACAGGCCCACCACTGGCGGTTCAAGCCCTCAGCAGTGAAACTGGAACTATGGCCGTTGTGAGCATGTTCGATATCCCCACAGTGTGATTCCATACTAAATGACTTAATCAGTAGTGACAGTGGAAGGAAAAGCAGACCTAGGGAAAACGTCAAATAACTTGTGGATACCAAGTCTGCCAAGAGACAGAGCCTATCCCTCTCACCCACCGCCCCTCGAATGGAGACTGTACTTGGTGACCTGCGAAAAGAATGTCAGGAGCAGAGTGCCTGGCAAACACTACCCTGGCCAGGCGGTCAGGAGCCCTGAGAGCATGTGATGAGAAGGGCACTGCAACTCCGTGTGGTGTTCCTCCTAAAACACCAGTCTAAGGAGAGAAAACCATGGGAAATCCCTGAGTGAGGGACACCCCATGTATCTCAGCTCCTTCTGAAAACCAGGACACCACTGGTCCCAGCTATCTGAGAGACTGGGTAGGAGAATCATCTGAGCCCAGTAGTTTGAGACCAGTCTGGGCAACAGAGACATCTCAGAATGCCATTAAAGCTGGGCCAGGTAGCACAAGCCTGTAATCTCAGCACTCAGGAGGCAGAAGCAAGAGGATTACTACAAGTTCAAAGCCAGCCTGGGCTACACAGTGAGTTTGAGGCCAGCCTGAACTACATAACAAGACCCTGTTTAAAAAAAAAAAAAAAAAAAGAAAGGCAGATGAAGAAACTATCATATACCAAAGAAATAAAGATACATCATAATTACCTCTGTGGATGGAATTCCTCAACAGAAAACGTATATTACTGTAAAAACTAAAAAAATCTAGGGCTGGGGATTTAGCTCAGTGGTTCCAACAAGGTCCTAAGTTTGATCCCTGGTACCAGACCAAAAAAAAAAACCCTAAAAAATTCCAAATAAAGTCTGGAATTTAGTTAGTAGCAATATACTAAAGTTAGTTTCTTAGTCGTGACAAACGTAGTGTAATAACCTCAGTTAACATGGGAGAAGCTGGTGAGAGGTACATGGGAACTCTGCACTACTTTGTAATTGCAAATTTTCTGTAAATCAACAATTATTCTAAAATAAAAAGCCCACTCAAAAAAGAAAAAAAGGCACAGACAAACCCTACATCTACTCTAAGGGAGCCCTGGCCACCAGCGCAGCTATGGTCAAAGGCAGTGGAAATGCCAGTCTCCCCAAATATCACCCAGAGCTCAGACAGCTTGAGGAAGCTTCACACAGAAGTGCTACTCCCTGGAACAAAACAGTGGGGAAACAAGGAATCCTCTTCAGGAACCACGCCCCTCAATCCTGGTGAAATGTCCACGTGAGCAGGATGGGTTTGCCACACTGCTGCTGGTGACAGGAAGTCCGCGCAGCACACCAGCTCCCCACAGTCCGGCCTCACCTACCCTGAGCACCCTGGATATCATGGCACAGTACCCACTCCGGCTGTTCTCCCCATCCTTAGCGGCCTCCGTGCTCAGAGTTCCATACAACAGTGCGCTTTGGTTGTTCTTGCCCATTTTCAGGAACGCTTCACTTCTGCCTCCAATCACCTTATCGGAGGTCACTAGCCACTTGTCTAAGTCCTCTCTGCCTCGGAACTGCCAGACAACCCTGGTTTGCTCCAGCAGGACATCGTGCAGGGGGCGGCCTTCCGGCCCTATCCAGTAATTCACGAACTCATTCTTCAGGAGTTTGAGGTGGTTCTTTACTTCATCTCTAATGGCTTTATCGAAGTCCATTTCAGGCCTCTCTTCAGAAGAGGAGATATCCAAAGTGACTTCCGTCTGTGTCTGCTCATGGCCTTGCAAACCCTCTTTGGGCTTCCCCTGCTCAGAGGCTCTGCCAGGAGTGGTGCCCGGCTTCTGAAGACTTCCACAACAATAGTCTGCGGTGCAAAGCCCCAGAAGTGGACGCAGGGTCCTGCACGACTTCAGGCACTTTCTGAGAATCGGGCTGCCACTTGGGAATTTACAGACCAAAGCCATGCTGAAAAAGGGGCAAAGTGTAAATTTCTCCCCGGTTCCCAGAGAAGGAAGCTTCAGCAAATAGCCTAATTCTACCTGTGATGGAAAAGACGTTGAAAAGTTACCAGTACAACAACCAAAGAATCCCGATTTCAAATTCAACAGAGGTCAGTAACAGGACACTTTTAATACACTTTCTAATTCTAAAAATATTGATTCAATGCCTGTTAGGAGCAGAGCATGGTATTATACACTGCAAAAAGTACCAAGATAACTAAAATTAGGCCCCCGTAAAACAACAAAAAAAGGCTCCAGCCTCATCAAAATACTGATCAACCCAAAAACAATTCAAGTATGTGCTAAATGATATCCCAAATTGTTATATCAACTTTTTCTGTTTTGTCTTTTGAGACAAGGTCTCACTACACTGCCCAGGCTGGGCTCAAACTCATGACAATCCTGCTGTTTCAGCCTCTTGAGTGCTGGGATACAGGTATATGGCACCATCCTTGGCTAGATGTTGTATCAACTTTAAAGCAAAATTTTAAGATAGAATTGTAAAGAAATGTAGGTTCTAAACAATAAAATACCCAAATAATTCACTTTAGGACCTGGGCAGACCTTCAGTGTCAGCAATTCTTTTTTTTTTGTACCAGGGATGGAACTCAGGACCTTGTGCTTGTGAGGCAGGCAGCAACAGCACCACTGAGCTAAATCCCTGGCCCTGTCTTTTTCTTTTTTTTTTTAAATTTATAACAGGGATCAAACTCAGGACCCTGTACTTATAAAGCAGGCGCTTTACCGCTGAGCTAAATCCCTGGCCCTAGTGTCTGCAATTTTTATAAAAATTAGGGAATCCAGAAAAAAAAATTAGGGGATCCAGGCATGGTGGCATACACCTGTAATCCCGGAACTCTGGAAGCAGAGGCAAGATTTCAAATTTGAGCCCAGCCTGAGCAATTTAGCAACTTAAACCCTTTCTCAAAATAAAAAATTTTTTTTTTTGTTTTGTTTTCTTTTGTTTTTTGAGAAAGATCTCGCTATGTAGTCCTGGCTGGCCTTGAACTCACTATATATCCCAGGCTGGCCTCATGAGGTGATCCTCCTGCCTCTGCCTCCCAAGTGCTGGGATCATAGGCATGCATTTTTAGTTCGGCTAAAAAAATGGTTTTCAAAAAAGGTGCTGAAAGCCAGGGATTTAGCTCAGTGATTCCATTGCCTGCCTGGCAAGCACAAGGTCCTGAGTTCAATCCCGGGTACCCCGCCAAAAAAAAAATTAGGGCCAGGGATTTAGTTCAGTGGCACCACGCCTACCTGGCAAGCGTAAAGTCCTGAGTTCAATCCCCACTACAAAAAAAAAAAAAAAAAAAGGATGCTGGGATATAGGTCAGTGTGAAAGCCCTGGTTTTAATACACAGTACTCAAGAAAAAAAAGCGGGGGGGTCCTATAGGAAGCACTGTATGTGGAGTCAGAGACTTGAATTCTACTCTTTGTTTAGGCTGTGAACATCTGAGTGCTGCAGTTTCGCAGAGCTTAAACCTAATAAAGCTATTTACTCTCGAGTAAACCAGTCTCCCCCCACCCCCCCCTCTCTCTTCAGTTCTGAAAGTTAAACCCAGGGCCCTTATCACTGCCCAGGCTGAGCTCAAACTTAGGAGCCTCCCATCTCAGCCTCTCAGTGTGGTGGGTTTAGAGGCATGAGCACCTATGGCTGGCTCTAGTCCATCTCTTGAGGACCGCTTCCCTTAGGAGTAAGGCACCTATCTACCGTGGGAGGCTTTTCTGCAGACCATAAGGAATGATAGCTTCTCGGATTCAGTAAGTCTGATGGGATCCTCAAGTTACTTCAGACTTAAAATGTAGTGCAAAGCCCACACAGATAACCAGGTTCTTGTAATAGTCACTATTTGAGCTCCTCAAAGAGAGCTTGCCGGGCATGATGGCACATGCCTATAATCGCTTACTAGGAAGGCTGAGACAGGAAGATCACCACCTGAGGTCAGCCTGAACTACATAGCAAGACTCTGTATTCAGGGCTGGGGATTTAGCTCAGTGGTGCTGCCGCCAACTCTGCAAGTGCAGGGTCCTGAGTTCAATCCCCCATACCAAAAGACAAAAGGGGAAATCAAATCGCTTCCCATTACCTAGAGAACTTTCTGGGCACTAGTCCTTCCTCAGCTGCCGACTGTAACAAACTGGCTCAAATCTGGCACAGAGTGTAGCGCATCTCCATTGTGCTAATCCACTCATCCACTACACCCCTGCTGTGACACCCTGGGTCCCAGTGTGTGATGGCATGCAGGAGGATTCTCCTATCTGAATAAACATCTCTACATTTCTGCACCTCTGCCACAGTGCCCTGCTTCAGAAACATATTGCTTCTTCCCAGCCCTGTGTAATTCTCTGACAGGGCTTTTCCAACTCTAGAGCACCATGAACCACTTGGAATTTGTAACACAATGCAATTCATTTCAGCACATATGGCTTAGAGCCTGGGAATCTGCATTTCTAACAGCACTCCTTGCTGGCCCATGCAGAACATTAAAGAGTAAATTTCTAACTAATCTTCTCCACCCTGCATCTGGAACTACAGGGACTTTTGTAGATATAACGTCACTTCCTATACTACTTCAGCCATTCCTTCTAGAAATCCAGCTTCTAAGCACACACAGGCCTCCAAGAGATGCCTCTGCTGGCCTACCGTCTCACAGCCCAGCTGACCACCTCCTGTCTGCAGACAGCAAAACCACAGACACCATGCAGACCCCAACCTCATCAGAGCTGGGGGTGTGCCTCAGAAGTAGAACACACAAGGAACTAAAAACATAAAAAATATAAAAATAAATGTTCAAAATATTTGATGATACTGGCCACTGTGAGTTACAGCTGCATCCGGACCAACGAGGCCCAACCTCTTTTTGCTCCTTTGCCTATCATAGCACCACCTCCACCTCTGCTTCTTGACAAGAGCACCAAGAAATCGCTAGGCAGAAACTCACACCAAGCCACCTCTCCCCACACCCTCTCACTGTGATGCCCCAAGGCTTCCGGTGCTGTGCATTCTCCATCAGGAGAGGCAATAAACTCAGCCTGCGCAACTGCACCTATGCCCAGAAGGCTGTGAGACAGGGCACTGACACCACTCTCTCTTCATGTGCAAATCTGTGCAGACCTCTCAAGTATAGAGGAACTAAGCCAGCTGTGGTGGCCCAGGACTAGAATCCCTGTACTTAGGAGGCTGAGAGGCAGGATGATGGTAAGCTGAAGACCAGCCTGGGCTATATAGGGAGTCTGTCTCCAAAAGACAAAAACCAAACTAAAACTCCCACACCTTTCTCGTATGCTGTTACAAGTATAAAATGCATAAACAAAAAATATTTGGGGGGGAAGTTTAATGTGTATCAGGCTTATCATTTCCTAAACCCTCAGTAGTGGTGTTAACTCCTTTAATAATACTATAAATGTAATTATATTTTGTTCATATGAAATGGGGTCTACATTGCCCAGGCTGGTCTTGAATTCCTGGGCTCAAGAGATTTTCCTGCCTTACCTTCCTGAGCAGCTGGGCCTGAAGGCTGGAGTGCCACCAAACCTGGTAGTTTCATTTTTTACCACTAGTTATGTCTATTATGCCAACCTGAGAAACTCAACAATGATGGGTTGAGGTAAGCAGTGAGTTTTCACAATAGGAAACGAAACTAGAAGTGAGTAGTATTAATAAAGGCCATAAATCCTGCCAGGTGTAGGGGCACACACTTGTAATCTCAGCACTTCGGAAGACTTAGGCAGGAGAATTGCAAGATCGAGCCCAATACTTACTTACAGACAATTTAAGAGCCAGCAAGACCTCTTCTCAAAAAAATAAAAATAAAATAAATAAGTCACACATGTGTAAATACTGAATAGTTTCTCTGGTGTGAAAAACTGTAATAGTAGACAAGATCCTAATGAGAAATTAACAATGTGAAATAGGAAGAAAAGGGCTAAAGTGGGAAGGGTAGGAGAAAGGGAATAAGGGAAAAGAAAAAAATATGAGAAAATGAAAAAATGGAAATAAAGTGTTTGTAAATGGGGAGGGGAGAAGGGTGTGAAGGGAGGGTAGGGACAAGGGGAAAAAATGAGAACCAAGACCTGTCATGTAAAGGTACAAGATCCCAATAATGAATGTTACTGTACTGTATACCTAGAATGTACCAATAAGCTCAATAAAAAGAAAAAATAAAAATAAAAATAAATCGGTGATGTAGCTCAGTGTGAAAGGGTCTGCGTTCACTCTCCAGCCCCAAAAAAACATAATTTAAAATTGTAAACCCAGGGCGGAGGGTTTAGCTCAGTGGTACCGGGTTTTCCTGCCTGGTGCAAGGTCCTGTGTTCATTCCTGTACCCCGCCCCCAGCATTTACTTCCAGACAAAACCAATTAAATATACGTTCAGGCCTGAGGATTTAGCTCAGTGGTTTTGGCTCCTGCCTCGCAAGTGCAAAGGCCCGAGTTCGATCCCCAGTACCCACCCCCCAAAAGTATATGTTCAATGATTCTTCACAGTAGCCTTGAGAGAGATACTATTATTATTCCAATTACAAAGACTATAAAAACAGCCAGGCATGGTGGCGCACCCCTGTAATTCCATCACTCAGGAGGCAGAGACACGACTGATGTGAATACAAGCCATTCTGAGCTATACAGTGAGTTCAAGGTCAGCCTGAACTGCATAGCAACACACACACACACACACACAAAACTAGAAAACCGACTCGGCGGGGTGGTTTACGACTGTAGCGTTAACTACTAGGGAGGCTGGGGCAGGAGGATCAAAAGTTCTAATCCAGTCTGAATAATTGAGACTTTGTCTTAAAAAAAATAAAAATAAAAAAGTCCTGGGCTGGGAATTTAGCTCAGTGGTTCCGCCGCCTGCCTCTAAAGAGCAAGGTTCCGAGTTCGATCCAGGTACCAAAACAAAAACCACAGTCCTGGAATGTAGCTTAGCGGCAGAGCGCCCCTATGTTTGTTAGCTTGAACTAAAATAAAGAAATAAACAAATAAAGACTCGGAAACGGAGATTCCAAGATTATATTGTCCGATGTCACGCAGCTAATGGTAAAACTAACCCTGTAGGGCCGGGGATTTGGCTCAGTGACTTCGCCGCCTGCCTTGCAAGCGCAAGGGCTCTAGTTCTATCCCCAAAACAAACAAAAATCTGTAGTTCACCACCTGGGCAGGAGGAAAGGGTTAGAAGGCGGTCCCGTCAAAACTCACCTGCTAGACTGCGTCGCCTCCTAGGTAGCAGACGTTCCCACAGCCTGCGACCACCTTCCCGAGCTCAGGTTAAGGGCAGTTTCCGCCAAATCCGCTGCTCTTTCCCTCCCAGTCCTCCACTATTCCGGTGTAGAGCTTTTCCTTTCCGGCACCAAACTAGTGACTCAGCGTTATAGTTCCGGCCCTGGGCGGAGTCCCAGGATGGAGGGCGATGATCCAAGCAGTCCACAAAGGCTCGGCTTCCACTCATTTTTTCTGCCCTTCAGAAAGAGCGCAGTCTGCGCCCTTCGCCCCAGGCACCGGGGTCCCCTGGCTGTCTCACCTCGCAGTCCCCGGAGCTGTCAGTGACCCGGGGAAGACGTTTCTGCCGGCACTGCTCAGTGTGCAGCGAACACCGTGGTCCCTGGACCCCAGCCTGCCCCGCCGGCCCTCCCGACGGGGGCGCTTGACCGGGAGTGCACTTTGTTCTCCCGGGCTCCGCAGAGAGCCCCGAAAGCTGCTGCCCTTTCCAGGTATCCCCCATCGCCAGTGTCCAGCCTCCTTTTTCTTCTTGAAATTCTGTTTCAGGACTCCACATTTCAGGCCTGGACCCTTCCTCACTAATTGCCTCTCCACTACCTTAAGTGTCTCCAGAGCCTACTACACCTTTTCTCTAGTTTCCAATGGTTTTCTACAATTTGGTAATCTCTTTTCCTAAACACCAGGATACATTCCCAACTCTTCTAGCAGTCTCAGGGTGGGAACCAGCATCTTTAATTTGATGTGTAAAACAACATACCATATTTTCCTATATTAATTCCTCTTCTTAGCGTATTTCTTTCTTTTGTTCTGGTACTAAGAGTCGCAGGGCCTTCATGTTGAACTGCATCCCCAACTCTTTTTGTATTTTTTATTTTGAGACAAGAGTCTCACCAGGTTGTCCAGATTGGGTGTGTTGTCTGGGTTCAGATGTCACCCAAGAGAGGGCTATTGGCTAGTGGCCATTTTGGAAAGAGGCTGAGCTCAGAATCCAGAATAGCTATAGGCCAACTCCATCTAGTGCCCAATTCGAGTTTGCAGGAGGTCAGGAAACTGAGTTTAAGGCAACAGGGGGCACACGGACTGTTGCAAGCTCAACAAATCTGGTTCCACTTTCATAACTGGAAACAAGTGGGACTTAAGGTGCAAGCTTGCTGGGATTATTCAGTACTCTACCATAAAGCTACTGCTGGCTTGCTGGGATTAATCAATGCAAATCTGGACTTGGTCTGCCCATGTTGTCTACCAGTGACAGCAGAGACATGATTGAATTGGACTTTTTAAATTATTATCTTTTTCTTTTTTGTTCTTATTTTGCTTTCTCTTTTCCTGATTGTTGCTTTTATGTGAGTGTGAACATGTTTTCTAGTTTTGCTTTTCTGTTCTGGGTTTTATTTCTTCCTTCTCTCTTCCCCTCCTGTCTTCTTCACCAGTTTAACCAAAGTTAGTGTGATTTTCCTTTGTCCTCCAGCTTTGCTTCTAATCTCTTTCTCTTCTTCTATTTCTCTATTTTCCCCCAAACCCTTTTAAATCTTCTACCATAAGGGTAAAAAAAAATCTCTCTATTGAGGGCTTAGTTATTGCATACAATTTTCTGGTTCATTAGATTTTGTTCTATAACCACAAATCTGGTTCATATGATTAAAGGTGGCAAATTAATACTTACCACAGTGGCCGGGCATGGTGGTGCATGCCTGTAATCCCAGCACTCGGGAGGCTGAGGCAGGAGGATTGCTGTGAGTTCAAGACCAGCCTGGGCTACATAGTGAGTTCCAGGTCAGTCTCAACTACATAGTGAGACACTGTCTCAAAAAAAACAAAACAAAAACAAAATACTTACCACAGTTTGTTATTTTCTAAGCTGTATTTCTAGCTCTATGCTAGTCAGACTCCCAGCTCAGTAAAGGCAAACCCAGGGGGCAATGAGGTGGAACAATCTTAAAGCCACCTACCTGGACTCTGAAATAGTAGCACTGCAAGTAACAAAGCAGATGAACAAGGCTCTAGAAAAACTCAAAGCAGAAGATAGATGCTGGGATTGCAGTTATGTGCCACTGTGCCTGGTCGCTAAAGATTTTTAAAATGAGGAGACTTCTGGGAAGATGGCAGAATGGTGAGCAGGAGAGAAGAAGCATCTCCAAGATTTGGTGTTCTAACAGTGGAATATAGTGGCTCAAGGAGAAGGACATACCTGAATTCCCAGGCCCCAAGAAGGATCTGAAGCGAGAATCGAAGTCCACAGGGAAATTTAAGAGGAGACTTCAATGAAGAGGAGGGAGATAACAAGCAGCATTCACTCTCAGAGCCTAGACTTATAGCATGGGAATGGTGGGTTGCACCTGCAGATGCGCAGTGACTACTGGCAACCCCAGAGGCCTCCACAGAGAAAGGCACCAGTGGAACAGCAGTGGATGCAATGGGCTGCAGCAGCTTGTGAGTTATCTGGGTTCAGATGTTACCCAGCAGAGGGTGATTGGCATTTAGCCATCTTAGAGAGGGGCCCTGTTACTGATTTTTATAACATGTATTCTTAGAGCATAAACCAGAAGGTAAGGTAAATTTTATATAAATATGTTAGCTGGAGAAGTTCCATTTTTTACTTCAAATTAAATTTTAAAGTTACTAGCCTAAAAAACAGTGCTCTCAATTTTCATTTACATTTTGCTATATTAAGACCTATAAATAAATGCATATGGGTTTTTAAATTAAATGTTGCTGGTTTATTTAGAGTATGTGATTGCAGAATTTCTTATATAGGACAAAATCTGAAATATTCTTTATAAAAACTAGATTCATAGTTCTTTATGTCTGATAAATGTTGGGGGAGGAATGTTAATTATGCTAATTATGTTAATTATGTTAATATATGGTGGTTTCTATATGATACCTATATTCCATATAGCCAGAGCAAATATTTCATTTATCTGCCTTCCCTAACATAGATATTTCAAAAAAGATAATTATTTTCTAACTGTAACATTGCTTTTGAGTCATATATTTTTAAAATTTGAGTTTTGCTAAAGTGCTCATCTTATATGTAGCGTCTACACCACTTAAGAACTCTTTCCAAGGAACTATCCAAAAGGAAGATGTCTGAGCAACTAAAAAAGACAAGCTTGAAATTTCTAAGAGTTTCCACCCAGGTGACATTGTCTTGGCCGAAGTGATACCTAGGTAATGCACTGTCCAATTACCTGCTGACCACTGCTGAAAATGAGCTTGGAGTGGTGGTGGCCAACAGTGAATCAGATGTCCAGACAGTTCCCATTAGCTGGTATGAGATGCAGTGCCTGAAGACCCACACAAAAGAATTCCAGAAAGTGGCCCAAGTACATCCTAATTCTTGCAGACCTAAGAAACCATATTTTACTGCAGGGAGGGTAGTAAGCTATTTCCAAAAGTACATGTATAAAAATTACATTGGGATACCATGGTCTTTATTCAGATGTCAAGGATTAGCCGACAACCACCACTAGAAAAATCTGCCAGTAATTTACTCTATAAATAGACCATTATTCTTGTGAACCTTTTAGTAAATTTCATCCTCCTGAATGATGAAACTTCTCTTCTAGAGACACCAGCAAACAAAACTATAATGTTGGAAATATCCTATTCCTTCTGACAGTCATTAGAAATAATGTATTTTTTTGCTGTGACAACATTTTTTACATCCAGGCATGATAGCACATACCTGTAATCCAGCATTCAGGAGGCTAAAGCAGGAAGATTGTTATGAGTTCAAGACCAGCCTGGGTTATGTTTGCAGTTCAAGGCCAGCCTGAACTACATATTGAGACCCTGTCTCAAAAACAATTAGGCCAGGCATGGTGGCATGTACCTCTAGTCCCAGAACACATTAGGCTGAGACCAGAGGATCTCTACAAGTTTAAGGTCAGCCTTGGTTACATAGTGAATTCAAGGGTAACCTGAACCATATATAGCAAAATCCTGCCTCAAAACAACAACAACAAAAACAAAAAGCCAAAACCAAAAATTTTACTAAGAGAAAAGGATTTTTTTTAGCCAATTCATTTTACTAGTTCCATTATTGATTTTTTGTTCTCATTGAGTTTATTGGTACATTTTAGGTATACAGTACAGTTACATTCATCATTGGGATCTTTACATGTAGGTCTTGGTTCTCATTTTTTCCCCATACCACTCCCCTCCCTTCACCCCCTCCTCCCCTATTTACAAACACTTTATTTCCATTTTTTCATTTTCTGATATTTTTTTCTTTTCCCTTATTTCCTTGCCCCTACTCTTCCTACTTCCCCTACACCTTTAGCCCTTTTCTTTCTATTTCACATTGTCAGTTATACCATTAGGATCTTATTTACGATTATAGTTTTTCACACCAGAGAAACTATTTGGTATTTACACATTTGTGTCATGACTTTTAGAGCAGTGGTTTGTTCTCTTTGTTAACTGCTGTCTATCAACTGCCATTCATCAGCTGCCTGCTTGCTCTAGACAAAACCTGATTGCCAGTTTCTTGTATTTTTGTGTTCTCAGTAGTTTAACATTCTAGGTGTCAAAGCCCTGGGGCAGGTACTTTGTGTGGTTTAGTGGATTACAAGACAAACCTGGTAATCCAGGTAGCATGTGAGTAGTTCTAAAAGTGCTTAGTAAACAAAATATTATTGACATAGTGGGAAATATTTGCTACATCTGGATTGAAAAGAGGGACAGAGCACTATCAGGTGAGGTGGCCAGGGAATGAGTTGTGACATGATGTCAGAAGGAACTGAAGAGCTTGAATAAGTGAAGTGAAGATTCTCCAGGCAAAGAGAAGCCCTAGCACAGTGCTGAATTAGTAATGGCATTGTAAGTTCGGGGATGAGGAGAGAAGAGGAAGAAAAACTGCAGAAAGCATAGGAAGGAAAGATAAATATGAAATGGCTCCTTTAAAATTTTTTATCTGCCTCATAATCACAAGGACCTGAGTTCAATCCCCGATACCAAAAAAAAGTTATTTATTTATTTATTTATCAGGGAGAGGTAAGGGACTAAAACTAAGGATTAAACCTAGGGTCTCTACACTGAGCTACATCCCCACCCATTTTTTATTTTGAGACAGATTCTTGCCAAGTTGCTAATTGACTCAGGCTAGACTTGAACGTGTGGATCCTCTCCCTCAGCCTCCCACAGTGCTAGAATTATAGGTGTGTGGCTCTGCACCCAGAAAAACGGCTCTTCTTGAGATGTTACTCAAGATGTCACTCAC
This sequence comes from Fukomys damarensis, assembly GCF_012274545.1. Classification (NCBI taxonomy): domain Eukaryota; kingdom Metazoa; phylum Chordata; class Mammalia; order Rodentia; family Bathyergidae; genus Fukomys; species Fukomys damarensis. Next base: position 34,893,298 of record NW_022900929.1, on the reverse strand, counting down.
CTCACAGTACACTCAGGGTGAGCTCCGGAGGCAGCCCACCTTGCCTTTGTGTCCTCGAATTGCTGACTTTCTTATAAGTTAAAGGCTTTCTACCTTTTCAACTGAAGATTTTACTGCCATGACTGTAGATCCACATACAGTTTTTCTGTTTGATTGTTTGGCTGTGTTTTGTTTTGTTTTGTTTTGCATTTGCTAGGGATCAAGCCCAGGCCTTTGTGTAGGCTGAGCACATGTTTTATTGCTGAGTTATACCCCTAGCATGCACAAAGTTCTAGGGTAAATTCTCACCACTTGGAAAAAAAAATAATACAGAGATCCCTTGCACCCTTTGGGCATTTCCCTGACTGGTGACATTTTGCAAAAGTATAATGTATCAGGCTGATGCTATAGCTCAGTGGCGACTTGTCTACCATGCGGAGGCCCTGAGGGATTTAAGCACCAGCATGACCTCTCCAAAAAGACCAATAAAGCAAATACTTGGGGGGAAATAAGCTGTTAGAAAAAAGAAACAAATCATCTATAAAGGAAAGCCCATCAGAATCATAGCAGGACTTCTCATCACAAACCCTCAAGTCAAGGAGGGCTTGAAGTGAAGTATTTCAACTTCTAAAGGAAAACAATCTCCAACCCAGATTGATGTATCTGCAAAACTATCTCTCAAAATTGATGGAGAAATAAGATACTTCCATAAAAAAAGAGCAACTGAAGAAATTCATGACCACCAAATGAACACTCCAAAGTATTCTGAAGGATATAAAAGTCTTCTGAAGGAGTTAAAAAGAGACAACAAGGATTACAATTCCATGAACCCTAACAGAATGAATCCACCAGGGAAAGCAAGAAATTAAATAGAAAAGTAAATAAGGAAGACAACAACAGGAAAATAACATAACAGAGATAAAACAATACCTATCAATTATAGCCATCAATTAATGGTCTCAATTCATCAAAAGAAAAAGACTGGCAGAATGGATCAAGAAGCAAGATCTAACAATATGCTGCATTCAAGAAACGCAATTAAGTTGGGCATGGTGGCGCATGCCTGTAATCCCAGCACTCGGGAGGCTGAGGCAGGAGGATCACTGTGAGTTTGAGACCAGCCTGGGCTACATAGTGAGTTCCAGGTCAATCTCAACTACATAGTGCGACCCTGTCTCAAAAAACCAAAATGAATAAATAAATTTAAAAAAAAAAGAAACGCATTTAATTCCAAGAGATTCATAGACTGAAAGTCAGAGGATGGAAAGCAATATTCCATGTGACAAGAACCCAGAAAAGGGCCAGGGATTTAGCTCAGTGGTTCCGGCTCCTGCCTCACAAGCCTGAGTTCAATCCCTGGTACTAAAAAAAAAAAAGAACCCAGAAAAAAGTAGAGGTACCTTATTCTATTTGTAGACAATGTAGATTTCAAGTCAAGACTGATTAAGAGAGACAAGGATTACATCCTTGAAAAGGGAACAATCCAAGAGGAAGAGATAATAATCATACATATATATGTACCAAATAGCAGTGCACCCAACTATATAAAACAAATATTAATAGACATAAAAATCATATAAGCACTAATACAGTTGTAATAGGGAACCTCAATACCCCACTGTCACAAACAGATCAACTAGACAAAAAAAATCAACAACGAGGGCCGGAGATTTAGCTCAGGTGTGCTGTCTCCTTCCTCACACATGCAAGGTCCTGAGTTCAATCCCTGGTGCAAAAAACAAAACAAAACAAAAAAGAAATACTAGAACTGAAGCAAACTTTTGAACAAATGGACATAGTAGATGTCTCCAGAGTATTCTACCCCATAACATCAAAATACACATTCTTCTCATCTACACATGGAACATTCTCCAAAATAGAACACATATTAGCTCGTAGAACATACTTAAGTAAATGCAAAGAAATTGAAATTATCCCATACATATTATCAGACCACAGTGCAATGAAATTGGAAATAAATGGCAAAAGAAAGCACAAGAACTTCATAAACACATGGAAATAAAACCCTCCTGAATAACCAGTGGGTCACAGATGAAATTAAAGCAGAAATCAGACAGTTTCTACAATTAAGCAATAATGACAGTACAACATACCAGCACTTATGGGATGCAATAAAAACAGTCTCACGAGGGAAATTTATAGTGGTGAATACCCATATCAGGAAAACAGCAGGCTCAAATAAACAACCTAATTTGAATCTGAAGCTTCTAGAAAAATAAGAGTAAGTCAAGCCCAAAGCTCATGTGATCGAGGAAATTATAAAAATCAGAAATTAATGCAAAGGAGAGTGAAAAAAATGTAAAGACTCAATAAGAATTGGTTTTTTGGGTCCAGGGATTTATCTCAGTGGTTCCAATGCCTGCTTTGCAAGTATAAAGTCCGGAGTTCGATCCCCACCCCATCAAAAAAACAAAAGAATTTATTCTTTGAAAATTTAAATAAAACTAACAAACCCTTAGCCAAAAAAAAAGGAAGAAAGCTGGGCATGGTGGCACGCAACTGTGATCCCAGGACTCGGGAGGCTGAGGCAGGAAGATAGCTGTTAGTTCAAGGCCAGCCTGAACTGAGTACAAGATCCACCCCTCCAAAAAAAAGGAAAGAAAAGACTCAAATCCATGTAATTATGAATGAAAAGGGTGAAATCACAACATCCTGCAAAAATTCAGAAGTTCATCAATGCCTACTGTTGGGAGCAATTCTACATAGTTTTGGGGAAAAATCATTCATGATTAGGACCTAGTTCTCCTGCCTTCAGGCCAGCTATGGCATGTGGAGACATAACTCCATCTTTGCCTCGGTCACAGCTAAAACCTCAATGGTCCAGTGATGTTGTGATGCTCCAGGGCAAAGGATGGAAAGCAATATTCCATGCAACAAGAACCCAGAAAAAAGCAGGGGTAGCTATTCTATTTGTAAACAAGGTAGATTTCAAGCCAAGACTAAGAGAGACAAAGACTACATCCTTGTAAAGGGAACAGTCCAAGACAATCATACATATATATGCACTAAATAGTGCACCCAACTATATAAAACAAATATTAACAGACACAGAAAATCATTACACCAGCTGGAGACATCCTGGGGAGGAAAAAATCTTCATCTGAATAGTTCCTCATTTTCTAGGACTTTCAGTGCTGCCGCCCTCTGAGTCACCTTTTACATTTGTTACTCTCCCCATGTACTGAGCTCTCTGCCCTGAGTCATCTGTCACATCTGTACTGAGTACAGGTGTGGCAAGCTGGAGGTCTTTTTGTCTTTGCTGCCCACAGAGCAGCACTGATCAGGCACAAAGCACAGCTTCTTTTCTAAGACTCATTTCTGTCTATATATTAATTAATTTGCCTTGTGCTGTCATGGCTCGCAGGAGACTAAGATTTAATGCAGAGATTTTAGTACATCATCCCCTTTCCCTGTTCCCTACAACCAACTTCAAAAACCTATATTCTAATAAGGTAGAAAACACAGAAGATACGGACAGATTCCTAGATACGTATGAATTACTAAAACTGAGTCAAGAAGATATAAAAACTCTAAATAAACCAATATCAGCCAATGAAATTGATGATGTAATGGAAAACCTGCTAACAAAAGCCCAGGTCCTAACAGATTCACTGCTGAATTCTACAAGAAATTTAAAGACCTAATGCCACTGCTTCTCAAACTCTTTAATGAAATTGAAAGGGAAGTGATACTCCCAAATTTATACCTGGAAGCAAGCATTACCCTCAGTCTAAAACCAGAAAAGGAATCAACCAAAAAAGAGAATTACAAGCCAATCTCCCTAATGAACATATATGAAAAAATCCTCAATAAGATACTGGCAAACAGAATGCAACAAATTATCAAGAAGGTTATACACCATGACAAAGTAGGATTCATCCCAGGGATGCAGAGATGATTCAACATATGTAAATCAATAAATGTAATACACTATGTTAACAGGGCCAAGGACAAAAACTATGTGATCCTTTCAATAGATGCAGAAAAAATGTATGACAAGGTCTACCACCCATTCATGATAAAAATGCCACAGAAAATTGGTATAGATGGTCTCTGGTCTCTATCGCAATCTGATAAAAGCCATCTACAACATACCAACAGCCAACATCATACTAAACAGACAAAAACTGTAAGCTTTCACTATAAAATCAGAAACAAGAGAAGGATGTCCACTGTCACCTCTCTTGTTCAACGTAATTTTGGGAACACTAGCCACAGCAATTAGACAAGAGAAAGAAATAAAAGGAATAAGGATAGGAAAGGAAAAAGTTACATTACCATTATTTGTGGATGACATGATAGTTTATATAGAAGACCCCAAAAACTTCACCAAAAGACTTCTAGATTTAATAACCAAATTCAGTAGCATAGCTGAACATAAAGTGAATACTCAAAAATCAATAGCAAAGGCTGGGGATTTAGCTCAGTGGTGTTGCACCTGCCTCACAAGTGCAAGGTCCTGAGTTCAAGCCCTGGTACCAGAAAAAAAAAATAGCATTCCTGTACACAAATAAGAAACTCACAGAGAGAAATTAGGCAAACACTACCTTTCGCAATAGCATAAAAAAAAATACCAGGAATCAATCTAATGAAGGAACTAAAAGGTCTCTACATTGATAGCTATAGTACCCTGAAAAAGGAGGTTGAAGTGATAGATGTCAGAAAATGGAAAAGATAGCCCTGGTTTTCAGGTGGGAAGAATCAATATAGTGAAAATGGCCATACTTTCAAAATTGATATACAGGTTTAATGCAATCCTTATCAAAATAACAACAGCATTTCTCACAGAATTAGAGAAAACAATTCTAAAATTTATTGAACCAGAAGAGACCTAGAATAGAAAAGGCAATCATGGGCAACAAAGGCAAGCAGAGGGCATCACAATCCCTGACTTGAAATTATACTACAAAGCTAAGCTACTGTGACAAAAACAGCATAGTATTGACAATAAAAAAAAAGAGAGACCTGAGGATCAACTGAACAGATTAGAAGATATAGAAATAACTCCGGACATACTCAGCTACCTTATCTTGGACAAAGGAGCCAAGCCTCTGCACTGGAAGAAAGACTGCCTCTTTAATAAATGTTGCTGAGGGCTGGGGATATAGCTCAGTGGCACCTTGCCTGCCTCACAAGTGCAAGGTCCTGAGTTTGATCCCTGGTACCAAAATAAATAAATAAATGTATGTTTCTGAAAAACTGGCTTTCTACATGCCAAAGATTGAAACTAGACCCATATCTTTTACCATGTACTAACTTAAACTCAAAATAGATCAAAGATCTAAATATTAAGGGCCAGGGATTTAGCTCAGTTTTTCTGTCACCTGCCTCACAAGCGCCAAGGACCTGAGTTCAATCCCTGGTAACAAACAAAACAAAACATAAAAAGATCTAAATATTAAAACAGACACACTAAATCTGCTGGAAGAGAGAATAGATAGAATACTTGAGGACACAAGAGTAGCAAAGACATTGTGAAAAAAAGTCAGACTGCACAAGAAATGCTACAAGGAATCAACAACTGGGACCTCATCTTATTAAAAAACTTTTGCACAGCAAGAGAAACCACCAACAGAACGAAGAGACAATCCACAGTTTGGGGAAAAAACTTTACCAGCTATTCAGATAAAGGACTATTATCTAGAATATATAAAGAACTAAAAAAAAATCACCCCCCAAATTTAAAGAATCAATCTTAAATGAAAAGACACTTCTCAGATGAAGAATTAGAAACAGCAAATAAATATATGAAAAAACATCCAACATCCCTGGTCATTCATGAAATGCAAAGTAAAACAATGCTGAGATTTCATTTCACTCCAAAAAGAATGGCTGCTATCAAGAAATCAACTAACAACAAATGCTAAAAGGGCTGTGGGGGAAAAGGAACCCTTCTCCACCTTTGGTATAAGTGTAGACTGGTGTAACCACTGTGGAAATCAGTATGGAGACTTCTCAAAAAACAGCTAAAGGTTCCATTTGACCCAGCTATCCCTCTTCTTGGTATCTTCCCAAAAGAATTAAAAGCATCATACCATAGCAATATATGTGTGCCCATGTTTATAGAAGCACAGTTTGTAATAGCTAAATCTTGTAAACAGCCCAAATGCCCATCAACTGATGAGTGGAAAAATAAGTTTTTTATACAATGGAGTATTACTGTGCCATAAAGAAGGATGCACTTTAGACATTTCAGCTAAATGGATTGACCTTGAGACCATACTCCTAAGTGAAATAAATCATACACACATTTAAATACCACATTGTTTCTCTTGTGTGAAAAACCAAAAAGGTAAATAAGGACTAAAATGTTTAATAGATATAGGGAAGTGGGAAGAAAGTACTCAAATGAAAGGGGAACAAGGGAGTATGGAGGGGGAAGGAAAGAAAAAAGTGAAAATGAAGCTTTTGTATAAGGAGAAGAGGGGCCATAGCGGGGGGGGGATAAAAAGAAGATGTATCATGTACAGGTACAAATTCTCTATGATGAATTAATCATTATGTATATTAAAATGTACCAATAAAGATTTTGCTTCAAACAAACAAAACAACTGTGGGCCAAAAACAAAAGAGTAAATTGTGAAGGTAATGATTTTGTTATATACTTAAAATATATTTTTTATAGTAACCTGCACAAGTTTAGACCTAGGATGGGTATTACCTTACTAAGCCAAAGGAAGTTACTCTTATGAAAACTTTGTATTAAATAAAAGACAGATAATAGGAATAAGGAAAATAGGTATTATAATCCAGTGCAGAGAACGTATCTAAAAGTGTATATTGACTTAGTACAATTGTCGTATGTGTTTTATATGTTTTTTGGCCTATTACCCTGGTTTTCAATCTGTTCATATGATAATTAACTTTATGCAATTTTATAAGATAAATAAAATCAGATGCTGGAAAAATAAAAGGAGGTGAAAGGAGGAGGGGAAAGGAAACTGAAATGTGTTATGTATATAGACCAATCCCCTAAAGTTAATTAAATCAAAGTGTACTGAAAACAGGTAGCAATAAAAGAAAAAAAAAAGCTGGGCATGTAACTTCAGCACCTGGGAGGCTGAGGCAAGGGGATCGCTGTGAGTTAGAGGCCAGCCTGAATTACAGAGCAAGACCCTGTCTCAAAAATAAAAAAAAAAAGAGAGAGAGAGAGCCAGGCATGGTGGCACATGCCTGTAACCCCAGCACTCGGGAGGCTGAGGCAGGAGGATCACTGTGAGTTTGAGACCAGCCTGGGCTACATAATGAGTTCCAGGTCACCCTGTCTCAAAAAAACCAAAAAAAAAAAAAAAAAAAGAAAGAAAGAAAATCTTTAGGAAGGGCTATAGTGACAAAGGTCAGTCAAAAAAATACTACAGTAGTTTAGTCAAGAGGAAAATACCACTATTTGAGCTGTTGATGAGACAAAAATTCAAATTCTTTCTGAGATTAAGGATGACCAAGCATGGAACCCAGGCAAGGAAGAGAGGTGATTTCTGTATAGATTTCCTCCTGAAGTATTAGGGTCACTATAGCAAAATAGGATCGGGACCCTTATGGAATGAAAGATATGGATTTATGAGCTTTACTTCATAACCCACTGTCCACTAAAGCAGAAGACATGTCTTTTCCCTATCTTCCTGTCAAGAAAAGGGTTAACATAATGAGCCAGCAAAATACATGTGTCTGCTAGGTGAGCTTGGCTTTGTACCTTTTTTTTTTTTTTTTTTTTTTTTTTTTTT
>NW_022900929.1:34875998-34885411 GCF_012274545.1 Fukomys damarensis | reverse complement strand
TTTTTTTTTTTTTTTTTTTTTTTTGGTACCGGGGATAGAACTTGGGTCCTTGCACTTACGAGGCAGGTGGCAGAACCACTGAGCTATGTGTACCATTTCTTACAAGGAGGGGCTAGCTACTTGCCCCCCGGGAAAGAAACATTATTTACAGACAGCCTTGAGTGTGCTGTCAGCGTGCATGTCCCTGGCTCTAGCCAAGGTTGGCAATGATCCTTCCAGCCTTGCAGGCCTATTGGCACCAAGTCACTTCTGTCCAAACATAGTACTTAAGAAACAAACTAGATACAGTGTGGCATTTTCTTTCTCACCTACTAAAGGCTCAGTCTCATGCAAGATCTTTCATCTTTGGTGCTGTCTCCTGCCTGATCCTGTGGTAATATATTATCTGGTTATACTCATGTCTGCTCTTTTATCATACAATTCTCCTATATATAAAATCATTATGTGGCTCTTCTCTGTTTGTGTGGCTCTGAACCTCAAACTTCTGTGGCCACAACCTATTTGTGGCTCCTTGCTGCCACGCCTCCTTGATAATAACATGTGCCTCCCCTTAGTCCCCTGACCTTACTGCAAGGACCAAGTGGGCTATGATACAGGTGGCGCCATTATGATTTCAAGAGTGACAGCGGTGACTAATCCATATCCCATACAGGAAGACACCTGCCCCCCGCCCTACAACACAAGATAAAAGTCTCAAAAAGTTCCACACTCATGATCCAATGGAAAGTTAACAAACCTTAGCCCAGTATGTCCATATGATCATCACCTCAGATTGAGGAGTTTCTCCTCTGTACAATTTCAATTGCAATCCAACAGGTTCTGTCACAATCTTCCCCTCTGGAGTCACAGAACCCTGGTAAAAAGTACAGTGGACCCTTGACTTATGAATTCAGTTTGTTTGCGAGGGCTGCTTGTAATTCAAGTTGGTCCACTGCCTTCAAAGTCTTTCTCCTGTATACTTTTGGGCCACACTTTCTTCTAGGCCAATCTCAGTGTAGTTAGACATTGGCCCAGGATTTCTCAATTAACCACACAGGGAAGGATGGTGTAATGTTCCTTCCAGAACTCTTTAAGGGCTAAGACTGTATCTATGACCATTTGTAAACACAAGTGGCTGGCATTCAGGTCATAACTCAAGACTTTGTTCATAAGTTAAAACTAAAATTCTGAAATAAGGACTGAAATGTATAATGGATGTTGGGAAATGGGAAAAAAGTGTTCAAATAGGGAGGGGAACAGGAAGGAGGGAAGGAGAAAGGAACAAAAAAAGTGAAAATAGAAAGAAAAAATGGAAATAGGTTCTGTACATAGGGAGGGGAGGGGTCTTGAAGGAGGAGTGGAGTAAAATAAAAGAAAAACCCTAAAATTCTGATTATAACCCAGATTGTTTGTATGTCAGGCCAGTCATAACTTAAGGGTCCACTGTACAAAGAAAGGGTCGTTTGTGTGAATGACACTAGGCCAGCTGCGTTTATTGGCTGGTCATTATCAAAGGTGAAGATAATTCTTATGGAGGTTTTTTTTTTTTTGGTCCCGGGGATCAAACTCAGGACCTTGCCCTTGTGAGGCAGGCAGCGGAACCACTGAGCTAAATCCCTGGCCCCTGTTATGGAGGTTTTATAGTTTGGAGGAGGGTTGGGAGAGATTGTTGTTGTTTTGGTACAGGTTCCACCAGCAGATCCTTTTGTTTAAACCAGCAATGTGCTGGGTTTTCTGTTACTTACAGCCAAAAGGGTCCTGATACAGTTGTGAAGGAAGAGAACAGAACTAACTATGCCAAGAGGAGACACAGGTCTAAGACATTTTCACTATTCAGACAAAATAGGAGCCAGCAGAGGGCTAGGAATTTAGCTCAGTGGCACCATGCCTGCCTGGCAAGCTCAAGGTTCTGAGTTCAATTCTTCATTTAAAAAAAAAAAAAAAAAAAAAAAAGGAGCCAGCAGCAAGAGATTGAAGACACAGGAAAAAAAGCAATAATCAATACAGTAATGCTTCTGAGAAATAGAAATAGCAGAATATAGGACAGAGGAGCTTTAAACAAAAGATAATGCCCACCAGCTACTGAATCAAAGTAGGCAGTTAGTACATGAACATATTATGAATATATTTTAGTACATTACTATACATCCAATGAATATATTAGAGACTTGAAATCTTCTGAAAGCTCAGTTTTTGAATACATTTTTTAGTACTGGGGAGTGTAACCAGTGTCTTCACACTAAGCTGTACCCCCAGACCTCTTTTCTATTTTTATATTAAGGCAGAGTCTTGCTAAGCTGCTAATTTGCCCAGGCTGGCAATGAACTTGCAATCCTCCTGCCTCAGCCTCCCTGAGTGCTGGGATTACAGTGCCCCCCTGCACCTTGCTTCATACTTCACCTTTTAATATGCCCCTAGATGCTTCTCACTGAACTTCAAGCACCACTGAATCAGCTTGTAAACACAGATTGTGTCTTATGTACCTTTGTTTGCATACCAACTAGTTCAGTGGCTAGCACAGAAAGCCGGGTTACTCAATGATATTGATCATGACCCATGATGTGTGTAAATTGGGGAATACTACATTGTTAAATAAGCCCATAAGTTTGTTGTGGTTTTTTTAGTTTTTTTGTTTTTGTTTTTCTTTTTTTGAGACAGGGTCTCACTATGTAGTTGAGACTGACCTGGAACTCACTATGTAGTCCAGGCTGGTCTCGAACTCATAGCAATCCTCCTGCCTCAGCCTCCCAAGTGCTGGGGTTACAGGCGTGAGCCACCACGCCCGGCCATAAATTTGTTTTTTGATAAAGAATTTAAATTGTGAAACTCCCTGTGGTATTCCTGCTTCTGAGTGTGTCACATTCAGCTGGGACAGGAGGATGACAAGTTCAAGGCCAGTCTGGGCAACTTAGTGATTTAAGGAGATCCTGTCTCAAAGTAAAAATAAAAAAGGACTGGGAATGTGTCTTAGTTACTTTTCTCTCCTTGCTGAGACAAAATACTTGACACCAAAGTTAAAGGGGAAAAGGCTTATTTAGCTCCTAGTTTGAGGAGGTTTTAGTTCATAATTGGCTGGCTCCGAGGCAGGATGGCTTGGGAGAGGATAAACAATTAATGGTGTCCACAGGGTAGCAAAGCAAGGGACCTTATGGGAGTCTTCTGCCCCTTTTATCTTATTCCGACTACTTAGAGCAGATAGCACTCATGCCCTTAATCCTAGTGCCCTCAGGCCTAACCCCACCATGATCAATCACACAGTCTAGTGACAGCCACCTAGAGAAAGCATGAGGCTTTTGGGGAACATCTAAACCCAAGGCATAATAAAATGTTTCTCAGTCTGGCCAAGGATTTAGCTCAGTGGCACCACACCTGCCTCACAAGTGCAAGATCCTGAGTTTGATCCCCAGTCGTGGGGTGATTTAGTCTTGGGGTCAGGGATTTAGCTCAGAGGCACCAGTGTCTGCCTCACAAGTGCAAGGTCCTGAGTTCGATCCCTGGTACCCACCCCTCAAAAGCATCTCAGTCTGAAGGCATAGGTTCAGTCTCCAGCACCACAAAAGCAAACAAACAAGCCCTCAGTTCCATCTCCAGCACAGGGATGTAGCTCAGAGGTAGCATAACTTTGGGTTAAATCTCCAATATCCCTTAAAAATCCACAAAAATAAAAGATATAATGTCATCTCTATGATGACATCCCTTCCCTCAGGTACACTGGCCATTTCAGGGTATGTGCTAAGATGGCAGGGAAGGTTATGAACTGTGGAGCAGAGAGGGAGGACTGGCCTCACAGCATCTTAAAATCAGGTCCCATTTCTGGGGAAGAAGCAACAAATGCAGCCCAGGTTTCCATGCAGTATGCCCTGCACACGGAAAACAGCCACAGAGCCCAGGCCCGGGGAGGAATATACTCCCGAGAGTCTAGTTTCTTCAAGTTCCCTTATCCTGCACCCACGTCAGTGACTCAGTAGCAGAACACTTGTGTGTAGGCCCTGGATTCAATTCTCAGAACCACGAAATATAAAATAAAACAAATAACTAAAAAGCTGGGAAAGAGTACTTAATTCACACCTCCCTCGTATCAAATTACACTTGACTCAAAGGAACAGTACCTAGAAATGTGTGTGGTACTTGCATGTGTCCAAAATATGTTTGTTGAAAGAATAAAGAACCTAGAAAGCACACTGAAAGAAAATAACTGCAAGCATTGCCCTCAGTGCTGCAGGAACTTTCTTCCTTTCCTTTTATCTTTTCTATTTTTTCCTCTTCTTTTCTTTCTTCCCTTTCTTTAAAAAAGTCAGATGCAGTGACACAGGTCTCTAATTCCTGGTACTCTGCCCCCCCTACCCCACCCATAATTCCTGCTTCTCTGGAGGCTGAGGCAAGAGGATGGAGAGCTCAAGGCCAGCCTGGGCAACTTAGTGAGACCCTGTTCCCCCCACCAAAAAAACAATGTCCATGGTTTAGGGGTCAAGGTCATGGTAGAGAACTTGCCTACCGTGTGCATGTGCAAGACCTCTGGTCCCTCTCTAGTGCTGGGAGAAAACACACACTCTCACACAGAGTACAGCAAAGGAATTTGACTAAGTACTTCTACGAGTACTACGGGGAATCACACAAGGTTATGGTGGGCAGGAAAATGTGGTTTCATCCACATCCTGAGGCCAATAAGAGGTGATTTTAGGCTGAAAAGTCAGTAGCCCAAGGCAGGGAAGGAAGTGGGGACATAGGAGAAAAGCAGTTTGGCACTGAGGGGAACCCCGAGTTCAGTCCTTCCTCTTCCTCTCTCCTCAAACTCTGGCTGCGTTGTTCACTGCTGAAAGGTGATCAGGCTCAGGTGAGGCAAAAGCAAAGAAAATGAATGGTAAAGTCCACCAGGAACCTTTGCGCCAGCCAGACAGTAAAGGGAAACCTCCTTGGTTTATGGAGCTAATTGGCAAACAAGGGCTTTAGAGCAGATATGGAGGCTGCGAAGTGATATTTTCTCTTGACTCCAGAAGTGTAGCCTGCCATCCCTCCCTGGGCCCCAGACCAGGCAATGACACCAATTTGCTGATAGCAGTTAAGAGCACTACTCTGGAGTCAGACTGGCTCCATCAACTACCAACTGTGTGGCCTAAAGAGCCCCACTGCCTCCATTTCTGGATACACATACAGATGTCCAGGAAGAAAAGAGTTATTGCCCCAGCTGATGACATTTAGCTCTCAGGGACTTCAGGATCTGACTAAGTCACAGACCCCTTGCCCAGGAGGCCTATATCTAATCACTTTATAGCAGGGCTACAAGAACTGGCCATTTTAACCTAATGTGGGATAACTCTGATGGTCCATTTTAGCTTCACAGTGCCAGTGTGGGAGGTTGACACTGTTATCAGGTCCATACTGGAGCTCAGTTTCTTCATGCTCCCTCCCTGCCACTGTTAACAAGCCCAGTGACATTCACTAATTGACGTCCTGCGTGCTAATCTCCATCTGAATCTGCTTCTTGGAGACCCCAACCAGCAAGAGCCATAGCTAAAAGTGGCTCGAGAGAGCAGGTACAATGAAATGATGTTTAGAAGCTGGGTCGCTTACCATCCAGGCTCAAGATGGTGCTACAACTGAATATTTCATTGCTGAATAGGGAGAGTGTGCTAGTGGAAGAAAATGTACTAGCCAGGTGGGATCTAACAGATAAACGAAAAACATGAGGGGTATAGTAATGATAAGGATAGTGGAATTAAAAAAATAAAAGTGGAATTGGATGGATGCTACAGAAAAGTCAAGTGTGAAAGCCAGAGGGCCTTCTTTGTTACATAAAAAGAGCTCTTAATACATATAGTCTGAGGGCAAGGGAACCCGAGGTTAGGGATAATCATCAGAGTAGCCTGAGCTCAAATAAAATTAAACTCCCAAGCAAAGCAGACCTGTTAAGCCAAGGCCAAGACCTCAGCTGGGAAAAATTGGGATGACAACATAAGGGATAGGAATGTTTGGCTAATGCTCCTGAAGCTCTTGATTCTGAGTCCCCTAAACTTTCTGAACCTGCACTCATACCCTCTTTCTTGGTTACCGTTGTAGTGCTAGGGATGGAATGGGGGTCTTTTACATGCTAAGTTTGTGCTCTACGGCTAAGCTACATTCTGAGCCTACTGTTCTTATAGACAGTACAGAGGCCTGTCTCCTTGAGACTGCATGAGCCTCTACCTCCCACCAGTGCTCAGAATTGACCCTTACCTCCTGACCCCCAGGCTTACAACCAGGGTTAAGTCACTATATAACCCAGCGGATGGCATATTGGACCTCATACGAGGAAGGAGGGACTGCACCCAAAAGAGTTCCAAGAACTAGTGAAACCTGTAATGGCAGGAGCAGGGAGAGAAGCAAAGAACTGCATTCTGAAGGGCTTGATTAAGAAGACCACATCACAAAACTTAATGAGAGAGTTTATTAAGTGGGAAACACTTTCCCAAGATACAAGATTTATTACCTGCCAAGGATATTGTAGATCTGCTACTACTGTACTAGCTCTTAAAAAGATAAAAAACAAAAACAAAAACAACTCTATAGGATACAAGAAGTTCAAAACAAAACAAAACAAAAAAGCCAGAACTACTAAAACATGTGGTTTATGAATTAAAAAGCTCAGAGAAACTGGGTGCAGTGGCACATATCTTAATTCCAGCTACTCCAGAGTTTGAGGCAGGGGAAATACTAAGTCTGAGGACAGCCTGAGCAACTTAGCAAGGCCCAGTCTCACAGGAAAAAATAAAGGGCCAAGACAGGAATGGTGGCACATACCTGTAATCTCAGCACTCTGGGAGACTGAGACAGAAGGAATGCAAGTACGAGCCCAGCCTGGGCAACTTAGGGACTTGGCACTCCTATCGCAAAATTTAAAAATAAGCTGGGAAAATTGGCTATTCACATGCAGAAGATTGAAGCTAGATTCATATCTTTTACCATATAGTAAACTAAAATAAAAATGGATCAAAGATCTAAACATTCAAACAGAAACTAACTCTGGTGGAAGATAAAACTGGGGCTGGGGATTTAGCTCAGTGTTGCTGCACCTGCCTTGCAAGCACAAGGCCCAGAGTTCAATCACAGGTTATCCCCCAACCCCGCAAAAAAAAGGTAAAATTCTAGAAGACATAGGTATAGTCAAGGACTTTCTGAGCAACCCCCAACTGCACAAGAAATAACATCAAGAGTCAACAAATGGGATTTTAACAAATTGAAAAGCTTCTGTGCAGCAAAGAAAACCACTAACAGAGTGAAAAGACAACCTACAGAATGGGAAAAATTGAGATCCAGGGATTTAGCTCAGTGGTTCTGCCACCTACCTTGCAAGCACAAGGACCTGAGTTTGATTCCCAGTCCAAAAAAAAAAGGAATGGGAAAATTTTTGGTCTGCTCTTCCTCAGAGGAGTAATATCTAGAATATATAAAGAACTTTTTAAAAAATCAGATGCTCACAAAATAAAAGATCCAATCAAAAAATAGACAATGGAAATGAATACACTTCTCAGACGTATCAATGGCCAATACAAAATAGCTATTAGAGAAATGCAACTTAAAACAACATTGAGATTCCACCTTACTCCTGAAAGTATGGCCATTATGAAGAAATCAAACAGTAACAAAAAGTGGTGAGGCTATGGGGTGGGGAGAAGGAATCCTTCTGCATTGTTGGTGGGAATGTAAATTAGTAAAAATACTATGGAAATCAATATGGAGAGTCCTCCAAAAACTAAAAATAGCTGGCTGTGATGGCACACGCTTATAATCCCCAGTACTCGGGAGGCTGAGGCAGGACTGTAGTGAATTCAAGGCCATCCTGGGGTATAAAGTGAGTTCAAGGCCAACCTGAATTACTGACAGAGACCCTGACTCAAAAACAAAAATTAAAAACAAAACAAAAAAAGTAAAATAAAATGTAATAGGAAACTTGTAGATAGATATTTTGCACATGTGAAGAGGACCAAGAGACATGGGGTAGAGGGGAAGGAAAAGGAGATGTAAAAAGAATTAGGATGTGTTAAGTACACGTACCAACTCCCCATAATGAATGTAATCAATATAAAGTACAAGGGCTGGGATTTAGCTCAGTGGTTCTGCTGCCTGCCCTGCAAACGCAAGCACCGGAGTTCGATCCCCGGTACAAAAAAAAAAAAAAAAAAAAAAAAAAAAATGAAAAAAAAAGTACAACATGTACAGATAAAAATAAAAATTAAAGGGTCGGGGATTTAGCTCAGTGGTTCCACAACCTGCCTTGCAAGCTCAAGGTCCCAAGTTTGATCCCCGGTACCAAAAAATGAAAGAAAAATCAAGATAATAAATAAAACAGGCTGGGAATGTAGCTCAGGGTGAAGGCTGTAAATTCAATCCTGAGTATTGCAATCAGTCAATCAATCAACTCAGAGAAGTGAGCAGCTGGAATGGATAGTAGTAGTCAATACAGAATTTCAACATCATCCCTACCTGGGTTTCTTTCCCTCCCCGAACTAATCTCCAAATCTTGTGGGTTCTACCTTCCAAATTATCCAGAAACCATTCACTTGTCTGCATTTCCACTGCCTTCCTCAGTTCAGGACATCATCATTTCTTGCTAAGACATCCGACAGCCCAACTGATTTCTTCGGTTTTAATCTCTCACCCTGCTAATCCATCAGTCACAAGGTAGCTAGAGTAATCCTTTTAAAACATACATGTAACTGGGCATAGTGGCACTCGCCTGTAATCCCAGCACTGGAGAGGCAGAGGCAGGAGAATCGCTGCGGAGTTCAAGGCCAGCCTGGACTACATAGTGAGACCCTGTCTCAAAACACCAAAAGAAAAACACATAAATTTAATAACATCGTTCCTGAATTTTAAACATCTAAATACTAAAATTCAAACTCCTTAATACAGCTTACTATGCTCCGAATGATGTGGCTGCCGCGACTTCCCCAGCCTCATCCCTCACCCCACACCACACTGGCTGCTCCAGCTTCAAAGAATTTGGTTTCCTGACTAATCATCAACTCGCCGCTCTCTGGCTTGTTTTTCAATGCTGGGGATGGAACTTTCTCCATTATCTGTGAGCTCTTGCCTACGCTACTCTCTGCTGGAACAGCTCCCTTGCACACTTGTCTGAGGCGCCGCAGACGGATTTTTAGGGTTCAAGTTCAGCGGTCACTTGCACAACCCAGGTAGGTTGGCCCCGTCCCTCAACGATGTCCTCGGCAAGGTCCGAGCCGCAGGTTTCTTCCACGTGGACAGGCCCTGAGGTCGCCTGCCCCACCTGGTCTCGGGCATCTGAAAGGCTGCAGATGCGTGGGGCTCCTCAGAGAAGATCCAGGTCCTCGCGCCGCAGCAGTGGACACGCGGGTCGCCAGCCTACCAACACTTCCGGGGCCCGGAACCCGCGGCGCGTGGCCCCGCCCCACGCTGCGTCGTGGGTGGAGCAGGGCGGA
>NW_022900929.1:34874011-34875225 GCF_012274545.1 Fukomys damarensis | reverse complement strand
TGCGGGGGGCTGCAGGCCTGGAGATCCGGCCCGGAGAGATAGGAAGTGTCGCCCGCCAACCGTGGAGGTTGGGAGGTCTTGGAGGAGGTGCAGGGTGAGCTGAGGCCGTGAGAGGGCGAGAGCCCAGAAGGTACCGACGCCGAGGATGAAGTTTTTCAGACTGGGGCTGTAGATAGGGAGGAGGACATTCGTAAATGTTCCGAGGAGCTTCTGCCATGCTGTGTGGGCACGATTGTCTTTGGTGACTAGGGTCGTTTGTGGCTGAGATGGGTTCCCGTTGGGATGTCAGGCCGAGGAAAAAAACAAAACAAAACACCACACTTGGAAGAAGGAAAGAAGGCAGATACTAGAACAGTGAGGCAGCACGGAAGGATTGTGGCTCTGGCCGCTTGACCCTTCTGATGCAGCATCCCGAATTCATTGTGATTTGAAGATTTTGTAGGGAGCAGTGAAAGTAACTTTGGGCCTTAGTGTTGTGGGTAGTTTGAGATATTTATATACTTATAAAAGTAGTGTGGGTAGGAAGTTGTCCTTTGCAGCAGTGTTCCAATGATTCCAGGAGACATGAAGATGATTTGCTCCCTATTTAATGAGAAAATGATGTAAAATATATGAGAGATTGTAATTTTATAAGTTGAATAGAGAGAGAACTGAATTTAGAATCTGAAAAATTGAATTCTAAGCTGGTATGTTGAATCTTAGCTGCAAAATTAGATAAAGGATCAGCCTTCTGTATCTGATTGGGCGCTTGTAAGGACTAAACGTTTGTAAGAACAAATGCTGGCACGAGCATTTGCAAACTAAAGTTTTTGTTAAATGGCTTCTTGGTGGTTCTCTGTACCAGGCCAGAGGTCTCAGGACTGAAGTATTGGACCTGAGAAGGAAGGATTTTAAAGAAGGAAGTAACCGGAAGGTGTTAAAAGAGGTCTGTTCTAAAGGTGGTGGTAGGGAGGACTATCAAGATATAGAAACTTTGTTTTAAGATAGGAATTGAAAGAGTAAGTTGAAAATATTATATTGAAGGTTCCTGACATCTACAAAACTATATTCTTTTTTTTTTCCTTTGTATTTTGAGGTATGGTCTTGCTATCTAGTTCAAGCTGGCCTTGAACTGGTGGCAGTCCTCCTGTCAGTGTTGTGGTTACAGGTGTATGTCACCATGCCTGCCTTAAAAGATATATTCCTTTTTTTTTTTTTTTTTTTTTTTTTTTTTA
>NW_022900929.1:34830502-34874001 GCF_012274545.1 Fukomys damarensis | reverse complement strand
GACACAGGGTCGCTTTGTAGTTCAAGGTGTTCTTGAACTTACCATTGTAGCCTAGGCTGGCCTCAAACTCCCTGATCCTCCTGCCTCAACTTCCTGAGTACTGGGATTACAGGGATATGCCACCACACCCATCCAAAAGTGTATTCTTGATTGTAAAAGTTTGTTTGTAATTTTAAACTGGCAGGAAGATTGGAATCTTTTTTTTTTTTTGAGACAAAGTCTAGCTATATAATTCGGGATGGCCTTGAACCCACTTTGTAGCTCAAGTTGGCCTCCTGATGGTGATCATCCTGCCTCAGCCTCTTGATTTCTGGAATTGCAGGCATGTGCCACTATGCCCAGCCTGGAGTCCAATTTTTACTATACTGTTATCTGTAGGGGTAGGCGATAATAACATCAGCTGCCATTTACATGGTGATTGGAGTGAACTTAACTTTTTAATTAAGTGCTTTATTTACATTGTCAGGTTTTCACACTTGATCTTAGCCAAAAGGCCAAGAAGCGATTACATTGTCAAGTTTTCAAATCATGGTGAAATTGGAATCATTTTCCCTACTTTATATATGAGGAAAATGGAAATTGAAGAAAATTCACACACCTAGTAAGTAGATATCATTTAACCAAGTCTGCACAGGTATAAGACCTGTACTCTGTCTACTGTACCAACTTAATCATCTAGCCTCTTTTTTTTTTAGCCTCAGTTTTTCGTACTGCAAAATGAGAATAATGTTTCACGTCCATTTTTCATGTTGCTAGAATTCACATTTGTGAAGTATACCAGATAGTTGAAAGGAAATTGGGAGATCAGTGAGAAAGATCCTTAGGGACCTTGGTAAAGCACTCTGACAACACCCTTTCTGAAGGTGAACAACTGAAGCTGCAAATGACCTGTGATGAGTGGTTTTCCCAGAGCACTGATGAGTGAAGTGGATGGAGTGCTTTTGTGGGTGGTAGAGATGTTTTACCTGAACTACAAAAGCTTTTCCAAAGTGGGAGCTATAGAGAATTGCAACTTTAAATCTGATTCTAAATATTTTTTGTAAAAAGAAACTAAAGTTTGTAAGTGTTATAATTTCTAATACAATTTAACAGCAAGTTCAACTTTCCTTCAGCCACTCACTGGCACTCTTTGTTTGGTTTCTTTCTTTTTTTTTTTTTCCAATATCAGAAATTGAATTCGGGACCTTGCACTTTCCAGGCAGGCAAGGTGCCGCTGTGCTACATCCCCTGCCCCTTTCTTTGGTTTCTTGAGAAAGGGTCTCATAATGTGTAGTCCAAGCTAGCCTTGAATTTGCTGTGTAGCCCAGGCTGGTCTCCAACTTGGAATCCTTCTGCCTCAGCCTTCCAAGTGCCAGGATTACAGGCATGTATCACCCTGCCTGGCTTCAGTGGCACTCTTGTTTTCAGGTGGGAATCAAATCAAAAGTCTCTTTCCTTGTATATCATCACCGGGGCACCAGTGCCTTCTGTTTCTCTGTTCAGCAGTATGCCAGGCTCTCAGAGGAATCAAAAATAAAGATCTCTGAGCTCTTGATGTTTTCACCAGAGGCCATTAGCAGAAGTTCACAGTCAGCGTGATTTTCAGATCTTTGGAATTTTCAGAATACTCAGTATATTCTGGTCTTTTCTGACCAAGATGGCTTGGGCTGCTCCATCTAGTTCTGAGTCTTTGTTAGGGTTTAACCCTGGACTCGTGTCTGGTGTGTGGTCCTTGTGGAAAGAGCAAACCATTAACAAATCTCCAAGTGTCTGGTGTAAGAGTGGCACCATTTAGTAATTCAGGCACCTTCGTCTCTGAGTTTTCCAGGTGGGCATCTAAGCCACTGTGTCAGAAATACTATACTACCTCCAACTTAGTTCTTAATGGTGAGATAGGTGAGCCTTCTGGGTTAGTTTTTCAGGGTGGGTGGGGAAGGGCCCTGTGTCAGAAGCTGCCTGAGTTCCTTGTTTAAATGTAAGCTGCGGAAGTGAGAGCTGAGGCTCCTACACCAGACTATTGGATTGGACAGCAGAGGAAAGAGCCTGGGACCTTCCATTTGTAACAGATCCAGCCCAGGTATTATGAGTTAGGTTGATCACTGAGGCTACTGTCTGTAGGCAGCTTGTCTTTTTAGTAAGACATTCTCAGTAGTGTGAGAGAGAAAAATAGCTTCCTGTCTGCCATGTTGTGTCCCAGTTAAGGGCATATACATAACCAAAGGAATGTGGTGGGGACGCTTAAAGGGGCAAACTGTTGGTTCCCCATCTGGAGCTATTTACATTGTGCTTTTTGGTTTTTTGGTGCTAGGATTGAACTCATGCTTCCTGCATGCTGAGCACATGGCTGTGCCACTGAGCTGCATTCTCTACAGCACCTAGAGTTGTTTTTTTTGTTTTTGTCCGGGGGTGGGGATCAAACTTGGGACCTTGTGCTTGCAAAGCAGGCGGCAGAGCCACTGAGCTAAATCCCTAGCTGAGATTTTTTTATTTATCATCATCATCATCATCATCATCATTTTTTTTTTTTTTTTTTTTGAGACAGGTTTTTCACTATGTGATTCAGACTGGCCTCTAACTTTTTTTTGGGGGGGGGGTACCAGGATTGAACTCTGGTCCTTGTGCTTGCAAGGCAGGCGGTGGAACCACTGAGCTAAATCCCTGGCCCTGGCCTCTAACTCTTAAGTGATCCAACTATGAGCCTCCTGAGAAGCACAGATCCTAATTCAAGAATTGGAAGAATTTTTTTTAGTATGTGACCTGTTCTTGTGTCACCACATGCTCCAACACTTTTAAATTGCAAAGTACTTGCCAGTGGTGTCTTTTGGAATAAGTATAAGAGAGTTGGAGGCAAATGTCTGAGCTTTTACCTTGTTCTGTCTTGGAATGAGATAGTGTATCTTTATGCGGTGCATCTTATTGAGTGAAAAGTGTTAGGTGTCGTTTTACATACCTGTAATCCCAGCACTGGGGAAGCTGAGGCGGGAGGATGGCCAGGAGTTCTAGGCCAGCTGGGCTACATAGTAAGGTCTTGTCTCAAAAAAGAAAGAAAGAAAAAGAAAAGTGCTCGAGGTAATAAAAGGAAACAGTTCTCTTATTAAAAACAGTACAAGCCAGTATTTATAAAACTTTCTCTGCCTTTCTCCCCCCAAAAATTGAGCAGTATATATACTGGGATTCTTTATTTTATAATTTACTTTTTTTTTTTTTTTTTTCCAGGTGCTGGGGGTTTGAGCCTAAGGCCTCCACACTGACCTGCATCTGCAGCTGTTTTTTAATTTTTAATTTTGAGACAAGGTCTGGCTAAGTTGTTAATTTGCCCTGGCTGTCTTCCTGCCTCAGCCTTTCAGAGTGCCAGGATTACAGGCTTGTACCAACATGTAGCTTCCTTTTGTATTTAAAATTATGATTATGAGCTGGCATGGTGGCACATGCCTACAGTTTTGCAACTCTGGGAAACTGCAGAAGGAGGATAGTAAATTTGAGCCCATCCTGGGCAATTTTTATTTTATTTTAACACACACTCCTATACTGGGAATTGAACTCAGGACCCTGTGCTTGTGAGACAAGAGCAGCACCACTGAACTGAATCCTGGCCCTTTTGTTTTGTTTTTTTTGAGACAGGGTCTCACTATGTAGTTCACTCTGGCCTTGAACTCAAGTTTGTAGCCCAGGCAGGCCTTGAACTCACCACGATCCTTCTGCTTCAGCCTTACAAGTGCTGGCATTACAGGCGTGCACTGTGAAGCCCAGCTCATCCTGGGAAATTTAACAATTTAGCGACCTAGTGAGATCATGCCTTACAGCAGTGGGGACATAGCTCAGTGCCAAGGCCCTGGCTTAATCCCCAGTACTAATAAATAAATGAATATTTACATCCATCAGTGATTATGGTGATGAGTATGGTGGTACCTGCCTATAAGCCCAGCATTTTGGGATTGCAAGTTGGAAGCTAGCTATGTAGTGAGTTCAAGGCCAATACTGACTACACGGTAAGACCTTGTTCCAAAAAAGAAAGAGAAGAAAAGGGAGGGAGGGGGAGAAAGATGGGGGGGATAGTAATGTTATCATAGCTTCTTTCTCTGCTCATGAACTTGAAGTAGCCATAATTAAATTTTGTCCCTGAGAGAATAGCCCTCTTTAATATATTCTAGGACCCCTTTAAAAACATGTATACAAGATATCTTGTTACAAAGTATCCTGCCATAAGCCTGCTCCATAAAACTTGAGAAATTTGAGCATTGTGCTTCTCATTGACACATGCATCTTGGTGTTACAGCAGGTTTGAAGCCTAGGAGAACTTCTGAGAGGTGTTATTGTTAACTTGTAAAGTTTTTATTTGTATCATAATGTTGCATCTAGGTTGATCTAACTGACTGATTTCACTTGGCTTTAGAAGCTGGCAAGTCCTGTGGAGCTTTAAGAACAAGGATTTTAGGAAAAATACAAAATCCATCTTCGAATGTAGGTTCTGTCGGGTATGCTTGAATGTTTTCTGGGGTAGAAATTGTCATGTTTCAGCAGAGGCGTCAGTGCTGGGGACCAGGCCTCATGGAGAAACAGAATGGAAGTGAACTCCGCCTTGAAGCTGCTTGGAGAGTGTGGGGGGCGCTCAGTGTCATTTCTAGATGATCGTGCTGTAGGCCTTGAAAAAGCATGGGGCCTATAAGGGTGTGACTGGGTGTGACTGGAACCCTTGGCCCGAAGAGAGTGACTTTTTTTTTTTTTTTTTTTTTTTTTTCTTTTTGCACCGGGGATCAAACTCAGCACCTTGTGGTTGTAAGGCAAGCGGTGGAACCACTGAGCCAAATCCCCGGCCCAAGAGTGACATTTTAATCTGAGAGCTGGAACAGGATTTCAGGAAGAGTTGAGGAGTCTCAAGAATCAATGGAAGGGTTGTAGTGTGTTCATGGTGGAGGGACCAGCATATACAAAAGAAATGAGTCAGGAAGGACCTAGTACCCTCATGAAACTGAAAGAGTCCCATAGTGATGGGAACACAACTAGTTGGAGGGAGTAATACAAGCCAGAAGAATATTCAGATTTGGAGAGATAGATCTTATTTTGATCCCTTGAGGATGGAGTCTAGTTTAGTGGATTACAGCCAACGTTAAAATAAAAATGAGTTGACCTGGTGTTGTGTGCACCTGTAATCCCAGCACTCTGGGAGGTTGAGGCAGAGGATTTCAAGTTTGAACCCAGCCTGGGCAACTTAGTAAGACCTTGTCTCAAAACAAAAAATAAAAAAGAGCTAAGGGTGTAGCTCAGTGTGAAGACCCTAAGTTCAACCCCCAGTCTCATGGAGGGGAAAAAAAAAAGAATTAAATAAAAAATATCAAGGCTGTTAAACATAATAAAGCTAAGTATTGTTTCATAAAACTTGTGTTTTGCACATACCTGTGTGTGTGTGTGTGTGTGTGTGTGTGTGTTTGTGTAGTGGGCATGAAGTATAATTTATCTTAGTATGGACTGTGATTAGAAAAAAGTTGTTTTTGTGATACTGGAAATTGAACTAGGCTGGGGCATTTTTGCCAAACTGCATCCCCACCCCTTTCTGTTTTTTATTTTTGAGACAGTCTTGCTGTGTTGCCTAAGCCAGGCTCCAGCTTTCAATCCTCATGCCTCAGCAAACTTGGGATTCTCCTGCCTCCGTCTCACAGAGTGCTGGAATTATAGGCCTGCACCACCGTACCCAGTTACAAAAAAAGCTTTAAGGCCAGTGACAGGACTATGTTGGTAATGTTGAGTGAGACTTTGGACTTTATTCTGAGGGCAGTAAGAACCACTGAAGGATTTCAAGCCAGAAGAATAATCAGATTTGCCTTTTTTTTTTTGGTTTTTGTTGTTTTACTACCAGGGATCGAACTCCGGACCTTGTGCTTGCGAGGCAGGCAGTGGAACCACTGAGCTAAATCCCCGGCCCTAGATTTGCCTTTTTTTGGAAGACGGTAAGAAAGAGTCTTACTATGTTGTCCAGGCTAACCTTGAGCTATCTTTCGGTCTCAAGCAGTCCTCCTATCTTAGCATCTCAAGTAGCTGCCACTACAGGTGTGTGCCGCTGTGCCTGGCTTTTCATGTTGCCATTTAAAAAGCCTACCCAGGCTGCTCTGTGGCCAGCATAGAGAGGAGACTGGTCAGAGATGAGTTCCACGCGAGTGGAAGTCCCAGGAGGGCAGTGTCCCTGGTTTGGAACAGCATCTACGGGTAGCAGGCACCTGTGGATGCTTGCCGAGTGAAGGACTGCTTGGCTGGGTGTGGTAGTTGCAGCCAGTACACTTCTGCGGTCCAGCTGGACAGGGCTGGATGACTGGTTGCTGGCTGAAGGCAAGGAGGTTTGCAGGTGGGTGCCAAGCTCTGGCATGAGATAGGAACCTGGGCAAAGGTGAGGGAGTGCCACAAGCTCAGTCTTGGATGTGTAGAGTTTAAAGTGTCCATGAGACATCCAAGTGGAGATGTCAGATTGGGAGGTGGACACCATGCCTCCCTGACTCTCAGTAGGTATGTAATAAGTTTTGGTTGAGAAAGCAAATGCTACTTGGTATATCCAATTTCTAGCCTGGTTCCAGTGGGATTACTTAAGGAATGAGGTAGACTATCAGTTTGAGGGTCTCACTTCAGCCTCTCTACTGTAATACTGATATACCTCTTTAAGGAGTGGAGGTTTATATTAGTTACAGTGTATTAGAAGGGAGCTAAGACAAACAAGAGGTGGGGTGTGGTGGTGCACATCTGTAGTCTCAGTACTCAGGAGGCAGAGGCAGGAGGATCGCTGTGAGTTCCAGGCGAGCCTGAACCACATAGCGGGACTCTGTCTCAAAATAAAAAAAAAAAAACCCAAAAAACAACCCAACAACAACAACAACAAAACAACCCAGCATACAAGTAAAAGCACTATAAAGTCTTTCCTTTAACTTTATGTAGCTTTAATATTGAATGAGTTGAAAACACTGATGATCCCAGCTGCTTAGGAGGCTGAAGCAGGAGAACTGTGAGTTTGAGGCCAGCCCAGGTTACACAGTTGAGATGTGGTCTTTTTTTTTTTTTTGGCGGGGGTGGAGGTGGGGTGGGGTACCGGGGATTGAACTCAGGTCTTTGTGCTTGCAAGGCAGGACACCAAACCGCTGAGCTAAATCCCCGGCCCGAGATGTGGTCTTAAAAACACAAATTAAAGCTGAGGACTTAGCTCAGTGGTCTCGCTGCCTGCCTTGCAAGCACAAAGTCCCGAGTTCCATCCCCAGTACCAATAAATAAACAAACAAACAAACAAACAACTTTTGTCCATTCTGCAACACATCAGGCATTGAGTATTTTAATCTATAGTTATTACTTTGCTGGAAACTTGAGAGAAAAAGTTGCATTCGTGCGATCATGTGAAATTTTTGCCCTCTTTTTTCTTTTTGTACTGGGGATCGAACTCAGGACCTTGTGCTTGTGAGGCAGGTGCAATGGCACTGAGGTAAATCCCCGGCCAATCATGGGAAATTTAAAGGATTGTTATCCTGTACTTTAGAAGGATTTTTGTTTACAAGAATTATTATTTTGATTTTTCTTTTTCTGTCTTGTCTTTGCTTTCCTTCTCCCTCCCTCCCCTTCTCCCTCTCTTTTTCTTTCTTTTTTTTCTGGCACTAGGGATCAAACCCAGGCCTTGACACATGCTATGCAAGCCCTCTATATCTCCAGTTTCTTTTAAATTTTATTTTGAGACAAGATCTTGCTAAGTTGCTCATGATGGCCTCAAACTTGTGTTCCTCCTTCCTCAGTCTCCCAAATAGGTGAAATTATAGGCATGTGCCACCATGTCCAGCATTGCTTTATTATTATTGCTATTACAAAGTGTATGTGCTTGTTAAATCATTTCTGACAATACCGAAATACCTCCTACTGGTATAAATATTCAGAGTCTGCCCCCAAAAATGTGTACATCAAGTAAAGAAAAACTTGTATAAATATTTTAATACTAAACTTATTGAGGCACCATGAGATTAATACAAGTTACATTTGGCTTCTTCCATTACAAGACATGCTTAAAGTGGTGGCCATGAGCTTTCAGACATTTATCATTTCAGCAAACTGCTGAAGTGTGTACATTTTTTTGCATACTCTGTATAGTCACGTAATGGCTCTCTTCTTTACTCTTTAAAATTAACCAGTGTCCATTGTTGGAACATAATCTTCCACCAGTAATTATTATGTGAGAGGAAGAATATAAATGAACCCCTTAAATTCAAAACTCCATAAGCTGGGCATGCCTGTAATCCCAGGTATTATCCTTGAGAGGCCGAAGCAGGAAAATCATGACTTGGAGGACAGCCTGGGTAATTTAGTGAGACTGTCTCAAAAATAAGATAATAAAAAGGCCTGGGAATTTAGGTCAGTACTAGTACTGAGATGCTTGCCTAGTGTGTGCAAGGTCCTGGGTTCAATCTCTAGTACTACAAAAAAAACAAACAACAAGAAAACTTGAATTATCAGACTTTCTTTGACTCTCGAGGCTTCCCACTGTGCCCTGTCCCTGTGGCTCCTTACCATGTCCAGTCTGCTGTCCACACTGCTGAGACTGATAGATGTTCCTTCCGACCCCAAGTTTCCACCCTGACCCCTCTGTTCTGGCCTTTCCTCAACTACCCAGAGTGAATGCTTGCTTGCTTATTTATTTGTTTGTTTGTTTAGAGACGGGTTCTTGTAATTATTCCAGACTCCTTGAACTCACTATGGAGCCCAGGCTGGCCTCAAACTCACAGCAATCCTCCTTCCTCAGCTTCCTGATGTTGGGATTATAAGTGTGTACCACTATGCCCACCTTCAGAGTGCTCTTTCTTTTTTTAAATTATGTTTATTAGCACATTTTACGTATACAGTATGATGACACTCATCATTGGGAATTTGTATGTTTACATGATATTGGTTCTATTAGTTCTTTTTATTCCCCCCATTCCACTGCCCTCCCTTTAGCCCCTCTACTCCTCCTTATTTACAAAGACTTTGTTTCTGTTATTTTTCCTTTTCTCATATTTATTTCTTTCCCTTCTTTCCTTACCCCTACCCCTCCCACTTCCCCTTTCTCTTTGGACCTTTCTTCCTATTTCACATTACCTGTTACATATTTTGATCCTTATTTACACTTTCAGAATCTCACACCAGAGAAGCTCAGAGTGCTATTTTAAACACCCCTGCCTCAGACCATGGTGAGCCTCAGAATTGGGTGGTTCTTACTGCCTCCCTCACCCCACTGACCCCTGCTAGCTACATTCATACAGTGCTCCTCTTCTGGTCCCTTGAGCCATACTGTTGCCAGCTGCTGGGCTCTGGAGATCCTGTCTGAAGACTGTCCAGAGCACTGTGCTCCTTTCCCTCCACAAGTTCTTCCGACAGCCTCCCTTGCTTGCCCTTCTGAATATGGGCCCTGTTCACTATTTGCTTTCTTCTTGGCATTTGTCATCATCTGGAACACATTGTTTCTGGACTCATTTTGTTGTCTGTCTCCCACACTTGATAGAAATCTCATGAAGCCAAGGATCCATATACCCTCCTTCACTGCTCCCTTCCAGTGCTTGGCACAGCATGGGCCTGGTCGTAAAGAGAGCTGCGGCCGGTTTTTACAGATCGAGGCCTTGCCAGAGTAGAGAAGGCCATCCTGGCAAACCCAGGGTGTCAGTCATCCTAGCTGATAGTAATTACTTACACTAGTTATATTTGTGGAATAAATAGGTGAAAAAGAATTTTAGCATGCTGACTAGCTGTGAAACCTCCAGAGTTTTATTCATATGGGCTTTATTCCCCTTTTCTTTATTTTTGAACCCCACTTCTGCCCATGTAGTTTCAAGGCAGACACGGTGCCACTGAGCTAAATCCCTGGTCCTGCCTATGTAGTTTGAGCATGGCTTCCAAGTAATGTTGATGAGACCTCTCTAGAAGCCAGTCATGACATTGTTACAAAGCTTTCCCTGAAGTAGGTGGTACTGGCATTAGTTTAACCAGCTCTTTAGTTCAGGCCCGGCATAGTGGCACATACTTACAGTCTGAGCACTCAGGAGGCTGAGGCAAGATTGTTATGAGTTCTAGGCCAGCCTGGGCTCCACAGTGGGTTCAAGGCCAGCCTAGATTGCATAGCAAGACCCTTTATCAAAAAGCTAAAAAAAAAAAAAAAAAAAAACAACCAACCAAAAACACTTTAGTTCAGCTTAACTTTGATCTGTCATGCTGGCATCCCACACTCCATTCCCCTAGAGAAATGTGAAGATAAGAGATAAGTGGGGAAGATTCTCACTGAATGGGGTGAAATACAGGATGGGCAGTGAGAGAGACCCATTGGGCACAAGACCTGTAGTCTCCCAGCATGGCACAGTGCGGTGGGTTGTGAGACAGCTGCAGCTGGGTCTGCACCTGCACCTGCACTGGTTTCACATTGGCTTTCTGGGGTGCATTGCCAGGTAGATCAACCTGTCAAGTCTCTCCTTCAGAAGAGCGTTACCCCTGTATTTCCACTGTCCCTTGGTCTAGCTGTTCTGGAAGAAAGGGCTGAACTAGAAAGAGTGGCCTCCACAGGAGTTCCCTGATGACTTCCTGTGGCTCCCAGAATGTGCAAGGGATGTCTCCACAGTATGAGGAAAATCTCTGCTGGTTCCGTGCTATTTTTTCTGTCTTTGTTTTGTTTCTGGTACAAGGGTACAAGGGTTTTGGTACAAGACCTTGTGCTTGTGAGGCAGGTGCCACTGAGCTAAATCCTGGGCCCTGTTTTCTTTCTTCCTTTCTTCCTTCCTTTCTTTCCTTTTCTTTCTTTTTTTTTTTTTTTTTTTTTTTTTTTTTGGTACCAGGGATTGAACTTAGAACCTTGAGTTTGTGATTGTGAGGCAGGTGGTGGCACCACTGAGCTAAATCCCCGGTCCTGTTTTTGTTTTTTGAGACAGGGTCGCACTTGTTGAGACTGACCTGGAACTCACTGTGTAGCCAGGGCTGGTCTTGAACTCACAGTGATTTTCCTGCCTCAGCCTCCTGCGAGCAGGGATTACAGGTGTGCACCACCATGCCCAGCTTCCATGCTGTTAAATGTGATGTTTACTGTAGCACAGGAAGAGAGACTGCATGTCAGGTGCAGTTGTTTACTGCTGGAGGAGGCCTATTTGTTAGGCTCTAAAGAGCCTGTGAAATCTCTTAATAGGAAGTCAATACTAATATCCCTAACACTAGTTACAGAAATTTCTCTTTATTTTCTTTTCTTGAATCAGGGTCTCCCACTGTAATCCAAGTTGGCCTTAAACTCACAGTGCTCCTGCCTACTGCTGGGATCCAGATTTAGTTCCAGTACCTTTTAAGGAGTGCTAGTACCACAGGAGGCTACCACACTGTTTAGTTAACAGTAATTTTTTTATGTTAAAAGTACTGGAGATTGGGCCTAGGGCCTTCTCCATGCACTCTTGCCTCTACGCTGCATCCTTTTTATTATTTATTTATTTTTATTTGGCGGGGGTGCCCAGGATCGAACCCAAGATCTTGTGCCTACAAGGCAGGCGTGGTGCTGCAGAGCTAAACCCCCGGCCCATGCATCTTTTTTCTTTGGAGATAGAGTCTTGATTGATTTTGACCCATCTGCCCTGGCCTCTGGAGTAACTGGAATCACAGGCACGTGTCAGCATGTCTGGCTGATTGCAGGAACTTTTAGTGTATGTGCTGCTGAAGTGTGCACTCGTTGCAGTAACCTAATTGATATTTACTCGATACACTTAACATTTCAGAGAAGAATTTAGTTGAGAACTGTATTAATCAGCTTCTCATTAAAATAGGATATTTGATAGATGGACGGACAGATTGCAATACTGGGGATTGAACCCAGCACCTTTGCATGGAGTTAAGTCACTAGCTCTTTATTTTTTGAAACAACATTTTGATAAATCACTACTTTGCTCAGGCTGAGGCCGGCCACAGTGGTGATATTACAGGTAAGCACCATCACTTCCGGCTAGTGAAATAGGATATTTTATAAGAGGAAAAGTATATTTAACTCATAGTTTTAGAGGCTTGAAGTCCAAGCAGTATAGTGGAAGTTCTGGCCGCAATTCATCATGGTTAGGGCACATGTACATCCTTGCCCTGTGTGTGTGTGTGTGTGTGTGTGTGTGTGTCTGTCTGTCTGTCTGTCTGTCTGTCTGTTTCCTTACGAAGTCACTGGGTTCAGTGCCAGGGATTTAACTCAGTGGCGTATGCCTGCCTTGCAAGCACAAGGTTCTGAGTTGGATCCAAGGTACTGGAAAAACAAAAGGAAGATGGGATGAAGTCACTGGGTTCAGTCGTGGGGCTCTACTCTAGTAACCTAACCCAACATCTCCCAAGCTCCACCTCTATACCCCATAGTCAGGTTATGTTTTCACCTTTTTTGTTTTTGAGACAGGGTCTCACTATGTAGTTCAGGCTGGCTTTGAACTCATTCTGTAGCCCAGGCTGGTCTCCACTCACAGTGATCCTCCTGCCTCAGCCTCCTGAGTACTGGGATCACAGGTATGCACCATGTCCAGGCTCTACCTTTTTTCTTTTAACAGTACTGAAGATCAAAAGCAGGGATGTTTTACCACAGTGCTACATCCATAGCCTCTTTTTTGTTTATTTATTTATTTATGACAGAGTCTTGCCAAATTGCTACTCTGGGAGTCTTAACTTGTGATCCTCCTGCCTCAGACTTTGTAAGTGTCTGTCACTTGCAAGCCCACTTTTAAATTTTTCATTAAATGATACTCCTGCATAAATTTAGGGGAAAAGCCATATTCATACCACCGTGAGTATGTCCAGATATCTATTATAACAGGTTGGTATTACAACGGATCCTAAAGCATTTGTGAGCCTCAAGGAGGCAGGGAAGAGACTGCTTGCCAGCAGTCTTCATAAAGTTTGTAAATTTGCACTAAGGTAACCTGGAGAGAAAAGGTAATGGTAAAGGCTATCCACAAATTACTGTATAACCCAGAACTTTCTTTGTATTTACCCATGTGAGAAAAAAAAACAACCTTATATTTACATAAAAACTGTTTATGAGTGGGCATGGTGGTACACACCTGTAATCCCTGCATTTGGGGGCTGAGGCAGGAGGATTGCCATAAGTTCAAGGCCAGCCTGAACTATATATAAGGTATCTATCTATCTATCTATCTATCTATCTATCTATCTGTAATAAATAAATAAATAAATGCTCCAAGATGGAAACAACCTAAATGCTTTTCAGCTAGTAAGAAGACAAATACTATGGTACATCCATGCAGTGGAATACTACTGAGCAATAAAAAGGACCAAGCTACTGGTACATGCTACAATGTGGCATAATCACAAATCATTACAGGAAATGAAGCCAGACTCAAAAGGCTACAAACTGGGGCTGGGGATTTAACTCAGTGGTTCCGCCTCCTGCCTTGCAAGCACAAGGACCCTAGTTCCATCCCCGGTTCTCAAAAAAAAAGAAAAGGCTACAAACTGATTCCATCTCTGCCAGTCTATAACAGGTGGGACTATGGGGACAGGAAGTAGGGTGGTGGTTGGTTGTCTGTATGGGGACAGAGGGTCATAAGGAGAATGGAGGAATCGAGGGTGTGGTGAGCTGTTCTGCATCTCGTGGTAAAGTCTGTATTTGTCAAACTCCTAGAACCATCCATTAGAAGCAAAGAAATAAACCATGTGGAAATTGTAGCTCGAGTTTTTATAAGCCATAAACACAGTATTGTAAGTCACATTCAATCTACACAATTACTTTTGGGATGTGACAGAGTGTTGTGTTTTCAGCCTTTTCAGCAGGCTGGTATGCTAGCTTTCCAGCAAAAGGGGAAGAGCAGCATTTCATGGCTGTTCATGAAGAAGGGCGCCAGCTGTTTAATATGAGAAGGTCATTTTCTCACTCTGGCTGAGGAAGGAGGGTGCTCCTGAAATAGAAAGAGCCCAGAAGAAAACAGATACATTGTAGCAATCTATTATTTTAAAATCACTTTCTCACTTGACCTATAATTGCTTAGCACCACTATTATCAAGGGATACTGCTGGTATTTATTAGCTATCCTCTCTGTCCTGGTGCAGGGGGAAACTGTTTTAGACTAGCGACTCATGAGCGAGGATTAGGAGCCAGGATTCCATCCCCTAGTGCAGATCCTGGCTCTTTCCTAGGTCAGTCCCTTGCCCTCCCTGTCTCTAGATGGGAGTGATAAGGATACTTGCTGCAGGCTGCTGGGGAGAGTAGAGGCCGGGTGCTGAGAAATGCTTGGGTGCTGGTGAGAGCAGTACAGTTGTAGGCTAGTACTGGGGTTAGCAGAGTACAGAGCAAACCGCCTTTTGTCACAGCATTTAGTCATTAGACTGAGTAGGGAGAAGTAGGGGACAAGGAGTCTTGGTGATAGCCATGCTTCCTTCATTGTCACATTTCCTTCTCTTGCAATCTCATTTAGTTCACTAGGACAGGCATTCATGGGGAAAAGGAGTGTTAGGCTGTCAAATTAGGGTACAGATATAATGGCCAGCACATCTCCTGCTTCTTGTCAGATCATGGGGTAATAGACAAATAGCAATAGACATTTTTTTTCCTTGAATTAAGCATTGAAAATATAAAACGACCTCAGAAACTTTGTTTTGTTTGTTTTGGTACTGGGGCTTGAACTCGGGTTCTTGCCCTTGCGGGGCAGGTGCTGGAACGACTGAGCTAAATCTTCGGCGTTTGGTTTGTTTTTGGACAAGGTCTCACTATGTAGCTCAGTCTGGCCTTGAATTCACAGTGATCTTCTGTTTATGCCTCCTGAGCACTGGGGTTACAGGTACGCACCGCCATGTCCAGCCATGTAAACTTACAGTTTGTAAGCTTCTTCAGAACAGCCCTCAAGCACCAATTACCAGGAAATACGATACAAGGGATCCTTAGAGTATGGGTTATGTGCCACTTAAAATAGTGAGCAAGTTACTATAAGCATGGCTCAGCAGTCCTGAGAGTCAGGACCGGGGATTTAGCTCAGTGGTTCTGCCACCTGCCTCACAAGTGGAAGGTTCCGAGTTTGATCCCTGGTACCAAAAAAAAAAAAAAAAGTCAGTGACGGTTTTGGGGTCGCCTCTACTTCAGTTTTGTTTTGGTGGTACCAAGGATTGAACCCAGGGCCTTGCTAGTGCTAGGCAAGAATTCTGCCACTGAGCTACATCCCCAGCCCTTTTTTATTTTGAGAGAAACTCATGCCTCAACACCCCGGTATCTTGGGTTAGGAGTGTAAGCCACCACAGCCAGATACAGATGAAAGGGGCAGAGTTTTTTTTTTTTTTTTAAGTTTTTTCTTTTTAGCAGTACTTGGGATTGAACTGAGAGAGCACTGAGATATATCTCCAGCCCTTTTATTTTTTAAAATTTTGAGACAGGATCTTTCTAAATTGCTCAGACTGGTCTTGAATTTGTGAATCTTTTTCCCTGAGCTGGGATAGCAGGCATGAACCACCACATCGGGCACTGAGACACAGCTTTTAGCACCCAGGAATACTGACATTCAGTCTGTTCATGACAATGTCATTCAGTTGAAAGATGCAGAAAAGATCTGGAGAGAATGGACATTTTTATTATTCTCTGTTAAGCAAGGCTGATGTTCCTATTTCTTCTCCATCAGGAGCTGCTGTCCCTGGCAAAACGGAAGCGCAGTGACTCTGAGGAGAAGGAGCCCCCCGTGAGCCAGCCTGCAGCCTCGTCAGACTCAGAGACTTCGGACAGTGATGACGAGGTGGGTGTGGGGTGAGGCTGACACAAGGATGTCTGGGAGCTGCTGCGATGAGGACTCCTGGCCGTCTTGTGCCCTTAAACCCAGACCCACAGCCTCAGATCTGAGGAGGTTGCTAGGGAAAGAGGACTGGTGAGGGGAAGCTCTGAGTCATTCTCCATGTGCTGCTTTCTTAGGGCCCTCTGGAGGACATGGGGGGGTGATCATTTTTCTCTTTTCAGACTTATGCCAAAGGGGTGCTCAACTGGTCACTGTTTTGTTTTATCTTTTTAATCCGCCTTCCATGTTAGAAAAGAAATTCCACTGAGAGTGCCATATTATAAGTGAGGAACATTTTAGTGAGACACAAAGCTTTCTTTGGGAAAATGGTGTTGATCGCAAAGGAGGAAAACCCATTTGTCTGTTTTCAACCCCAAGGTGACTTTCCTGAATTGTCCACCAACACAGTAAGGCTGGAAAAGACCCAGAACCTGTATGGGAGAAAAGTGTGAAGGAAGTGTGCAGAATTCAGCCCTCAGGTTTTTCATGTGGTTTTAAAGTACTTTTTCCTCACTAATTTCCTGGAGAGAGACTGATACCACCTTTCTGTTTAACCTCTACTG
The DNA here is from genome assembly GCF_012274545.1 of Fukomys damarensis. Lineage (NCBI taxonomy): Eukaryota > Metazoa > Chordata > Mammalia > Rodentia > Bathyergidae > Fukomys > Fukomys damarensis. The sequence continues at coordinate 34,857,710 of NW_022900929.1, read as the reverse complement.
TGCATACTAGGAAAAAAATTTTAACATAAAGAATTCCACCATGCCCAGCTACAAATGTTTGTTATGTAATGAAATTTATAGCTGAACAGTCTTTATTAGTGCCCTTTGTATGCAAATTAGGGATATTTGAATTATGATTCACTGTAGTGTTATTGTTTTAATTTTAAATAATTTAATAGACCTAAAAATTATCTTCTGTAGCAAGAGGTATTCTTGCAATATTTATTCTTTTCTTTATTTTTCAAATTTATTATTTATTTTCTTTTACAGTACTGGGGATTGAGCCCAAGGTCTCACACATGCTAGTGATCATTCACTGAGCTACATCCCTTTTTTATTTTGTGACTGGATTTTGCTAATTTGTCCATGCTGGACCTCAAACTTATGACCCTTCTGCCTCAGCCTTCCAAGTAGCTGGGACTACAGGCCTGTGCCACCAGTCCTGGTTTACTGACTGATTTGATTGATTGATTGATTGATTGATTGATTTTTGCTGTACTGGGGAAGTGAACCTAAGGCTTCCTTAACTGAATTATATCCCCAGCCCTATTTTGGTTTTGTTTGTTGTTTTTTTGGTACTGGGGATAGAACTCAGGACCATGCACTTACGAGACAGGCGGTGGCACCACTGAGCTAAATTCCTGGCCCCCTATTTTGATTATTTATATTAAAACTCCCTGACCAAGTCACTGAGTTGATCCGTCTGGGCTGAAACTTGCAGTCCTCCTGACTTGGACTTCCAGAGTGCTATGATTGTAGGCACATGCATGTTTTATTTATTTTTAAAGGAGGAATTATAGTACACACTTTTTTTTTTTTTAAACCCTGGGAGCACTGAGCTACATTCCTAGCCCTTTTATTTTTTATTTTTCATTTCCTTTTTCTTTTGTGTGTGTGTGTGTGTGTGTGTGTGTGTGTGTGTGACTTTGTTTCTTTAGTTACCCTGGTGATGTCAAACTTGTACTTCTGCCTACTGCATAACTGGGATTACAAGTGTGTACCACTATGCCCAGCTTTCTTTTTCTTTTTGTCTTTTTGAGACAAGGTCTTACTGTGTACTCCAGCCTAGCCTTGAATTCCTTTTTAATCCAGGCTGGCCTGGAACCCACAATCCTCCTGCTTCAGCCTCCAGAATGCTGAGATTACAGGTATGTTTCACTGTGCCCAGCTTGTTTCGTATTTTTAAATGCATAGATAGTACAGGGAAATCTTGAAACAGTTTCCACTCCCAATTTCCACTATTCCTGCAACTCATTTTGTTTTTTATATTCAAAAGTCAGGTGCTGAGTATTCTGTTAAGTTTGACTGTGTATTGTCTGGGATGCCCTGTAAACTCTCATTCTCCACATTCCTATTTTAGCATAGGAGTTCTAAGTATACAATTACTGTAGGGATTCCCCTTGTCTTTTTCTTTTAACTTTTTGAGACAAGTTGTCGCTGTGGTTCCTGGGCTGGTCTCAAACTCATGTGCTAAGGGATCCTCGTGCCTCAGACTCTTCAGTATCTGATGCAGGCATCTGGGCCTGGCTTTCTCCTCATTGTTTTTAACTGCTTCTGTGAGGATGGAGTTGTACCAACTCCACAGCATTTGAGGAACCCAAAACGTGTATTAGAGCAGATCCATTGCCCATAAAAATCTTTTCAGTTTAGGGTTCCCAGGTAAAGTAAAAAGAATTACCACCTTAGAGCAGTACCTAACTATGTTGGAGAAGAAGCTGCGGGGCAAACTGTGCCCTGCACATCAGGGAATGAGAATGAGTGACTTCTCCCCTATGGGGGTTCTTAGCTCTTGCTGCTGCCTCAGGCCCACAACTTTGTTATAGCTGTATTCTGCTCCACTCTGGGAATAGTAGCCTCTATGTTGTGGCCATTCTGAAAGATCATCTGTTGTGCCCAGGCTACTAGTAACTTAGAATTTAGAGCATTTCAAAATTACAGCCAATATTTTATTGTTTTGGACAGTTAAGAAAATAACTTGAGCCCGGTGTGGTGGTGCGTACCTATAATTAATCCCACCACTCTGAGAGGCTGAGTCAGGAAGATTGCAAGTTTGAGCCCCATCCAGGCAATTTAATGACTTAGCAGGATACTATTTCAAAAAAAAAAAAAAAGGGACCAGGAGGGTCGGGGATTTAGCTCAGTGGTGCCACTACCTGCCTTGCACGCACAAGTTTCTGAGTCCGATCCCCAGTATATCCCTCCCCAAATAAATAAATACATAAATGAAAAGGACCAAGGTTGTAGCTCAGGGTGAATGTCTTGGGTTCAGTCCTCAGTGCCAAATACTTTCTATCTATTTTATTTTACTTTTTAGTACTGGGGATCAAACTCGTGTTTAACATTAAACATAAGTCCAAGCCAGGCGTGGTGGCACACGCCTGTAATCTCAGCACTTGGGAGGCTGAGGCAGGAGGATTGCTGTGCGTTTGAGACCAGCCTGGGCTACATAGTGAGTTCCAGGTCAGTCTCAACTACATAGTGAGACCCTGTCTCAAAAAACCAAAACCAAAACAAAACAAAACAAAAAACATAAGTCCAACACTGAGAGCTAAATCCCCAACCCTTTTTATTTTACAAAGAAAAAAACAAACAAGAAAAAAAAAAACCTTTAAAATTTAAAAAAAATCTGACTTACCTTCCACTTAGAGAGCTCTGGTATTCCCTGGAACTCAGGGTTACCACTTCTGTAGATATATTTAGGTAGATAGGGTAAGATATCTTTAGGATGTAAATTTGAGATAGAGCCTCTTTCTCTCTCTCTCTCTCTCTCTCTCTCTCTCTCTCTCTCTCTCTGTCATAATGAATATTCATACATTGTCTGGAAAAAAGCATATACTAAAATAGTGTGCTATGTCTTCCCATTTCTACATTGATTTTTATGTCCTTATTACTTACAAATTAGCCTTTTAGGAATTTGGTTGTTGAAGTGGCCATTTTCAGTGAGATGGAGCTTGCTTGTATCAGAAGTCACTTTAGTGTTTTCAGAGATGCTCTCCTTATTGTCTTAGTGAGCCACGAATAGAGATGTAAAAGAAATGGACTGTGAATTTAGCTTAGTGGTTCCACTACCTGCCTCACAAGCACAAGGTCCCATGTTCGATCCCCGGTACCAAAAGGAAAAAAAAAGAAATGGTCTCCACGTTTACTTGGACAACATTGGTCAGAAACAACCAAGTTAAAAAGTTAATGAGGCACTGGGCATGGTGGTACATGCCTGTTATCCCAGCACTAGGGAGGCTGAGGCAGGAGGAACTCGGCAGGAGGCTGAGTTCAAGACCAGCCTGGGCTACATAGTGAGTTCCAGGTCAGTCTCGACTACATAGTGAGATCCTGTCTCAAAAAAAAAAAAAAAAAAAAAAAAAAGTTAATGAGGGAGGGAAGGGAATGGAAAGGTAACATAAAAATAATTAAGCTGTGTTATGTACATATATCAACTCCCTGAGAAGAATCTTTATGTACTGAAAAGTACTAATGAAAGTGAAAGTCAATTTTAAAAAAGCTAATGGATGCCTCACAAGAGCAAGATCTGGAGTTCAATCCCTGGTACCCCAAAAAAATCTAATGGGAACCCTGGCATGGTGGGCACACTCCTGTAATCCAGCCTCCAGGAGACTGAAGTCTGAGGGATGTAAGATCAAAGCCAGCAAGACCCTGTCTCAAAAAAAAGTTAATTTCTAGTTTGTTTTTAAGGAGACATGTAATGATTTTAGAGCAGGAGGATAGCTAGCTAATTGGTGGGGAAGGTGAAAAGGATGGGAGTTCTGAAAGTTTCCTACCCAGAAGAATGTGTGTCCACTGTATATTAACATAAGTCCAATTAGAGTTACATTGGGTTCTAAAGAACCCTTTTTATAAATCCATGGTGCATACAGAGACAGCTGCCAGCTAGGTAAGAAATAAACTTAAATTTTCCTTTGCTACCAGATAAAAAACCAAAAAAGACTTTTTTTCTTTTTGGTTTTTTGAGACAGGGTCTCACTATGTAGTTGAGACTGACCTAGAACTCACTATGTAGCCCAGGCTGGTCTCGAACTCACCGTGATCCTCCTGCCTCAGCCTCCCGAGTGCTGGGACTTCAGGCACGCGCCCCCAGTTCATCTGGCTTTCCCCAGAGCTTTTCTCAGCCTGCTGTGGTTGTATTTTTGTCCTACCTGCCTCTCAAAGACTGCTCTTTATTTGTTCTCACCCCTGTCTTGATTTTTCTCTGCTTTCTTTCTTTATGACTTCGCCTTACCTTTTTCCCACCCCATCTGACCTTGCAGGCTCCCGTCTTCATTAGCTCTGCTCTTCACACTGTGCATAGCCTCCTGCTGGCTCGGGCACATTGATTAATAGCACAGTCTGAAAACACACAATTCTTATTTACAAGTGCATTTAGAAACAACTTCCCTGGAAGTCAGCCTAGGTTCCTAAGAGCGTGTTGTTGCTTTAATGCACAGATAGTGTGTAAGTGGCACACACTTCCCATGGATACTTACACCACTAAGCTGACATTTCCTGCGTCTATATTGGCTTAGTAAACTTTGCATTACAGCATAAGAATAAGAATATTCATAAGAATAGGATTCTCCACTTTGTTGAATTATCCCCATACTGAAGCTAAACACTTGAAAGTTTAAAATATAAAACTCCTATATTTGAAAAACATTTTGATAACTGTTGTTATAGGTAGCAGTTTTTCTGGTTGACTGAAAGCCACAACAACTGTGGACGGCATTTTTTGTACTAGGAGTAATGTCTTCAGAATATCCAGCTGGGTGTTTTGCTTTTTACAGCTTTTGTTTCTCCTCCCTTACTTTAAGTGAAAAGCAATCCTTGTGCTGTCTCTTAGTAATCTGCTTCACTTCTAGCTTCTGGGATCGGACCTGTTTTGGAGTTCAGGACAGCAGGGGCCTGATGAATTCAGGTTGGAATAACCACCTTCAGTGCTCGGACTTAGGGACAGCTGTTTGGATGCCACCCAGCCTTATATTTGCACACTTCCCTTGGCTTGACCTGCAGCACCTCATTTATCTGTTCACCATTAAAATCTCAACACAAGAATTTGGAATAATAAAAGGATTTCATCAACTACTTGTTCATATTTATTTACAACAAATTTGGACACTTCTTACCAAACAGGGAAAAGTTGTATTAATTATATTTTATATTTTGCATTTCTTTGTTATTACTTCTGCTTCATTTGTGTTTGTCTCTATAACTAGACTGAATTTTTGTGATTGAACACAGATCCTTTGTGCTTTTCAATTATGTTTGCTGGGTTATAACATACAATATTATCCTTTGTACTTTGATTAGTTATACCGGAGGAGAAGGGAAGAGAAAGCTTAGCTGTTTTTCATGCTCTGTGGCTGTATTGTTGGAGCCCTTTGGCTCCTTCTGTGTTCAGGAGCCCTACTGTCGCAGGCATACCTCTCTCCTGGCCACTGTCAGGGTATAGACCCTTCTGACAGTTGCTTTGACGTGGTCTAGCACTCAGTCATAATGCAAAGATCACCTGAACTCCCTTATTCCGCAGATAGGAAAACAGAGGCTTGGCCTAGTGGCTCAGTCCCCAGCACTAAAAGAGAGGAGGGTGGGGAGAAGGAAGAAAATAGGCTCACTGGAAGTTATGATTAGTGTCTTGCATTTTTGTAGACCTTTGTGGTTTCTACCTCACTCTGAAGTTTATTTATTCTGTTTCCTTTTCGTCTCATACTCCATTGATAGGTGATCAAGGTAGTTTTATTATTCATACTTTTCAAATAAGGAAATGATCTCAGGTTTAAAGCTTGAGCTCTGTTTTAGTTCTTTTGACTCCAATCCCAGAGTTGTTTTTCACTAGCTCAGCTGGTTTGTTTTGGTTATTTTATTTTGGGTATTGGATGTTGAACCCAGGGCCTTCACACTGAGCAGCATCCTCTGCTCTTTTTATTTTTTGAGACAGCATCTTGCTGAGTTGCCAAATTGTCCGGGCTGGGCTCACACTTGGAATCCTCCTGCCTCAGCTTCTCAGAGTGCTGGGATTACAGGCCTGCACCATACCTGGCCCAGCATTCTTGAACCTTTAATTCAGAGCTTTCCATTTCTCGTATCAATTCAGTCACAGTAACGGGCATGGGATGGTTTCTACTCTGTGTTCCTGACATAGGAATATAGGTATCCCTTGCCCATTAGAGATGATCTCAGAAATGTCTTGGAAAGTCTTTGTTTTTCTGCCTCCAGGAAGCTCAAACTACTAACATCTCAGTACCACTCAATTCCAAAACAACTGCTTCCATCCTGTCTTTCATGTGTGTGCCAGGAAGGGTGGCCTCCTCCTAAAGTGGGCACTGGGCACCACCCCTCACCACTTGCACACAGGATGGCATGGGCTATGTAGTAAGCACCTTCCTGAATGGTTAGACAGTTGCCATCCATTTGGAGTATCTGACATCAGTGTGAGTCACTGTAGTCTGTTTTCGTTTAGTAGTTAAGAATATATTTTAGGGGCTGGGAATTTAGCTCATTGGTTCCATGCCTGCCTCAAAAGCACAAGGATCCAAGTTCAATCCCCGGCACCCCCCCAAAAAAAAATACATCTTCATCTTTTAGGTTTTGTTCAGTGCATATTGTCACGGTACTTGCTGGTGTTGTGTGGGGCTGTGTAGGTGTGGTAGGAAGACAGGGTGTCAGCACATGTGAGTCCTGACCAGCGGGGTCCCTGATCTTTCCCTACCCCATGTGCAGTCGCTTGTCCTTCGAGCGCTGGCCTTTCTGCATGGCTGTAGTTCCCCAAACAGATTGGAATGCAGGTCGCCTCCTGTTTCCGCCTGGCTGGAGAAAGCATCCCAGCTTCTCTGTGGTCCTACCCTCTGCTCTCGCTACTCCACTTCCCTGCGCAGGCTGGTGCTGACAGAACTCATTTCCCTCTGGCTCCACGGGAAGAGAGAGGGGCCTGCGTGGGAAGGTGGGCTGCCTCTGGACTGAGGGCAGTCACTCAGCTGGCCACAGAGCTTTACCATCTCCTTACTGTGTGCTAGGCTCCGTTCTTGGGAGAAGAGGTGCTGGACAAATATTGAAAATATGTACCTAAGCCAAAAAATCACTCAGGGATCTTTGATTACAGCAGTAAATGTCAGATATTAATGAATAGGAGCTGTGCTCTGACAAAAGGATTTTTAAATAATTATTAGGACCAAGGAGGGTCTTTCTCAGAATTAAATAAGAGCAATAATGAGACTGGTCTCCAAATTTTAAGTAATTGTTTATTTATTGTTAGGTGAATTTTTGTTTTCTCTTGAGACATGGTCTTACTCTGTGGCCCAGGCTGGTCTCATAAGTGCTGGGATTACAGGAAAGTGCCACTGTGCCTGGCTGAAATTTTATTTTTTTGTGCTACTAGGGATGTGCTACTAGGGATTGAACCAAGAGGGCTCAGAGCTGTATCCTTAGCACCCCCGCTTTTTTTTTGAGACAGGGTCTCACTATGTAGTTGAGACTGACCTGGAACTAACTATGTAGCCCAGGCTGGTCTTGAACTCACAGTGATTCTCCTGCCTCAGCCTCCCGAGTGCTGGGATTACAGGTGTGCACCATCACGCCTGGTGTCCCTTCTCTTTTAATTTCATTTTAAGATAGTCTTGATAAGTTGTCCAGACTTGGAATCAGCTGGTCTCAACCTCCTGAGTAAATGGGATTACAGATGTGCACTGGCAGAAATTTTGTTTTAAAAATAAAGTCACCACGGGCCGGGGATTTAGCTCAGTGGTTCTGCCTCCTGCTTCACAAGTGCAAGGTCCCAAGTTCGATCCCTGGTACCAAAAAAAAATAATAATAAAGTCATCAATGTTATTATAATTCTCTAAAAATGAGCTGGGTAAGCCAGGTGTGGTGATACACACCTATAATCCCAGCACCCAGGAGGCTGAATCAGGAGCATTGCTGTGAGTTGGAGGCCAACCTGGCCACATTGTGAGTTCAAGACCAGCTTGAACTACACAGTATAACCCTGTCTAAAAAAAAAACAAAACAAAAAACAAAAAAACTGAATAGGGATGCGGGAATGGGATAAATTTAAAAAGTTGGGTCAGGAATTTAGCTCAGTGGTGCCACCACTGGCCTCACAAGCACAAGGACCTGAGTTTGACCCCCAGTACCCCAAAAATTAAAAAATAAAATAAAGTTAACACCACCACCAAAAACAAAGAAAAAAAAAAGAGCTGGGTATGGTGGTAGAGCAGATAGTCCCCATACCCTGGAAAGCTGAGGCAGGAAGAGTTCCAGTGAAGACTGGGCAGTTTAGCAAGACCTTGTTTCAGAAGGAGAAATTTTTCAAGGGCACAGTGCATAGACCTAGGGTTCAATCCTCTGTACCACCACCAAAAAAAAAAAAAAAAAGAAGTCCCCTAAAATGTAATCTATTGAGTTGTTGGTTGTTTATCTTCAGCTTGATGTACCCTGCTGAGTCAGCCTCCTGACAGATAAGACAACTTTGTCATCTTATTTCTTTTGAAAATTGCTGGAAGGAAAAAACAATACCCTTCTTACATTGGAGTTTAACCAGGAAAGCCCCCTTTAAATCAAAGCATTTTCTTCAAGTTTTCCTGTCTTTTCCCTCTCCCCCGCAAGCGATAGACTTCATAGACTATAAATGCTCTTGCCTAAACCCAGATTGTGGCGGATTGAAGCAGAGCGGAAGGCTAAGGAAAGTAGTATCTTCTTGGCACCTCCTGAGTTGAATTCCTTGTGTTATTTCACATTCAGGTTGTTTCTGTTCATGAACACTTTTTTCCTAGGGAGTCTAGAGTTTGGCTTACTGCACATGAGAAATCCAAATCTGTAGGCAAAAATAGAGCGAGCCACTCTGACACACATATGACCCTGAGAGTACATCCATTTACTCTCAGCCTCTTCACTCTCCAAGTAGGTGAGCTGACAGACATAGGGCCAGGACATTCTGTTTGCCAAAGGGATCTCACGTTTGAGCCCAGCCTCGGCAACTTAGTGATACCTTACCTTAAAAAAATAAAAAATTCAAAAATAAATAACTAGCTCAGCGCAGAGACTCTGGATTCAGTCCCAAGTATGAAAAAAAAATGTCTATGTTAGGTTTCTTGGTGCACATCTATAACCCACCTCAGGAGGCTATAGCAGGGGAAGTACAAATCCAAAGCCAGACTGAGCAATTTAGTGAGAACTTGGCTCAAAATAAATATTTTTTAAAGAGAGCTGAGGACGTAGCTCAGTGGTAGAGCATTGCTTAACATGCATGAGACCCTGGGTTCAATCTCCAGTACCATTTAAAAGAGTAACTGGACCTGATGGAACACACCTACAATCCCAGCACTCTGGAGGCTGAGGCAGGAGGATTGCTGCAAGTTCAAGGCCAGCCTGGGCTTTGTAGTGAGTTTAAGGCCAGTCTGAACTACATAATAAGACTCTATCTCAAAAACAAACAACAGAAAAACCACACACATACAAAAAGAAAATCAGCAAGTTAAAATGTCAAATAGTTAATTTACAATTTTTTTCTGGTACAGGGATTTGAATTCAGGATCTTGTGCTTGTGTGGCCCCATGACCTAATGGTTACTAAATAGCCTTTTTTTTTGGTACCAGGGATCAAACTTGGGACCTTGTGCTTGTAAAGCAGGCGGCAGTACCACTGAGTTAAACCCCTGGCCCACTAAATAGCCTTTATGATTTTTTTTTTTTTGACACCTGGGATCGAATTCAGGACCTTGTGCTTGCCAGGCAGGTCTGGTGCCACTGAGCTATATCCCCAGCCTCCCTTTTGTGAATTTTTAAAAACAGTTAAGCAGTCATTCAGTGTTATGATTAAAATGCTTGGTAAATGATTATTTCTGCCCTGGAGTGGTTAACTGTATTTGCCTTCCTGTTATTTTGTTATGGCAAATTGCTAGTTTCTTCTCTTTAGTCTTAGTCTTGTAGGATATCCTGTTTTTGATCCAGTTTAAAGTTGTTATAATGTAATGTATCCAGTTTTTTAAATAAGATATACAAGCATACATTTAATAATCTACTTTACTTTCTGCCTCCTTGGAATTGCTACCATTGCTTTCTCTGTGCCAAGAAATAGCCCTCATCCTTTCTCCTGTACCATTTGCAGTTGTCTGCTAGGCACAGTCTTTATTTCCTGCCTTCCTCAGACCCAGCCAGCACTAAACCAGCCTGGACCTAACTCAGTGGTGCCGCCACCTGCCTTGCAAGTGGAAGGTCCCAAGTTTGATCCCTGGTACCAAAAAAGAAAAAAAAAAGAAAGAAAAGAAAATCCCATCCTCTGTGTACTGCAACCTAGACATTATAGTTTAACTAAGTGTATTAGTCAGCTTCCAGTTGCTGGGACAATATGTGCAATATAAAAAAAAGAGAGGTTTGTTTTGGCTCATAGCTGGCTCCAAGGCAAAAACAGCATAGCACAAAGTCATGGCAGAGAAAAGCTGCAACCAGGAGAGAGAGACAGAGACAGACACAGAAGAGGATTCCAGGACAAGAATACACCCTTCCAGGTCATACCATCAGTGACCTGCCCCCTCCTACCAGGACTTACTTCCAAACATGAGACTTTGGGAGGACTTTTTGGATCAAAACCATAACATTCCACCCCTAATTCCCGAAGAGCTCTTGTTAGTCTCATTATGTGAAATATATATAATCTACCTTAACAAAGTCTTTGTATTTAATCCATTTGCCAAAGTCTTAACAGTTCCAGCATTGCTGAAAAGTCAAAAGTCCAAAGTCAAGGCAAATACTTAGCTCTGAGCCTTTATGAAAGTGAAAAAGAAGGTTAATACTTTGAACATACGCGGGCACTGGATAAACATTCCCATTCCAAAAGGAAGAAATATGAGACAGGTGTGGTGACGCATACCTGTAATCCCAGCATGCAGGAAGCTGAGGCTGGAGAATTTCTACAAGTACAGGGCCAGCCTGGGCTACATAGCAAAACCTTGTCTCCTGAAAAAAGAAGAAAAAAAAAAGGAAAAGAAAAACAGAGGGACCAAGGCAAGCCCAAAACCCAGCAGGGCAAACATTAAATCTTATAGTTACATGTCTAACACTGAGGGCAAACCATGGTTAGATGTGAGCTCTGAAGGGCTTGGGCAGCCCCATCCCTGTAGTCTTTCTGGTTTGTGACAGCTCTCTTAGGCTTTTGCTTACTGCTTGCAGAGGTTTTTGTTTTGTTTTGTTTTGTTTTTTGAGACAGGGTCTCACTATGTAGTTGAGGCTGACCTGGAACTCACAGCGATCCTCCTGCCTCAGCCTCCTGAGTGCTGGGATTACAGGCGTTTACCACCACGACCAGCTTTGCTTGTGGGTTTTTTTCAATAGACATTTTGCTTTCCTGGCATCTCCCACTTTCTAGAATTTCTATTTTACCTTCAGCTTCATTCTGTACCTTCTCAGGGGCACACTGCCTGGCTTCCTGGCATTCTTATGAAAACTAGGTGGAAGCTGAACGTGGTGGCTCACGCCTGTAATCTCAGCACTCAGGAGGCTGAGGCAGGAGGATTGCTGTGAGCTCAAGACCAGCCTGGGCTACAAAGTGAATTCCAGGTCAGTCTCAACTACATGGTGAGACCCTGTCTCAAAAAGCCAAAAGAAAGAAAGAAAACTAGGTGGAAGCCTCCATGACTATACAACTCTTACATTCTGCATGCCTGAAAAACCAACACCATGTGATGGCTCCAGAGTCTGCCATCAGCTTTAGCAGTAGACAGGTCTCTATGGACCTCTATGTAGAGGCCTTTGAGGACTTGGATGGCTGAATTTGGGGATCTACTTTCCTAAGATGGCCTTGAATGATTGGCCTCTCTGAGACTTTTTTTTTTTAAATAAGGATAGCCTGTATCACCTTTTTTTTTCCCCTCTGAAACTCTTCTTCACAAAACAGTTTATATAGTAGTACCTCTTTACACAGTCCTATTCACCTTGAGCCTGTGATGGTTGGAGTCTTGCAGATTCCTGAGATGCCCTCAAGGCATCCTTCCTATTGTCTTTATACAAACTACTTGGCTTCTTTTTAATGTTAATATTTTCAGCAGCTACATTCTCCACGGCCCCATATTCCCATGGAATTTTCCTTTTGGGCTAAGCTACACATTTTTAAGTCCTTCAGCTCTGCCACTTGCTCCTAATTATCACTGTAGATCTGACTAAAAGCAGGAGGCACTTCCCGTGACACAGTCTGAAGGTTGAGCTGCCTTGAAATTTCCTTCACTAGATTAGTCTGTACCTTTAATGTAAATCTCCAGAAAAGTCTCAGGACCTGGGCAAAATTTAGACAAATTTTCTACCAGAGTGTAACACACATGGCCTCTAATCCAACTGGCAATGGAGTCCTTCCCAACTGAAATCCCTGAGCCTGACCTTGATTTTCTGCATTCCTATCAGCATCCTGGTCTTCTGAATTCCCACCAGTATCACACATCAAGCATTGGTTAACATTCTGTGGCATCTTTAGTGTGTATCTCTAGACCTTTCCAAACTCTCTACAGACCAGTTCCAAAAGCTTCTGAGCCATATAGTCAGGTATAGTCACAGCAGTAACTCCACTCTTGCTACTAATTTTCTGTTTATCACTTGGACAAAATATGGACAACCTACAATTTAAAAGGAGGAGAGGATTATTTTGGTTTACAGTTTCATTAGGTTCAGTCAATGGTTGGCTGGCTCCAAGACAGAAATGGCTTGTCAAAATGGCATGGTAGAGGAAAACTGTTCATACCCTAAAGGCCAGGCAGCAGATAAAAAGACAAGGCAAGATCCAGGAATAAAAATACACCCTTCTAGGTCATACCCCTAGTGACCTGTCTCTTCTGACCTGGCCATACTTCCAAACATGAGACTTGGGGGACGTTTAGAACAAAACCGTAAACTAGGTTTTTTTTTTTCTTTTAAGCTGTATCTTTCTTCATATAAAGTATATATTTATTTTGGGTTCAAAGCAATAGTCTTGTAATGATTTTGATGAAAATAAGAAACTACTAGCTGGGTGTATTGATGCACACCTGTAATCCCATTATTGTGGAAGACTGAGGCAGGAGAATTGGAAGTTTAAGCCCATCCTGAGCAACTTAGTGACTCAACAAGATCTTATCTCAGAAACATAAAAAAGGGTTTAAGTGTGTCCCCAGTTCAAAGGCACTGGGTTCAAATACCACCAGAGAAAGCAAGATTCCTTTTCTTCTTCCCCCCCCCCCCGTATGGGGAATCAAACTTGGGTCCCTGCACTTGTAAGGCAGGCGGTGGAACCACTGAGCTAATCCCCAGCCCGACATTCTTTTCTTTCTTTCCTTTGTTTTTGTTTTGTTTGTTTGTTTTTGAGACAGTCTTTGGGCTGACCTTGAACTCGCTACATAGCCCAGCCTGGCCTCAAACTTGCAGTCCCCCTGCCTCAGCCTCCTGAGTTCTTCAATCACAGGTGTATGCCACCACACCTGGCTAGAGAGAGACTCAATTCCTGAATCTTTCAGCTTTTTTTCCCCAGTAAAGTCCCTCTTCCTATTACAGTTATCCTTTTTTTTCCCCCCTTGTAGTGGACATTTGGGAGCAATAAAAACAAGAAGAAAGGAAAAGCCAGAAAAATAGAGAAGAAAGGAGCCATGAAGAAGCAAGCCAACAAAACTGCCTCCTCAGGCAGTTCAGACAAAGACAGTTCAGCCGAGAGCTCAGCCCCTGAGGAAGGTGAGCCGAGCACCCAGACCGGGGGTGAACCCATACCGGTCAGGTTGGAGAGGCAGAGGCAGAGTGGGGAGCAAAAGGGGCCACTCTTCAGCCTGATCTCAACCAAGAGAGCAGTGATCCTTACCTTTTCCATTGCTCGTGGACACTTTGAGAATCTGGATAAAAGCAGAAAAATGCATGCAATTCAGAAGAGTTGGTGCAACCCCTGCAGCCCACCAGTGGGACTGTAAGATTGCCCTGTGCTTGTCTCCATTCGCCTTTACCCTGGGTGGTTCTGCCTCCTCCCTGTATTTCATGGTCTGACTGTGGAGGGAAACCCTTGAGTCAGATACGAAACTCAGGAGAAAAATCTTTTACTAACAAATTCCAGAATTTTTTGGTAACAATAATTTAACAACTGAACTTCCTTCACACGTACATTGGCAAGCTAAATTTTCTTGAAAAGTAAAGCTTACTGGGCCAGGGATTTAGCTCTGTGGTTCTGCCACCTGCTTTGCAAGTACAAGGTCCTGAGTTCGATCCCCGGTACCACCAAAAAAAAAAAGAGTAAAGCTTACTATACAGTTGACCAAACATGATTTTAAGCCTATGCTTGGGAATATTAGCTCCAACTGAGTCAAGTACAAACTCTTGTTAAATTGATGATTTAACTTAATACTGATTAACACTATATATTGTCTTCTTATATGCCATTCCTTGTCTTTTCAAGACCAGAGACATTGGGAAGTCACTAATTAATTTTGGACTCATTAAAACATTGGTTTAAAAAAAACAAAAAAGTTTTTTTTGTTTTTTGTTTTTTGTTTTTTTAATGCTAACTCTTAAATATTGAAAAACTACAGAGTTAGAAAAATCAGCTTTCTTCAGCCACCATGGCAATAGTTGATATATCTAACAGTTGGCTTTTGGAAACCATTGTTAGTGTAGATCGAGGTGTTCATGCAGTCTAAAGCATCTCCCTGTGCACACTGACTGACCAGGGAGAGAGTATTTGACCAGGGACGATCTGGCACACACCATTGAAACGAGGCCACCCATTAATGTCACCAGTAATGGGCAAACCTGCCTGGAAGATGTCAAATGCTTCCTGGTGTGTGATACATAGAAAAGGATCCAATCACTTATGGAGTGTTTTTATCAAAACTTCATAACCTGAAAAAGCCAGGCGTGGTGGCACACGCCTGTAATCCCAGCACTCCAGAGGCTAAGGCAGGAGGATTGCTGTGAGTTCAAGACCAGCCTGGGCTACATAGTGAATTCCAGGTCAGTCTCAACTACATAGTGAGACCCTGTCTCAAAAAAAACAAAAACAAAAAAAACTTCATAACCTGAATTGTTTCCTGACAGATCAGCCAAGCCAAATTGGAAGACCATTGATAACTGTTAAATTACCTAAAAGTCAGTATTTAAAATTCGTTTTCTCGGTTGCACTAGCCACATTTCAATTATTTATTAGAAACATGGCAGTTACTATTTATTTAGGGAATATTTTTATCACTACCTCACAGAAATCTGTTAGATAATTTTACAGGCTTATGCTCTTCAAAATTCAATAGCATATAAGGAAAGTCTGATCAAGCTAGCCATGGTGATGTACCCCGCTAGTTCCAGCTAATTTAGAAGCTGAGTCAGAAGGATTACTTGAACCCTGAAATTTGAGGCCAGTCTGAGTGACATAACATGAGACCTTGTCTTATAAAGGAAACCAAGTAGGGCCAGGAGTGGTGCACACCCATAATTACAGCACTCTGGGAGGCTCAGGCAGGGGATCATAAGTTCATTTCCAGCCTGGGCAGCTTAGGAATTTAGCAAAATCCTGTCTCATAATAAAAAACATTAAGCCAGGCATGGTAGTGCACACCTGTGTCCCAGCATTTGGGAGCCTGAGGGCAGGAACAAGGCCAGCCTGAACTACGTACCGAGACCCTGTCTTGTAGGTAGGTGGATGGATGGCAGACGGATGGATGAATGGATGTAGCTCAGTGTGAAGGCCCTGAGGTCAGTCCCCAGTACTGGGGAAAACAAAATTAGGAAGGGAGGGAGGAAGGATGGACGCAGACGGGCAGGAAGACTGGCCCGATATAGTGACACATACTTGTAATTCCAACTACTTGGCAGCCTGAAGCTGGACTGTTAAAAGTTCAAGGCCAGCCTGGACAATTTAACAAAACTCTGTCTTAAAATTTTTTTAAAAGCTGAAATTATAGTTCAGCAGTAGAGTGCTTGTTTAGCGTGCTCAAGATGCAGGATTCAACCCCCAGTGCCATGAAAAGAAAGAAGAGACGAGATGGGGTACATTCGGGGTGGTATGGCTGTAGACAACAAGAAGAAAGAAAGCAGGGACATATTCAGGTTAAAGGCTACTAGAGAGAAGTGAGGACCAAATATAATTTGTGATACTAGACTGGATCCTACTTTGGCTGAAAAATGACTATTAAGAATGGTATTAAAACAGATAGTGAAATTTATATTAGATAATGGAACTGCATCAGTGCTGAGTTTCCTAATTTGATGATTGTATAGTGGGTTACACAAGAGACTGGCCTTTATAGTAGAAACATTTAGGGATGATGAGTTGCAGCCTTTGCAACTTTCGGTTTGGCACTATAACTGTCTTCGTCACTTTATCATGCCTGAGACACAGTACCTGGCACCCACAGTTTAAAGGAAGAGAGGGTTATTTTGGCTCACGGTTTCAGAAATTTCAGCCTATGGTTGGCAAACTCAAATGCAGAAATGACATGGTAGAAGGGCCTTTTTGGAAGAAAGCTGCTCATGCCCTGCTGGCCAAGAAGCAGGAGAGGGAGGAGGAGCCAGAGCGGAGAACACCTTTCTGAGTCACGCTTCCATGACCCCACCTCCTCACTGCGAGGGGCTATTGTGTCCCATGACCCAGATGCCTTCCCAAAGCCACGTTTCTGAACACATGCGATTGGGGGCATTCCAAACCATAACAGCAGTGACTAATAAAAAATGTACGCAAGGGCTGGGGATTTGGCTCAGTGGTTCCTCCACCTGCCTGACAAGCACAAGGGCCCAAGTTCAATCCCCGGTACCAAAAAAAAAAAAAAAAAAAAATGTATGCAAGCATTCTGTATGTGCAGACAAGTAAAGTAGAAGTTTAAAGGAGTGAATGAATCTGAGTGAATATATGAAAGGCTAGGGATGGAGCTCAGTGGTAGACTGTGACAAGAAAAAAAAAACATAGAAGAGTCATGCTATTCTTGTTTTTCTATAGGTCTAATTTTTTTCAAAATAAAAATACTGAGTTGAGAAGAGCAGTCTGATTTATTACTCTAGCCTGAACCTCCCTGGTGGGTGTTTGCATTTACAAAGGGACAACCTCTGGTCCTGGGGAGCTGAGGTGACCTGTGCCACTGCACCTGGTGCCAACAGTGTGTGGTCCCTGGATGTAGCATAACCCATGCTGGGCCTCTGTTGCAGGTGAAGTGTCAGATTCTGACAGCAACAGCTCCTCGTCCAGCTCGGATTCTGACTCCTCCTCAGAAGATGAAGAGTTCCACGATGGCTATGGGGAGGACCTCATGGGCGACGAAGAGGACAGGGCCCGTCTGGAGCAGATGACAGAGAAGGAGCGAGAGCAGGAGCTGTTCAATCGCATAGAGAAGAGGGAGGTGCTGAAGAGAAGGTACGGTGGTCACTCTCCCTCGTGCATCTCTGTCCCCTCTGCTTCCCTTGTTTTCAGGGCCTGCCTGCCCTGATGGCTCCGGCAGCCTGCAGCTCCTTCAGCTTCCACGGATGATTCAGCACATAGCTGAGATGAATGTGCCCTCTGCATACTATACATGGATGCTTGAGCCAGGCTCGACCACAACATGATGTTTCATAGGTTACATGTGCAAAACGCACTCTCTATGATATTTCTGACTTCTAGTGGGGTTAGTGAAGGACAGCCCATCATAAGTTGCAAAGGTGTCTGTGTATATTAGTTGGGGAGCATCTGTATAGGGACCCTGGCATTTGGAAACGGGAGTGCTAAGGCATTTATATTGAGGGTCACATTTAT
This sequence comes from Fukomys damarensis, assembly GCF_012274545.1. Lineage (NCBI taxonomy): Eukaryota > Metazoa > Chordata > Mammalia > Rodentia > Bathyergidae > Fukomys > Fukomys damarensis. Next base: position 34,840,016 of record NW_022900929.1, on the reverse strand, counting down.
TGTCTACTCAGTGTCATCAGCTTCACTTGTGTTTTTCCTAAGGTTTTATTAGTAACACATTTAGGTGTGTTATTTAATCTTTAAACCAGCCCTATAAAGTTGATCATACCTTCTTAGGAAGCAGAACATTGGCTTAATGACATTAAGTAACTTAAGAGTGAACTTCAGGAGGCTGGAAATTCTATGTCTGTCTTGTTCGCTGCTGTACTCCTGCTACATAAAACATGGACAATATATGCATTGAAGATTTGTTGAAAGAAAGAGACAATGTTTGTCCAAGGTTTTTCGTGTGAGGTTTTGGGGATTTTGTTTTTGGGTTTTTGTTTTGTTTTTATTGTGGTGTGGGGCATTAAACCCAGGGCTTTTCACAAATCAGCTACATCCTCAGCCCTTTTTTTTTTAGATACTGTTTTGAGATAGGGTCTAGCTAAGTTGCCCACACTGGGCTTGAACCTGAAATTCTCCTGCTTCAACCTCCCAGGATCCTGGGATTATAGGCATCCATCACCATGCCCCCTGCTCAAGGTTATTTAGCCGGTAAGTAAATAGTTAGAGCTTGATTTTAAACCTGGGACCATCTGACTCTGTAAAACACATTGTGACAGCATGGTTTCCTGCTTCCTGTTATTTTACTTATTCTGTAATGCAAGTACAGTGGTACCTTGGTTTATGAACTTGATGTGTTTTATGATTTTGGGGAAGATGGCTGCATTTGTGTTTGCATGGGGAAGTTGGCACAGTTGTATTTGTCACCTGATACAAAGTTTACAAACAGGGCCAGGGATTTAACTCAGTGGTGCTGCTGCCTGCCTCATAAGCACAAGGTCCCAAGTTCCATCCCCGGTGCCAATAAAATAAGTAAATAAAGTTTGCAAACAAAAGCAAAAATTTGCCAAACATTTTTATTTGCAAATTGAATTGTTTGCAAACAGAAGTGTCATGAACCAAGGTATTACTGTACTACAAGCAATGTTCATTCTTGAGGGAACGTAAAGATTTTTTTTGTCTTGATAAAATTACTATATGATTTGATTTCTCCTGAGCTAAAAGCAGTGAGATAGTCATGAGATTGCCTTGATCTTAGAATTTAAATCTAATAATTATTGAAAGCAATGTGTTAACTCATCAACTGCTATATAAAAAATAAATGAACAAATAAATGGTGCTTTACAAATTGGCTTCAACCAGGCGTGGTGGCGCACACCTGTAATCCCAGCACTCCGGAGGCTGAGGCAGGAGGCTCACTGTGAGTTCGAGACCAGCCTGGACTACATAGTAAATTCCAGGTCAGTCTCAACTACATAGTGAGACCCTGTCTCAAAACAACAATAACAACAACATAAATAAATAAATAAATAAATAAGCTTCAAATATTTTAGGCTCCCACATAGAAATAATTTTTCAAAATTTACCTTTGGAATCTATTTTCATAAAATTCAAGAGCTGGAGTTTGTCGTTCCGTACAAGTTAGTGATCTGATTGTACTTCTAAGACTTTTGTATGTTTTAAAACATGCAGTGTTAAACTGTTTTGTTTTTTGAGACAGGGTCTTGCTGTGTAGTTCAGGTTGGCCTTGAACTCACAGAGATCCTCCTGCCTCTGCCTCCCGAGTGCTGGGATTACAGGTGTTGCACCACCACGCCCAGTGGCTTTTGAGTGAAAGTAGAACCATGCACCACTTAACTATGACATACATACATACATACATGTATGTATGTATGTATGTATGTACGTACGTATATCCCTCCAGTACCAGGGATCGAACTCAGGACCTTTTGCCTTCAAAGCAAGGTGCAGTGCCACTGAGCTAAATCCCTGGCCCTCCAGTTGTTTTTTTGTTTTGTTTTGTTTTTTGTTTTTGAGACAGGGTCTCACTCTGTAGTTGAGACTGATCTGGAACTCATTATGTAGCCCAGGCTGGTCTCCAACTCACAGGGATCCTCCTGCCTCAGCCTCCCAAGTGCTGGGATTACAGGCCTGTGCCACCATGCCTGGCACCTCCAGTTGTTTTTTAATAGTCAGAAGCTGCTTTGATTTTTTTTAATTTTTGCCATCTTTTTTTTTTGGTGCCGGGGATCGAACTCGAGTCCTTGCGCTTGCAAGGCAGGCTGCGGAACCACTGAGCCAAATCCCTGGCCCTGCCATCTTTTAAATGGCTGATCTTTTCTGTACCTCCTAACAGAATTTCAAGGTGAGCATAAACTTAGCTTTTGTCTTGGGAAATAAAATGATTGCAGAGACCTAGGACCCAGTCTGCTTAGTGTTGTGAAAATCACTGCAAAGGACTGTCTTTGGCAGCAGCCAGATCTGTCTCTTCTGGGAACCTGTTTGTTACTTCAGAAAACCCTTCTGAGAGGGTGAGCTGTCCTAGGCAAGAATGTTTGGCTTTCAGTCAGTAGACTTTTGTTGTGAGCATGAATGCTTCCAAGGTTACCTGCACTGGAACAAACAGGACTGAAGAAAGGGCACTGGAGTCACCAGGTGCTTGGGTGACTTGTGGAGTGGAGTGTGTGCTCCCGCACTGTGGCGAGCACAGCAGAAGGCTGTCACGTGTGGTCAGGAAGGCCCTGACAACGTTATGGAGCAGCGCCAATGATGAGGGGCTCCCGTCAAACTTGGGGTGTGTGCGCACATGTGTACATCTGTGCATGTTTTGAATTTGGCATCATGCCTGCCACCAAGTGCTCTGTCACTGAGCAGGGCCCTCAGCCTGATTTTTTAAAATTTCCCACCTTATGTGAAATCAGTTGACTGATTCAGTGGCAGTTTTTAGTGACAAGAACAGTGTTTAGGGTAATAAGAATTAAGACCAGAGGTTCCTTTGGGGCGGTACAATATGGTATGTCAAAATTTCTTCCTTATTTGTTTTTTGAGACAAGGTCTTACTCACTGTATAGTTCAGGCTGGCTTTGAGCTTAGTGTGTTGCCTAGGCTGGCCTTGAACTTGTGGTGATCCTCCTGCCTCAGCCTCAGTGCTAGGATTATAGTTGTACTCCACACATGCTTTTTCTTTTATGTATTTTTGCTCTACTAGGGATTGAACCCAAGGCCTTCTCACTGAGCTCTGTCCCCAAACCTTTTGTCTTCTTTTCTTTTTTTTTTTTTTTTGGAGGGGGTTGGGTATCAGAGATCAAACTCAGGTCCTTGTACTTGCGAGGCAGACGTTGGAACTACTGAGCTAAATTTCCCCGGCCCCCTTTTTTCATTTTTTATTTTGAGGGCCAGGGATTCAGCTCAGTGGTTCCGCTGTCTGCCTCGCAAGCACAAGGACCCAAGTTCGATTCCCAATACCAAAAAAAAAAAAAAAAAAAAAAAAAAAAAAAAACAAAAAAAAAAAAAAAAAAAAAAAAAAAAAAAGATCATCGTTGCATTTTTTATTTTGAAACAAGATTTTGCTAAATTGTCCAGCCTGTACTTGGACTTGTGATCATCCTGCCTCAGTTGCCCAGAGTGCTGGGATCACAGGGATCACCACCATACCTGGCTCCCCCATCTTTTTTACTTCATGGTGACCTTTGAAGGATCTCATATAATCTCTGTGTGTACCCACCGCTAGCACCCTACTCTCTAGCCAGCAGCACAGGGACAAGGTCACATTTTCAGGGCTTGGCTCCCTTGAGAGGCAGGCAGCATACAGAGTAGCCTGCTTATGGAAGGTAGCTGACATTTTAGGGCTGGAGATGTAGGAGAGTGGTCGAGTGCTTGCCTAGTATGTGCAAGGACCTTGACGTGATATCCAGCACTACAAAAGAACAGAAGAAAAACAGCCCTCATTTTAGTTAGGAGAGCAGGCTGTGTGTATCATTGAGAGAGTGCTGAAAGGCTTGCTGTCACTGGTCTGTGTGGTTCAGTTTAGAGCCACTGACCAGATGAGCTGAGAGAATCACTTACTTCATCTGACCTCAGCTTCCTCCTCAGGAGGGGTGATTGTAAGTCTTTTGCGGGGCTCAGGTGAGAATTGAGACAGGGTCTTGCTATGTAGTTCAGGTTGGTCTTGAACTCCCTATGTAGCCCTAGGACTTATGGTGATTCTCCTGTCTCAGCCTCCTAGAGTCCTGGGATTATAGGCCTGTGCCACATTACCAGATTTTAGTTAGTTCTTATGCTACTCAATATTTTTGTTATGTTCTTTTCACTCCTTATTAAGGCTGTTAATGTACATTTATAATGTGAGCTGGGGAGCACTATTATAACTTTAATCCTTTTTTAAAGAAGTTACTAAGAGAACAGTATGCTCCTAAATAACCAATGAGTCAAAGGCCAAAAAAAAAAAAACCCACAAGAAAAATTAGAAAATACTTCTAAATTATTGAAGATGATGTGGGGTATGGTGGCACATACCTTCAATCCCAGCACTTAGGAGGCTGAGGCAGGAGAATCACAGGTTCAAGCCCACCCTAGGAGACTTAGTGGGACCCTGTCTCAAAATAAGAAATAAAAAAGGGTGGATATGCAAGGCCCTGGGTTTCATCCCCAGTGCTGCAAGGATGGGGGGAGTGCTAAATTTTAAAATTGGAAGGTTATTTTAGAATGTTCGGATATATTCCTTTATATTGTAAAGTTTCTTAACTTCACAAGTAATTGTTTTCATTTCATAAAAGCCTGGTTTTTATGTGGGCAGTTGTTTTAAGAGGACAGCATATCTGTTCACATGTGTGCTGGAGTGGACCATTTTCCTCCTGCAGAAAGGTAGGAAGTGGTGTTTGTTAAACACATCCTGGAGTGGGGGTGCTGCTCATTGTTAGAGCGCCTGCCGTGCATTTTCAGGCCTTGGCTTCAGCCCCAGCACTCAAAGGAAAAGAATCTTTAACAGGACTCAGTTTTGATCCAGGAATAAACCACTTCTTCTGTTACATGAAGGTTGCGGGAAACCTGGTGTCCCCACAAGTCTACAGATACACACCGCTGAACACTGAATGTTTTCTCTATTTGACGACTATTCAGCTTAATGCTTTCAAGTGCTTTTGTTGTACTTCTCTTCAGTGGATTCACCGTATTCAATGCAGTACATTGGAGTTTCTTACAAGAAGCCAAAATGTTTATTCATTCCTGCCCCCAACATGTATATGTATATTTCCTGTCTCCTACTTAATAGAAATCAACCTTTGCATATTATTTTGCTTTGAAAAAAACAAATAAATATGTTTTAACCAGGTTTGAAATCAAGAAAAAACTAAAAACAGCCAAAAAGAAAGAAAAGAAAGAAAAAAAGAAAAAACAAGAAGAAGAGCAGGAAAAGAAAAAGCTGACACAGATTCAGGAATCTCAGGTGGGAGAGCCACTGGCCCTCGCTGTCCGGGGAGTACCCTCCGTTCTGGGTGCACACGTGTGTGCTAACCAGCCTGAGCATGCAGGTGTGGGGCTGTTCCGTATGTCTGCCTGTCATTGGTTGGTTTCCCTCTGAACTTCATGCTTCCCCAGTGGCTACACTGCTCTGCTCCTTAGGTCTGCATTTCCTGGGGAACACGCTCGAGTGTGACGTCCCTGCAGGGAATGTTGAGGACCCTCCTGCCCCAGCTTCTCAGATAATCCTCCAAGTGTATGTCATCCTAGACTTGGTATAAACACTGCTGGGAAAATTGGTCATCTCTGCATTCATCATGAAATACTAGCAAATATTAGATCCCAATGTAGGATGTTCTTCCAGAATGAGTTTATTGAGACAATTCTTAAACCTGTTGCTGGGTATGGTGGCACACACCTGTAATCTCAGTGCTCAGGAGGCTGAGGCCGGAGGGGCACTGCCAGTTTGAGGCCAGCCTGACTACATAGTGAACTCAAGGCCTTCCTGAACTACATAGCGAGAACCTGTCTCAGGAAAAAAAAAAACAATTTTAAGAATAAAAAGTAAACTTGCTTAAGAGGCAGGTAAAACAGGCTCATCTTACTGCTGCATCCTCTCTGTCCACAAGGGGGTGCCTTCTCCCCTTCCGCATGTTGAAGTTTCTGTAGCCCATACACTTGAAGGGCTGAAAGTTATTATGTAATTGTTGGATGTAGAGAACTTGTCATCTGCTGTTAGTAAAAGGCCACCCTGCTCATCTGTGTCCTTCCTAGGTAACATCCCACAATAAGGAACGGCGTTCCAAGCGGGATGAGAAACTAGATAAGAAATCCCAAGCCATGGAGGAGCTGAAAGCAGAGCGAGAAAAAAGAAAGAACAGGACAGGTGAGTGGGAGAGCTGTGCTGTTTACTGTGTGTTTCTCATCATGTCATTTGACTTCTAGTGCCCATTTTTATCCCCCCCCTTTTTAGCTGTTCATAATGGAAAATTCCAAACACAGTATTGTAGTGAGCCTCTACAGCTCCTTTGATCTTTCCACTTGCCATGGCTGTCTTGTGAAATCTGTGAACCCCTCTTTCATCACTTAAAACAAATTTAGTTTTAAGTTTCTGTGGTATAAGTGATTAAACCAAGGAGTGCTGAGTTGTGCCCCCATCCCTTTTCAAGTTAACTTTCAGATAGGAGCTCACTAACTTGCTCTGGCTGGCCTTGAACCTGCCATTCTACTGCTTCACCTCCTGATACGTTGGGGTGACAGGAGTGTGCTACTATATCTAGCCTTTCAAAATATTTTGAAGTAAATCTCTGCATCATCATATTTTAACCATAAATATTTCAGTGTGTATTTCATAAATACTCTGGTGGTGCATGCCTGTAATCTCAGCAATTTGGGAGGCTGAGGCAGGGGCAAGTTCAAGACCAGCCTAGGCAATTTAGCGAGACCTTGTCTCAAAATAAAAAAATATAAAACATAGGGAGCTGAGTGTGGTGGTGCACACCTGTAATCCCAGCACTTGGGAGGCTGAGGCAGGAGGATCACTATGAGTTTGAGGCCAACCTGGGCTACATAAAAAGTTCAAGGATACTCTAAACTACATAGGGAGACCCTGTCTTAAGACAAAAACATAGGAGGCTGGGGATATAGCTCAGTGTAAAGGCCCTGGGTTAAATCCCTATTCTACAAATAAATTATTTAATTACTTAAAAATATGTATTCTTTTAAACCTAACTTACATACTATTATCACACATACAAAATAGTAACAATAACATTCTCTCTCTCGCTCGCTCGCTCTCTCTCTCTTATTTTTTTGTACTGGGGGTCAAACTCTGGTCCTTGGGTTTGCAAGGCAGGCAGTGGAACCACTGAGCTAAATCCCTGGCCCTACAATAAATCTCTTAATATGACCAGATATATACTTAGTGTTTCTCTATTATAATTTGATTATTTAGATCAGGATTTTAAGCCTACATGTTATTTTATTAATGTGTTCTTCCTTGAATTACTTAATTTCTCTGCTTTTCTTCCCATCCCTCCTTGTCTTGTAATGTATCTGCTAATAGAACTAGATCACTTGTGTTACAGTTTTTCACATTACTAATTGTGTTTTATTGGAGGTATTCAGTGTGTTCTTCTACTCTCTTGAATTTTCTGTAAATTGGTAGAGCTGGGTAATTACATTTGGATTTATTTTGTTTTTTCAGTTTTTTGTTTCAGGAAAAAGGCTAATTTTAGGTAGTAGTATCTATTTCCATCAGGAAATACATAACGTGTTTGTCTCTCATTTGTGATATTACCAGCTGTGTCACTTAGGTTTCGCTGTCGTAACATGAGGTAACAAACTACCCCGGTTCTTCCCAAACCTGCGATTCAGCTGGAGTTGTTGTGGGGACCGTGTCTATCTCCTTGTCTCTCTCCTTGGTATCACGGTGACAGCAGAATTATAAAAGGGGAGGAGCTGGGGAAGCCTCGCAAGCACGAGGTCCTGAGTTCAATCCCCGGTACCAAAGGGGGAGGGGGTAACAGAAACACACAGTTCCTCTTATGGGTTAAATTTAGAATTGTCACATTGTCACTGTGGAGCTTTGAAGACCTGGAACTACCCAGTCACATGACAAAAAGCCTGGCCACAGCGCCCCTCAAAAAAGAAACAATACTGCATTTTGTCCACTGGTGATATCCCTTGATAATCATCACATGGGTCATTTCATTCCCTGAGAGTTGCCTGCTGACAGTGTTCCAGTCTCTCATTCTCTCTTCATATTTCACCTGGTCTGCTTGCAGAGAAAGAGAGACACAAGTGAGACACAAGGTCTCACTAAGTTGCTCAGGTTGAACTCAAACTTGTGATCCTCCTGCCTTACTCAGCCTTCCAGTGTGCTGGGATTACAGGCTTACGCTACCAGGTCTGGCTATTTTAATGTAGTTTATGTGTTTTAATCCATGGCAGTTATTTGTACTGTTGATACTCAATTTGTCAACCAATGGTGATAAGTGTCTTTGACGAAGAGTCTGAATGGTGCTTCTTTCTGGAGGTGGTGCTGGGAATGAACCCAGAGGCCTGTGCACGCTGGCAGGCGCTCTGCTACTGAGTTATAGTCCCAGCCCTCATTGTGCTTTCAACTTACATTTCCCTAATGAGTAGCAATGTTGGCCATCATTTTTCATGTATTTATTAGCTGCATTTTGTTTGGAGAATCTTCTTTCCAAAGTCTTTTTCTCATTTTCTGTTTCAACAGTTTCTGTTGTTGGGTTGTAGGAGTTCTTTACATTTTCTGGATATTAATCTCTTATCAGATACGATTTGCAAATATTGTCTTGTTTCATGGATTGCCTTTTCTTTTCTTTTCTTTTCTTTTCTTTTCTTTTCTTTTCTTTTCTTCTTTTCTTTTCTTTTCTTTTCTTTTCTTTTCTTTTTTTTTTTGACTGGGGATTGAACTCGGGTCCTTGTGCTTTCAAGGCAGGCCACCAAACCACTAGCTAAATCCCCAGCCCGGATTGCCTTTTCATTGTGTAAATTGGTCAGCTTTCTGTTGCTGGAACAAAAAATCCAACACACAATTTAAAGTGGAAAGGTGTATTCAGCTCACGTTTTAGAGGGTTTGGTCCATGGTAAGCCAGCTCCGTCACTTTAGACCTGTGGTGAGCAGGCCCTGGCAGAAGCAAGCTGCACACCTCCTGGGGCAGAGAGGCAGAAAGGAAGGGGTCAGGTATCACAGAGAGTCCCCTGTTCACACAACTGTGCTTTACTGATCTCTCAGCATCTCTCAAGCCAATCCAACTGGCAGTCAGATTAACCATCATACTTTTTTGTGTGTGATGCTGGAGATGGAGCCCATGCCCCTGACATTAAGCTACATTCTCAGCCCTTTTTTAATCTGTTTATTTTGAGACATGATTTTACTAAGTTGCTAAATTGCCCATGCAGATACTCTCTTAATAATGTCCTTTAGCCACGTGTGGTGGTGCATGTCTGTAATCCTAGCACTTGAGGCTGAAGGCAGGAGGATCACTGTGAGTTCAAGGCCAGCCTGAACTACAAAGCAAGACTTTGTCTCAAAATAAAGAGCTGTGGATTTAGCTCAGTGGTGCTGCTGCCTGCCTTGCAATCACAAGGACCCGAGTTTGATCCCTGGTACCAAAAAAAGAAAAAAAGAAGAAGAAAAAAATTTTTTTTTATTTTTTAAATCTTCTTTTCTTCTTCCTTTTTTTTTTTTTTTTTTTTGGGG
>NW_022900929.1:34811325-34830421 GCF_012274545.1 Fukomys damarensis | reverse complement strand
CCAGGCAGGCAGTGCCCCTGAGCTACATGCCCAGCCCCAAAAGTTTTTAATTTTAAAGAAGTACAATTTATGTTGGTTGCTTTTAATTTTTCTTTAACCTGTGCTTTCAGTGTTGTAGCCAAGAAATCATTGCTAAATCCAATGTCATAAAGGTTTTCTGTATGATTTCCTTAGAGTTACAGTTGGGGCTCTTAACATTTTGTTATCGGATCCATTTTGAGTTAATTTTTATATAGAGTATAAGAAAAATATAACTTCATTTTTCTGCAACCTTTGTTAAAAACTATTGTTTGCCCGTCTGTGGTCTTGGCATCCTTGTGAAAAATCCATTGACCTTTTCTTTTTGGTACTGGGGATCGAACTTGGGCCCTTGCACTTGTGAGGCAGGCAGCGGAACCACTGAGCTAAATCCCCAGTCCTTGGTTGACTATTTTTTAAAAGGTTACTTTTTACAGTCCCATCTTTGTGATTATATATGTCATCAAATTAATATTTTATCTCATTTTGCTTAGCTCACGGCCATGCTCCTACCTCAGCCTCCCAAGTAGTGAGATTATAGATTTTTGCCACCATGCCTGGCTTCATTTTGCTTTTGATGTTTAGAGATGACCTTTTGTTAGTATTTTGTTTTATGATTATGTGAAATACATGATTCTAAAGTCAAATCCACTAAACAAGGTCCGTGGATACAGTGGAAAAATCAAACACAAACTCAGTTTCTCATATATTCTTAACATTCACCAACACAGAACACTTCTGTGACCCTCAGCAGCATGCAGAGAATTAGTTCTGTAGCAGACACAGCTGGGTGTGCTCTAAGTCAGTTCTGCTCTGACATTGTCTACTGGAAGTGGCCCCCAGTGCCTGGGCTGCTGATGCTCCCTCGCAGCTGTCTCCACCCTCACTGCACATGTGGGCACAAGGTTGCTAGACTTGTGCTTTTGACCAGCAGGCCGGATCACAGCTTTCACCACCCTGTGGGTTCAGTGAGTTTGTCAGCGTGCCCTGCAGGACTTGGGTGACACTCATGTCTAGTGCTTCATCAGAACGGGTATCACAGAAGACACAGCCGAGGAGATGCACGGGCAGGCATTGGGAAGGATCCCCAGACCCCTGCCTCGGTTTCCCCATGACAACTGTATTTCCTGTCCTGAAGCCAGTTAGGGGCTTCTGGCCACCAGTCAGCTTAGTACACAAAAGACACTGTCACTTTGAAGATTCAACAGTTTTATGAGTTTTCAACAGGAGAGGGAATACAGATCTACTATACAGAGACCAGCAAAAAAATGTACACATCAGGAAAAGAAAAACTTGTATACACATTTTAATGCTAATTTTATTGAGATATCATGAGATTAATACAAGTTATTTGGCCTCTACCATTACAAGAGGTGCTCAAAGTGGCAGCCATGAGCTTCCAGACATTTATCAGTATGGTGAACTGCTGAAGTGTGTATACATTTTTTTGGCAGACTATTTCACAGTATCACAGGTACACGCCTGTAATCCCAGCACTCAGGAGGCTGAGGCAGGAGGATCGCTTTGAGTTGGAGACCAGCCTGGGCTACATAGTGAGTTCCAGGTCAATCTCAGCTACACAGTGAGACCTTGTCTCAAAAAAACAAAAAAACATACAAACAATATCACAGATCTATTTAGAGAAGTTTTAACTTCTATGCTTGTTTCAAATCTTGCTCTCTCCCATAGTGGCCAATCTTAAAATACTTTTTTATATAGGCTACATAGTGAGTTCCAGGTCAATCTCAGCTACGTAGTGAGACCTTGTCTCAAAAAAACAAAAAAACATACAAACAATATCACAGATCTATTTAGAGAAGTTTTAACTTCTATGCTTGTTTCAAATCTTGCTCTCTCCCATAGTGGCCAATCTTAAAATACTTTTTTATATATCCCTCTTTGTTTTTTGAGGTTGGAATTTTGTTTTGTTTTGTTTTGGCAATCTTGAGGATTGAACCCAGGGCCTACACACTTAGCTATACCCCCAACCTTTTTGTTTTGTTTTGTTTTTGTTTTTTGAGCAGACTGCTCAGGCCCAGCTCAAATTATGATTCTCTTGCCCCAGCCTCCCCAAGTGCTGGGATTATAGGCATAGACCAACACACTTTACTGTTTTCTTGGGGAGGGTGTGAGGAAACAATCTGTCTATGTAGGTCAGGCTGACCTTGAACTTGCAGTGATCCTCCTGCCTCAGCCTCCCAAGTGCTGGGATTACAAGTGTGCACCACCAGGCCCAGCTAATTTTCTTTTCTTCTGTTTTGTTTGGTAAACAGAAGGACACAGATTTCCTCCTGTGTGGGGTCAGTGGTAGCATACACTACACACTTTTCTTCCTTGCTTTTTTCTCCTAGCCTTGCATCCTGGAGCTTGCTCCTGTTTAAGGTAGCTGTGAGGACTGTCTATGTTTGTAAATGGAGTTTCACTGGAGAGTGAGGAGGTAGCTCAGTGGTGGGACACTGCCCAGCATGAATAAGGGCCTGGGTTCAGTCCCCACCAAAGAGAAGACAAGCGCATCCGTTGGAACATTGCCATTCCACTTAGTGGCAAATGGCCTGAGCTCCTCATGGTACAGCAGCAGAGCTGGGTGGGGGGAGGCTGAGATGATGGCACTGTGAACAGCACACCCAAAATGTTTGCTGTGTGGCTGTTCCTGGGGTTGGGACATAGCTCTGTGATAAGAGTGCTTGCCTAGCATATCTGAGGCCAGAAACGAGAAAACACTCTGACTCAGAATTGGTCGTGTCTCATTCCTATTCCTTTTCTACAGCTGTGTAGTGTTCACTGAGTGTGAGGGGTGATTCAGCTGCTCCCCTATCTGTGGGTGTTTGGATTGTTCTCACTCTCTTATCACAGAGAGCATTCGTTGCAAACTCAGAGGTTTTCTCAAAAACTCTTTGAAGGTAATCATAATTTTCCCCCTCCTTCCCATTCAAGCATTTTGAGTGCAGTAAAAGAAAAACTGTCAGCAGTGTTTGAGCTTTTCTGCCCCCTTAGTAATGCCCTTCCAGGCTTCCTGGTTTGCAGGTCAAGATGATTGTCACTCTGGTGTGACTTGCTATAGCATAGGTTGTCACAGGCCAGTCCAAAGAGGTAGAGTTGTCACTTTGAGTCCTCTGCCCTGTTTCAGTTTCTTTTCAAAAATGAAAGGTTAGTTGGGCACCGTGGTCCATGCCTGTTACCTCTGCCCTTAGAGGCTGAGGCAGGAGGATTGTAAGTTTGAGGCCAGCCTGGGCTACATAGTGAGACCCTGTCTAAAAAATATTTTTTAGTTTCTTGTGAAAGTACCTATATAAATGTTTTTCTTTTCTTTCTAGCTGAGCTCCTCGCCAAAAAACAGCCATTAAAAACCAGTGAGGTCTACTCTGACGATGAGGAGGAGGAAGAGGACGACAAGTCCAGTGAGAAATCAGACCGCTCATCCCACACGTCCTCGTCTGATGAGGAGGAAGAGTAAGCTGCCTGGTGGCCCAGAGGCGTGGTCAGGGCACTGAGGGACATGCAGCGTGGTCGCAGTGTCCATAGTTGCTCAGTAGCACAGGATGTTTCCTCTGGGCTGGCCAGGAGAAGTGATATCTGTCACTCCATCAGCCCCTCTGGTCAGGCGCACAGTTTGATCACAGCTCATTTCTGGGGCTGCATTTCTGCTACTAGTTAGGTTTTGAGAATTGGATATTACAGATGCGTCTTGTTCTGTTTTCATGATGAATACTTCCCCTGCCCCTCTGTCCCTCATAGGAAAGAAGAGATCCCTCCAAAATCACAGCCAGTCTCCTTGCCTGAAGAATTGAATCGGGTGCGATTATCTCGGCATAAGCTGGAGCGCTGGTGTCACATGCCCTTTTTTGCTAAAACTGTCACCGGATGTTTTGTACGGATCGGCATTGGAAACCACAACAGTAAACCAGTTTACCGGGTAGGAATTTCTCTCTTTGGACGTTGTCCGTGTTTTAAATACAATGATCCTCTGCTGGGTACAGGAGCTATTGAACAAATAGTCATGCTTCTGCCACCATTTGTGAGTTAGTCACCTTCCTTACCAAATACTAGAGATAATGACTTCATCCAAAGGAAAGGCTTACTCTGGCTTATGGTTTTGGAGGCTCCAGTTCACAGTTGGGCAGACCCATGGCATAGGTCTGTGGGAGGGTCGCCACACATCAGGGTGGTTGCACAGTGGAGCACAGCCACTCCAGGGCCCCCCGTGACATCTTCACATGTTGCCACCTCCTCCCCATAGTGCCAAGCTAGGGACTAAGCCTTTAAACCCTAAGCCTTGGGAGGACACAAGCTCCTGGCTCCAGCAGACTAGAAAATAGATTCCGCTCGAGCTGCCCTAGGACAGCACAAACTTGTGATCAGGGATCATTCATGACCTATTGCCAGGAAGAGCACTTGGACCCCAATAGAATGGCGGCTTTAGATTTGGAATCATTTTCTGTGCCCTCCTTCAGTGTAAGAGGGAGAAGGGAACTGGGCGTGGTGGTGTACACCTATAAACCCAGCACTCTGGGGCCTAAGGCAGGAGGATCACCAGGAGTGCAAGGCCATCCTGGGCTACCTAGTGAGACCCTGTCTCAGAAACTAAAAAAAAATTCGGAGTTACGTAGTCTAGGTTTATTCAACTGAAAAATAAATGAATAAAAAATTTTTATCTTAAACACCAAGTGACTTTTAGGCCAGGGAAATGAAAAGAAAAATAGCTAGGTGTCGGTGGTGCCTAGGAGGCTGAGACAGGAGGATCACAAGTTAGTTCAAGCCCAGCTTGGTGAATTTAGTGACTTCGCAAGACCCTGTCTCAGAATTTAAAAGAAGGTGAGCTGGGGATGTGGCTGAGTACAAAGGCCCTGGATTCAGTGTCTAGTACCAAAATTAAAAATAAATAAAAGAATTCCAGCCTTATACAGGCTGTGTTGTAGGTTCCAGCACTGCTTCTGTGGTAGACAGCTAGAACATAGCTCTTTGATTCTCTTTTGTGTTGTCTCATTTAATGTGTTTATCTCCTCCCATGATAACTAATAGCCATGCCGTATCCTGGAACTCTGGGCAACAGAAACACCTCCATGGTCCTCACACTTGGTCAATAAAATCCAGTCTCTCCATGGGGCTCCGGGCCAGGGTTAGAGCTCAGTGGTGGGCCTTTGGTCAGTCTAGCACAGCACCCTGAGACAGGAGCTGTGACAGGTACTTGTGGCCCTGGCTACCCAGGAGGCTGAGGTAAGAGGATGTGTTCAGCCCCAAATTTCAAGGCCAGGTTGGGCATCATAGCAAGACCCAGTCTCAAGAGAAAAAAGACCCTGAAGTCCTGAGTACCTCCTGGAGTGCGACAGGGTTAGTCGGAGGAAAGCCTCTCAGGGCCCAACAAGCTTTACCCTCTGCTCCTACAGCTTTCATGCCCTGGCTTGAGACTCATGCTTTGATCTCTCTGAGGTCAGCCCAGAACACCTGGCGGCTCTCAGAACAGGTCACTTGTCTGTGTCCAGGTAGTGGGGCCAATGTTGGAATGGTGTGGAAAGCACTGACGGAGTCTGCTTTTGACCTATTCTCTGCTTTCTCCTAGGTCGCTGAGATCACAGGTGTTGTAGAAACTGCCAAAGTTTACCAGCTGGGTGGCACCAGAACAAACAAAGGACTGCAGCTAAGGTAAGAGGCACTTCCGGAGCAGCCTCGGTTCCCTCCCCCAGCAGGCCCTGCCTGTTGGGCTGTACTTGCCATCAGTGATGGTTCTTGATCTGTGAATGCTGTGTGCAGTGCTCCCTGGCATCTGGCATTGCCTGTGAGGGAGGACCCCACACTCTCCTGTGGGAGAGCTACGGTACTCATATGTGCAGGATATGTGCTGAGAGGCCCTCCCCGAACCCAGCAGGACAAGCCTCCCAAGTGTGATCCCCACTCTCAGTCACCTGACTTCATCTCTGACAGGTCGGCACCTTTCTGGACTTGGTTTCCTCCTCAGTAAAATGAAAATTCACTCAACACATGTTCACTGAATTTCACCTATGTGCCAGGCACTGTTATAGGCATCAGGGTTTACGAGAGAACAAAGCAGAGGCACCCAAATCACTGCCTTGCCCCGATGTGATGGCATACTCCTCTAATCCCAGCACTTGGAAGGTTGAGACAGGATCACCGCAAGTTCAAGGCCAGCCTGAACTACATAGTGTCCAAAAACCTCAAAAAAATTTTTGTGGTCAGAGGCAGCAGGATGAAGAGCTGTGGAAACGGTGCAGGGCCAGCAGGCTCGCCTCACTGTGTGCACGCACATTCTTGGACACGCTGTCTCTCATTTGTGCAGGCATGGCAGTGACCAACGAGTGTTCCGCCTAGAGTTTGTCTCCAACCAGGAATTCACTGAGAGTGAGTTCATGAAGTGGAAAGAAGCGGTAAGTGTGAGGCTTCCGGCAGGTATGTGTGTGGAGACCAAAGCTCTCCCACATCTCTTACTAATGACCTCTTGCCACATTTCCATCCAGATGTTCTCTGCTGGCATGCAGTTGCCTACTCTCGATGAAATCAACAAAAAGGAATTATCTATTAAAGAAGCTCTTAATTATAAATTCAACGATCAGGACATTGAAGAGGTAAGAGACCTGGTACTCCAGAGCCTGGAGCTTTATCACATTCACTGGTATACAGAAGCCATACTTTTCTTTCTTTCTTTCCCTGAATCTTGTTTTTATTTATTCAAGAAGCCTGCCTATTAGATTTCCTGAGTGTCTCTCTGTACATCCTGTCTGCAGATGGAGCCGCACAGACCTGAGTTTATTTCAGTCTCGGGGTGTGCATTCTGCTGAGCTTGTTTTTAGAGCACGCTCTCTCCAAAGCACTGTGCACAGTTCTCTGATCCCCAGCTGCTTCTGTTCTTGGTGCATTTCGCACTGTCCCGGAAGAACCACTGGGTGCCTGGAAGCAGCGTAGTAGTCCGCGGAGTGAGCTCACTTGCTCTCTGGATGGTACACTGCTGTGGGAGGAGCGGTCCCCACTCACTAGTGCTTGTCTCCAAAGTGGGCTTGCTTTTCCTGTTTACACCAGTAATTTAAGAATACCTCACTGCTGCTATCTCTTCTCTGTTGCAGATTGTAAAAGAGAAAGAAAGGTTCAGAAAAGCTCCTCCCAATTATGCTATGAAGAAAACTCAGCTGCTGAAGGAAAAGGTAAGGCCTTGTGCTTCAGCCTCTCTGCCCATCCTATAAGGGGAAATTAAATTTGTTATTGTTTTCTGTGGTACTTTGGGTCTTCGTGCCAAAATATATCTCCATCCTAATTTATTTATTTATTTGGTACCGGGGATTGAACTCAGGACCTCGAGCTTGCGAGGCAAGCGGTGGCACCACTGAGCTAAATCCCCAACCCTTTTTATTTAATTTTCATTTAGAGCCAGGGCTTGCTGATTTTCCAAACTTCCTAGGTTGGGATTGAATTTGAGATCCTCCTGCCTCAGCCTCCCAGAGTACTGGCCTCTTAGGCATCTACCACTGTGCCCCAGCAAAATCAAGCTTTTCCATCCTCTGACATGTTTGTGGTTGGCAGGAGTGGGATTATAAGCAACACGCTGCATTCTTGCCACTTGGGCAGCATTCCTCGGTCATTTTTCTTTGTATTGAAATGGGTCTTGTTTGTTCCATTCTGCTTGCTTTTCAGTCACTTTAGTTTCATGTAATAAGATACAGCAAGGAATCAGATGTGGTGCCACACACCTATAATCCCATCATCCTCCCACAGACCTCCTGCCTCAGCGGGAAGATCTTGAGTTTGAGGGTAGCCTAGCGAGGCTGTTTCAAAAAAGGAAATTAATTAATTAGTTAGTTAAAATGGCCCCCAGGGTAGTATCTGGCACTGGACAAAGGATACTGTAGTAGGTGGTTTCCTGTTCTTCGTGTGCGAATGAGACAGGCCTTGTTACGGTGGCTTTGCTGTGTGCTGGCTCTTCAGGTTGGTGTTGTGGAGTGCCGTCCCCGAGCCCAGTGGCTGTGTGGGAGGTGGTCCCTCCAGGGGAAGCAGACCTGTCACCTCTCGGTTCTGTGATCGCCGCACGAGTTGCCTGGCCTGCGCCAGACTGAGGGGTCTGTGCTGCAGAGTCAGCTGTGGCGAGAGCTCACCTGAGTCTCTGTACAGGCCATGGCTGAGGACCTGGGAGATCAGGATAAGGCCAAGCAAATCCAAGACCAGCTGAACGAGCTGGAGGAGCGGGCAGAGGCCCTGGACCGCCAGCGGACCAAGAACATATCTGCCATCAGGTATGCGTCCCAGTCTCTTCGGCTCAGGCCTCCGGGCAACCACAAGTAGGGGCAGCTTCACACACCCACTCGGGGCTGGGCAGCTCCTCCCTCTTCTCACAGTCCCTGTCGTACTCCTCCCTCCTCCCCCAGTTACATCAACCAGCGGAACCGGGAGTGGAACATTGTGGAGTCCGAAAAGGCACTGGTGGTAAGGAAGCTTCATGTGCTCCCTGAGAAAACCCAAATGAAATGACAGGAAACATGGCCGTGTGTGGCCCTGGGTTCTGTGTCAGTCAGGAAGATAAGGTGTCCCCACAGGAGCCTGTGTCACTCAACAGCATATGACTGAGAGCAGTGGTCTCCTGCCACCTTGGAGTCCACTGCACAGTTGCCTGTTTTCATC
Source organism: Fukomys damarensis (assembly GCF_012274545.1). NCBI lineage: Eukaryota > Metazoa > Chordata > Mammalia > Rodentia > Bathyergidae > Fukomys > Fukomys damarensis. Next base: position 34,821,784 of record NW_022900929.1, on the reverse strand, counting down.
AGCTCACTTGCAGTTCTTACCCCCACTGCTTAGTGCCTGTGAGAGGAAAGGTTGGGAAAAGGCTGCTGGTCTGTCATCCCTCGCAGAGATGTCATTTACCCATAAGCTTGGGTGAGTGAGGAGGGAGGCTCGCTGGCTCCCTGACTCAAGCTCTCTGTTTCAGGCTGAAAGTCACAACATGAGAAACCAGCAGATGGACCCCTTCACACGGCGGCAGTGCAAACCAACCATCGTCTCCAATGTGAGTGCCTGAGGAGGGCATCATCAGGCGGGCCCTGGATTCTAGGACACAGAGTGAATCCCATTAGGAAATTAACAGAGAAGTTAAAAATAGTGTTTGCCTAGCTGGGATTTGCTCACCTCACCTCTTAAGTCTGGATATGTCTTTTTTATCTTGCTGTAGGGCGTATAGGTAGTAAGAACAGGCATGGATTTATAAAAGCCCATGGCCAACCCCACTGTTCCAGGGTAAGCTTGCAATGCAGCAGACTTTCAGACATTAATTGTTCCTTGCCCAAAATGCTGGGACCTCCAGGCATGGTGCCACATGCCTATATTCCCAGCACTCAGGAGGCTGAAGCAGGAAGATTGCCACAACTTTGACCCAGCCTGGGCTACATAGTGAGACCCTATCTCAGAAACCAAACAAAGGAAAAGAAAAAGTGCTGGGACCAGAGTGTTTGGAGTTTGGGGTTCTTTGGATTTGGGAATATTTGCATATATATAATGAGAAGATATCTTAGGGCTGGGCCCCAAGACCAAATGTAGAATTCATTTATGTTTCATATAGATGATACACTTATCACCCGAAGGTAATTTTATATCATTTTTTTAGTGTGACTGCAGCCTGTCACATGGAGCCAAGTGTGGAATTTTCCACTAACAGCACCATCTCTGCAGAGAAACTTTTGGGTACTGGAGCATTTTGGATTTCAGATTCTAAGATGATGGATGCTAAACTTATAATAGGTTCCTTAGCCTGGGCCTGGCTGCACTGGGCTTAACTTTGAAGCCCTTACTTGCCCCATTTCGCTGCCTGAGGAGGCTCCAGTAAGCTGATGTTAGTGGTGGTAGGTGGGAACCAGTCTGGAGTGGGACTCTGGATGTTGGACAGCCCCTAAAATAACTGATTATCTCTCTTAGTCCAGGGATCCAGCTGTTCAGGCTGCCATCTTGGCCCAGCTAAATGCAAAATATGGTTCTGGAGTGTTACCAGATGCTCCCAAGGAAATGAGCAAGGCAAGTGTAAGGCCATCTTGGGGCTGCTGGCCAGGACCCTGAATGCACATCTCACCTGGTTTGGGCTTCATTTTCCCACCTGGAGGAACATGGAGTCTCACCTATAGTCCTTTCTCCATTCCATTTACTTGCAAATGTGCTCAGCAGTACTGAGTTCTGAGCACACAACCCCACCTGTAAGCCCAACAGCACTGCTCACCTAGGGTCACTGCCTGGGCCTCTGTGGCAGATTGCTCACGCATGAGACATAGACAATACTGAACCCATCTGCCATGTAGGATGCTTAGGAGGAGCAAGGGAGGGGCCAGGAAGCTGGGAAACAAACAAAAGTGGTAAAGCAAGGTCACCTAACTTACATCTCCTGTAGCACCCAGCTGTCCTGGGGGCTCTCAGATCTTGGGGCAGAAGGCAGTTTCACTTTCTACTTCTTCCACAGACAGGAACCTTCCCTTTCTTCACTTTGAAGCTTGAAAAGGCTTCAGAAAAGAAAGCTCTTGGTCTGGGGATTTGGCTCAGTGGTTCTGCTGCCTGCCTTGCAACTGCAAGGGCCAAGTTCGATCCCCAGTACCAAAAAGAAAAAAGAAAAAAAAAAAGCTCTTTGTCTCTGGTCCCTTCTGTCCTGGGGGAGAGAGGGGAAAGGGGAGAAGAGGAGAGAGGGAGAAGGAGAGAGACAAAGGGGAGGGGAGAAAAGAAAGGAAGGAAGCAAAGAAAGTCTCTCAGTGGGGAAATGTAGTGAGCCTGAGCGAGAACGTGGGCCGAGAGTGGCTGCTGTGCCTCTGACTAGTTCTGTTCTTGCAGGGTCAGGGAAAAGATAAAGATCTGAACTCTAAGTCAGCCAGTGACCTCTCAGAAGACTTGTTCAAAGTGCACGATTTTGATGTGAAGATCGACCTCCAGGTCCCCAGCTCAGGTATGAGATGGGCGGTGTCGATGGCTGAGGATCGAAGTAGGGCAGAGACGGGGTGTCTGCTGCCCACACCTTGGGCCAGAGCCATCCAGGCAGCAACTGTGTTGTGAGGGGAAGGTGTAGCAAGGAGGACCCAAGGAGTGCAGCACTGCCACACAGCTCCTTCACAGGCCATTGCTTTTTTTCAGAGTCAAAGGCTTTGGCCATCACCTCCAAGGCTCCACCTGCCAAGGATGGGGCTCCAAGGAGATCTCTGAACTTGGAAGACTACAAGAAGCGACGGGGGCTGATTTGAACCCAGCCTGCTGCTTCCGACCCCGCATGCCCATCAATTCCCAGCTTACCTCTTTCCCTTTGATCTGCCCTCTTCGGGCTGGAGCAGCAGCAGAACTGGGAAGAGACTCCATGAACTGCCAGTCGTCTGTAACATAAACCATTTGCTGTACAGACTCCATCTGGACCATCTCCACCGACTCCAGGCCCGCCCAGTATGGCTCTGAGCTCTTGTGGGCTTTTCCATGTCTTTAGATTTGTGTTTGCCTTTCTTTTTTTAACCAACATAGTCCATTGGCCACTCTGCACGCATTCAGTATTACCGTGGAGCTGGGATCCTTGCCGAGCCCCTGGCAGCCACAGCGGCAGCGTGGGCCAGTCTCCTCCGTGCTGCCCCGGACCCGGCTGCCGAACATTTGGCGCCTGCCCTTGCAGAGGGAGCAGGGACTGGGCACCTGCAGCCCTGCTTCCTCTCTTCATCGTTCTCCTCTTCCTCTCTCTGGAAGAGGGGTTTTCGAAACCAATTTAATTTCCAAAAAGTGTACATTTGTGGGGAGGGAGGGGGACCTAATTTGAGAGAGAGAGAGAGAGTGTGTGTGTGTGTGTGTGTGTGTGTAAGTGTGTGGATTTTTTTTATCATTTTTAAAAAATGCAGTACTCTTTGTATCAGTCATGAGTCTATAGCTGTTTCAGATTTTTTTTCAGCTGTATTTTAGCATCTGAAACTGCAAAAAACTCATTAAATATGATTCTTCTTACTAAACAGGCCTGACTGCTGTAGCTGTACCTTGCTCCCCCCACCGTCCACCCCAGAGCAAAGCCCCAGGCTGGGTCCTGCCAGTGGGAGGGGGCCTGGGGAAGCCGCAGAGGTACCGCCCATCCCAGGTCCAGCCTGCAGCTTCCTAGCTGAGCGTAGAGTGTGTGCCTGTCTCTTCCTGGTGATTCTGTTTTGGCAAGAATACCATTTTGTTTTGTTCTTTTAAGCGAAATTATTCAACATGAACGTGGAGAACAAACAGATTTAGGTTGTGGATGTTAGCGGCCTATGCATTGCGTGCATGTCTGCCCAGCTATGTGGTAAGCGTGTGTATTGTGTGGCTGGGGGAAGCCAGGAAAGAGGTGTGAGTCGTTAGGAAATGTTTGAAAAGAGATAAGCTGACTGCTCGATAATCATTCTCAGGTGTAAAGCTCCAAGTGTAAATAAAAGTGGCATTTAACAAATCTTTTCAGAACAAAGTACAGCTGACTATATATATCAGGAACTGAGCTACAGAAACAGCGGGAGCTGCTGACTTCCACAGGAGGGAGAGGACGCTAGAAGCTCTGCTCTGTACTTCTTCACTCTACTTTTGTATACGGAAGGGGGTTCGTGGGAAATCATGGAGTTTATTTAAACATAAAAATGAACTTGATAACACTTCTGGGTTAAGTAAGAGCCTCAGTGTTGCTTTAATTTAGTTTACATTTTTTATTTTTTAAAAAGCGGCAATGGGTGGTTTTAAAGACGTGTTGTGACTGTAAAGTTGGTAATGTGAGTGTGGCGCAGCTGTGTGGTAGCTGTGCACAGGGTGGCTGGGCAGAGGAGTGGCGATGGACTCATTAAAACCATATATACTTGAAGAGTCCATGGCCGAAGCTCTTTATAGACTGTGTAAATGTGGAATCACAGACTGTTAAACATGCCTGGGCTCCGCAGTCCCGGAGCTGCTGGGACCTCTTCCACCGTGTCAGACTTGGACTTTTTTTCTATCTGGTTTCAGACATAAAATCATAGAATCCATATAATTTGCTGGAGTCATTCTGATCCACCATGTAGATCTGTATTTAGTATCATTTGGATTTGGAGAAGTGTCAATTACATTATGGCTGTGTAATAAAATTTTTATTAAAACTATCACACTGTAGCCACTTTGCCACCGCCTCCCCACCTGCAGCCACGAAAACCTTCATTCTGAGAGGCCAAAGCATGGCGTAAGGAGATAAACCAACCACGAAGACCCAAAATTGACACACCTGTGGTGAACTGGCAATTCAGTTCGAGCAGGGGACTCCCTGAAGCCTTGCTGGGGCAGGGACTCTCGCCAGAGAGTCCAGCTGTATCCTAGCCAGGCTTCCTGGGGGTCCGGGAGTTGTATGGGGAACCTGTCCAGTGGCCCGCTCACTCCCCATGTGTCTTCAGTATTGACAGGTGTAGCGCCCAAGGCTGTTTCATGCCTTTTCAGTTCCAAGAAGCAAGAATGCCAGTGTCCACAGGCCCAGTCATTATGAATGTAAACCTGCTGTGTCCTGCTTCTGACTGGCAGGAAAAGTCTGATGCCTGCAACTTCCCTTTAGAAAGAGTGCTTTTGTTTCTGTTAAGTCCTGGCTTCTCACTCAAATTGTACAGATATTTGTAAACAAACTTGATCCCATTTCAACCAGGAGATGCAGATTTAGTCCAAGGTTTGCATCCTGAGTGGCACCTCCCAAAGGAAGTTGCAAAGTCCAATACGGCTTCCTTTTTGCTTTTCTTTCCCTTCTCCTATCCTTGCACCCCTAAAAGTGAAAGTGGCTGTTGGTAACTCCAGTAGTAGGTTGATGCCCCAGAGTCCTCACAGGAGGGCAGTTGCCTAGAGCCAGGGTGACCTCCAGGCTTAGTTTACTTCTTTTATCTTGGTAAGGATCAGTAAGCTTTTCCTGAGTGAGGCAGCTACCTAATGGGCTGCCTACTCCTGACAGCTTTCACTTGGCTCAGCACAGTTCCTCTGCTCCTGTTTGCTGCCTGTGGAGGGGCTGCTAATGTGCTCCACAGTGAGATCTGTAAGGGCCCCCACCCCTAGCCGTCTCAACAGCTAGGAAGCAGAAACCTGTGGATAGGTCAAAGGTGACAGTCCCACAGAGGAGCCAACTTCAAGCTTGCCTCATGTTGGAAAGGGAATCACCACAACTTGGCCCACAAGAGCATCCAGCCACTGAGGTTTTTTATAACTTCTGTCACACTCTGCTTGACTGTTGGGGACAGTGGGCCCTAGAGCCGAGGACACAGGCAGCTGGGGGACCAAGGATATGACAACCTCCAGAGGAGGTGGAGGGAAGGGGTGTTAGGGTGGCCAAGGCCGTTCCTTGGGTAACTGTGGAGAGCTGTGGCCAAGCAGCTCACTGAACTCGGCTCTGTTTTCTCCGAGATTTCCCAGACCAAAGCTGGCTCCTTTGGGTTGGGGGCAGGGTGAAGCAAAGACAAGCCCTAGGGAACAACCTCTGCGGCCTGTCTTCTCACCCAGGCCAGCCGGTGCCCGCAACTGGCCCCTGAAGGTGGCATTTCTTAGGCATGGGGTCCCTTCAGCCCTGGAGCCCGGCTCCGCTCGCAGCCTAGGGCTGAGCTAGCTCGCTCCTCCACGCACAAGCTCCCAACTTTAAACAAGAACAACAGCCGGCAGTGCTGTGTCCCCAGGGTCGGGGTCTGGGTGGGTTAGGACAGAAGCTGTAGAAGAACCTGAGCTTGGACCAGAAGCCCAGGCCGCCCCCACCTCGGGAGCCAAGAAACTGCCTCCAGCTGGGTCAGGACCTGGCCAGGGACTTTCAGGGAAGTGTGGGGGAGCTCCGCCTGCTCTTGTCACACCCCCGCCCCCATCACGCACCCCTTTAAAGATTGTAGGGCTCCACCCTACTTCAAGAACCACCAAGAGTAATTTAAAAAAATTTTTTTTTATTTTAGGTACCTGGTATCGAACTTACGACCTTGCGCTTGCGAGGCCAGGAGGCCACTGAGCTGAATGCCCCGCCCAAGAGTAATTAAAAAGCCAGAGAATTAAGTCCAACAAAGCTATGATCCTTTACACAATAACTTCCTCATTCCCTCCTTCAAAATACCGAATTTTTTCCTCCTTATACTTGTGGATGGCCCCGTGTTTCTTAGGGCGCGCAGAAACAGCAATATTCAGCCACACGCGTGCAGCTTGGCCTGGTTTAACCCCATCGAGTTTCCTGGGGGGACTTCTCATCCGTCAGCGCCCACCCTCAAGGTCACCCCCGCCAGGAAGCCTTTGGGTGCAGTTCCCGACGGCTCCCACTTACCACGAGGGACAGGGTTCGGGTGTCCACTGCAGCCTGGGACGCATCTGTGTCCGCAGCGCGCAGGGCCACCTTCCGGCGCGGCCCGGTGGGGGTGGGGGGCGCGCGCCCGTGTGTGCTTAGAGCCAGGCGGTTTCTCCGCAGCTTTTCACCGGGCCTGCTCCCTCTGGATGCAGGAAGCACAGGTGCTGCCCACCGTACTGCAGGCTGGTTCCGAAAGCCCCGCCCCGCCAGCCCAGGAACTCCCACAGCCCGGTGCTCGGCCCACAACGCCCAGACCGCCCCTCTCTACCTCGTGGGCTTTGTGCACTCCGATGCCACACGCCCCAGGTGAGAAGCCTACTTGTCCAACTTGGGAAGCAGAAACTGGCATGGCACCTGGCGGATGAGCACTGAGCTGCCTTGGGGCCACTGACACTGCTCTAGTCTGGGTGTGGGGTAGAGAAGAGTCGGGCAGCCCCCACCTTGCTCATCCGAGTGCCCAGCACTGCCCTTGCCCCGCTCTTGTGCCCTGGGATGCAGCACAGGGGCTCCGTGAATCCTGATGGGCAAGGGCTCAGGCGCCTCCAGAAGCAAGCCGGCCTCTAAGCTGCTGGAACCCACACAACCAAAACCCCAGCACTCTGGGAGGCTGAGGCACAAGGACCACACGTTCCAGCCCAACTTGTTGAGATTGTCTCAAAATAAATAGGATGGGAATGCACAATGCATAGGCCTTGGGTTTACTCCCCAGTACTGCAACAAATAAAATTTTAAAGTGAGCTGGGGAGGGCCAGGGATTTGGCTCAGTGTTCACCTGCCTCACAAGCACAAGGACCAGAGTTCCATCCCTGGTACCAAAAAAAAGAGCTGGGGCTATAGCTCAGTGTGAAGGCCCTCTTTCAATCTCAGTACTGCACAGAAGCCAGGTTATCTTCCCTGACCCTGAGGCCAGTGAATCTCTGGTCTGTCTCCAATAGTCATCTAAGGGCCACCAAAACCTGGGTACCTTCCACTTCGCTCCAGCTTCCCGCCCTAAACTCACACTTTTTATTTTTCAGCACAGAAGCTGTGATTTGCTCCTCTATGCTGGCCAGTCTGATTTCCCCATATCCCTTCTATTCATGCATCAAAAGTTTTGAGGCTGGGAGTGGCTCAACACATGTGCAGGGCCCAGAATTGGGGGGACTGAAACACAAAAGAGAAAACTTCTGTGGCTTCAAAGTTCATTCCTGGCTCAACAAAGAGAACATGAGAACTCCTTGGCGTAGTCTCACAGCTGTACTGGGAATCTAAGCCCTGCTTCAGTAAGCTGCCCTGTGTCTTCTGCCTGCGACAAGGCAGATTTGTAAGGAATTACAAAAGGCTTTTTTTAATTTTTTGAGACAAGGTCTCCCTAAGGCCCAGACTGTCCTCAAACTTGCCTCCCTCCTGCCTCAGCCTCCCAGATGCGCCCCGGTGCCCAGCAAGGCAGAACAAGATGTTAATGACAGGAACAGAGGAGCACAGCACATCAGAAGTCGGTGCCCAGGCAAGACACACTGGGTTTTCTACCTACTCACCATAGCCTTGTGTGAGCATCCTGACCTCCCTGGCCGAGGCATTTCATCCCCTAGTTCCTTCCGCAGCTGAAGGAGGAGGAGGATGCTGCACTGAAGGCCCTTTCCTCATGAGGCTGGCTCGCATCCCCACCAGTCCCAAGTGTGTCCTACCTGTCCAGGACACAACTGGCACAGAAGTGGTGATCTTCTAGTTTCTGGCCCTACGATGTTGGCAAGTGCTTGATGCAAGAAGCATTTTCTTCACCTGAGTTTTTCTTGGCATCCATGTCAGCAACCCAGTGCCCAGTCTACTGTAGCTCCAGCACTGCCCAGGCCATGCCTGATCCACACAGGCGCAGTCCCATCTGCCTCACTTCTGCCCCTGTTGCCCAGCCCACCCTCTGGGCAAGGACTGTTCCTTCACCCTTCCTGCTACACCAGGCGAAGCTCCAAGGAAAAAAGAGCCAAATCCAGGGTGCAGGTGCTTCTAGGCTAGTGATGGTGAGCCTGCAGCACGCCACAGCCAGCTGTTTATACCACTGAAATCTGTAAAAGGTTCACCATCACTGAAAGCTGTAAAAGTTTCACCATCACTGTAATCTAGGCCTGTGAGCTGCTGGGTGCAACGCTAATACAGCCCCAGATTCCTCTGTACTCCAGAGAAGGCAGTCATGACTTCCCGCCTTCTCCATGGAAAAGTCAGTGTTCAAAAATCTGCATTTCATTTTTTTTCCCCAGTGTGAGGAACTGAATCCAACCCAGTATCTTCACACTGACCTACATGCCTGCCTTATAGGTTCCCTAAGCTGCTAAATTGCCCAGGCTGGACTCAAACTTGAGATCCTCCTACCTGGGAATATAGAGTGCTGAGATTGCAAATCTGCACCACCAGGCCGTTTGCATTTTCTTATTTTTCTCACTCCTTCATTCTCTCATTCTTCCTTTCTTTCAGTAGTGGGTGCTGAATTCAGAGCCTTCCTGCTCAGCCACATCCCCAGCAATCTTTTTTTTTTCTTTTTTGGTAATGTGGATTGAACTCAGGACCTTATGCTTTCAAGGCAGGCAGCGAGCGGTACCACTGAGCTAAATCCCTGCCCCCCAGCAATCATCATCATCATCATCATCATCATCATCATCATTATTATTATTGCAATCTTATTTTTTATTTTGAGACTGGGTCTCACTAACTTGGCTGAGAGGAACAAGGAGAGGTGAGGTGCACCTTGCCAGCCTCAGAGGCAACTCTCCTGGGGCTGTCTCATCCCTCGGCCACATACCAGGTCCTGGGTGCCTGCTGACAGTAGAGCCTCTGCCTTCCGGCATTTGGGGAGGCCCAAGAAATGCTGCTTCTGCTGCCTCGCTGTGTGAACAGGCAGAGACCCACCCGGCACGCTGCAGTCCGGACTTGGGGTCAGGTAAGGCTTCCCTAGATTCACAAGTGAGGAAGTGGGCCAAGGCGAGAAGGGATGGCCTAAAGTCCCAAAGGGAGGTCTGCAAGTCGGCACGCTGGGACGCCACTCGGGGAGGCTGAGGCAGAGAACCGAAGTGTGAGCCCATCCTGGGCAATGTAGGGGCTTAATGCGACTGGCTCTCTACTATCACACTAGAAAGCACTGCCGCGGTTTAGACTTCGCATCCCCTCTCCTTGTTTTTTTGTTTTGTTTTGTTTTGTTTTTTCCAAGCGCTAAAATAGAACCCAGAGCCTGGAGCAGGCTGGGCAAGCGCCCCACCATTGAGACGCGCCCCAGCCCACATCTTAACCTTTATTCTTACAGCAACTAGTGAAGCGGACAGCCTCCCTGCGGGAAATAAGCAGTTGAAGGAAGTAAATATTGAGTGGAGCCACAAGCCAACTCGAAGCTCCAGAGCTCCAAAGGACTAGGTTAGGAGGAAGGATTCTGCGCGGCCGGCCAGAGGCAGGATGAAGCCGGGACCCGAGGGGACAGTTGGCGAGATCCGGGCCCCGACTCTGGACCTCGATCCCGCCCGCTCGGAAGCAGGGAGCTGCAGGGGCTGGGGGTAGGAAGCAGCCTCTGCCCAACCCCGCAGCCTCCTATCGGTTGCACACCCTGGGGTGGGGCTTCTTTGGGAGGCCGATGGCCTTGAACTCTATTGGGACTTGGAAACTTCGCCTGGGATGGACCAGAGGAGCCTGCGGGGTGGGAGCGGGCGCAGCTCCCCGTCTGAGTCCCGGCCCGCAGAGCCGACTGGGGGAAAGAGTCCGGCCCAGCGCCGGGCTGGAGCCCCAGTCTAGGAGGGCCGGGGCGGCCTGGGGTGGGGCTTCTTTGGGAGGCCGATGGCCTTGAACTCTATTGGGACTTGGAAACTTCGCCTGGGATGGACCAGAGGAGCCTGCGGGGTGGGAGCGGGCGCAGCTCCCCGTCTGAGTCCCGGCCCGCAGAGCCGACTGGGGGAAAGAGTCCGGCCCAGCGCCGGGCTGGAGCCCCAGTCTAGGAGGGCCGGGGCGGGG
>NW_022900929.1:34803512-34810165 GCF_012274545.1 Fukomys damarensis | reverse complement strand
CTGCGGGCGCCCGCGTGAGGCGTGGACGCAGAAAGGAGGGGCGCGGGGCGCGAGGGAGCCGGGTGCAGCCCACTTGGGGCTCCCAGCCTGCCCCGCTGCTTCTCCTGAACGGGGCTAGGATCAACTACCTCGAGGAGCCTGGATGTTCTGGGCCAAGTTTGACCCTAGGATAACGCAGGTCAGGGTGCGGTGAAGTCCTTCCCAGCGCGCGCCCCTTTGGGGTGTGTACCTTTGGGACAGCTGTCTAGTAACCCATGATTTTCTTTCTGGTACTAGGAGTTGGACCCAGGAATCCCCCAGGCCCCTCATTTTTATTTTTTATTTTGAGACAAGGTCTAAATTGCTCATGCTAGGCTCAAATTTGAGATCTTCCTGCCTCAGCCTCCCAGCGTGCTGAGATTACAGGCATGCGCCACCACACCCAGCTAACCAAGGCTAAGTACCTTAACGGCCTGCGGTCAGCATGGAGTTGCTTCCATCCACTTTATGCAAATGTCTCTGGAGCAGGGGAGTCCCTGGGCGCAAGGGCCTCCAGTGTCTCCAGGCCTGCCCTGAAGGCCGGGCCGGCGACGGGGTGACAGCTGCAGGTGTGCTCCTGGCGGGACACCACAGGGAGCAAGTGCTGCGGCTCGGCCTGGGCCTTCCCTACCCTGGCCCGCTGCAAGGTCGCCTTGAAGCAGGTGCGGGAGGCCGTGTGATTACTGAAGTGGTTCCGAGTCTCCAGGAGACTTCCAGTACCCGGAGGGCAGCGGGCTTGGTGACACCTACGCTCGCAGAACCGGACACCACCCACCGCCCGCGCCACTCCAGGTTCCCAACCCGTCTTGGCCCTCTGGGGTCGCTCCGCCTCCGGAGCCAGTGCCACCAGGGTTCCCAAGGCAGTGGCAGGAGGAGCCTGGAGAGAACCCCTCCCACCCTCCTCATTGGCCGCGCCCTCCTCACATCTCTGACACCTGAGAGGCGGCGCAGGGGCGAGGGAGGACCCGCGGAGACCTGGGGAGGCCTCACGCTCACGCCAGCGTGCGGTGCAGGCAGCCCCGGCTGGGGCCTAGACTCCAGCGCCAGCTGCACATGTGCCCGGAGTGTTGCATTGGCCTCTTCTGTCGGGCTCCCCAGGAGCTGGGCAGATGGCTGCTGAAACCCCGGCTGGGGCCTAGACTCCAGCGCCAGCTGCACATGTGCCCGGAGTGTTGCATTGGCCTCTTCTGTCGGGCTCCCCAGGAGCTGGGCAGATGGCTGCTGAATGCCCTTCCAGCCCCAAGACTACAAGGCTACTACTTGCAGCCCTTCCCAACCCCCAGTGTGCTGCCGGGGCCTCCCCGAAGGCAAACAGGCACCGTGGCGCAGATAAGCCCGGGGCTGTTGACAGAGGCTGCTTGAGTCCTCGTGGAAGGGCCTCGAGCGGACTTTGCGCTTCAGTTGGGCCGTCCAGCAGCGGCGCAGCGCAGGCCTGGGCCACCTTTAGGGCTTCCCCAAGCAGGAAGCAGGCACTTCCGGCTGGGAAGGATGGGCTCTTAGCTCCCAGCTGGCCAGTGCCTTACACCCTAGCCTGGGCGGCCAGAGGCAGGTGGGGCTCTGCCTGCTTCTGCTGGGCTCATACAGCCTTCCCCTTGCCCCCAGGAGCCAGCCACAGCAGGGCAGGTAGATTGGCCAACCTCACTCCCTCCAGCAGCCTTTTCTCTGGAGGAGGGAAAAGTAGGGACAGGGGAATCCCGACAGTCCTAGAAAGGGGATGGAGAACTACCCCCAAGACAGCTGTGGGCCTCAAGCAACTGTTGGGGTTGCTGTAGCAGAGGAGCGGGTGCTTGGCTCTTGTTCATCTGCCTTTCTCCTTTCAGTGCTCCAGGTGAGGTAAGGAGACCTGAATGCCCGCCCCTCCTGTACTCAGAACCCCCACACCTCACTTGCCACTAATTATAGAGCAGAATTTAGGTTAGCGGACTCCCTTTTTATAAAGCAAATGCCCGTGGGAAAGTGAAGTCGTGGGTCACTTATACCTTGGTGCAAATCATTTTATAAATTTAAACTGATTGCTTTCCCCACCACCACCACTGGGAGTGCTAGTTTGATAGGACAAGTGGAGCATGGGGAGGGTGCTGGGCTGGCAGAGTGGCAGGTGAGAGCCGAGCTGGGCGAAGGATGAGTCCTCAAGTCAGCTCCCTCACCTTTCACTCCAGGATAATCAGGTAGCTCCACAGGGAAGGCTGGGCCAAAGCGTGAGGCTTCAGTCTCCTTGGCACTGGATTTCACTCTAATATCAAACTCTGATTTCTAATGCCCCCATGTAATAAGTTTCAGTTGCTCAAAAATATCTTCCCCACTGTTGTTCATGAACCAAAATCCCTACCCACCCACTCTCCAGTGATTCCCCAGGAGCCTTTGTGGCTACATTCACTTGTGAGGGCATTGTGTTCCCTGGGGAAGGTAACTCCCTGAGACTGATGAGAGCCGATTGAGTTCCATCGTGTTTGGCCTTACTTCTTCCATCTTGACAATTACTGGTAAGGGAATCCTGTCGTAAGAAAGCTCAGGGGCCGGGGATTTAGCCCAGTGGTTCTGCTGCCTGCCTTGCAAACATAAGGGAGTTCAATCCCCAGTACCCCCCACCAAAAAAAAGCTCAGGAAGCTGGGTATGATAGTACATGTCTGTAACCACAGCATTCTAGGAGGCTGAGGCAGGAGAATTTCAAATTCAAGCCCAACCTGGCCAATTTAGTGATTTCTTGAGACCCTGTGTCAAAATAAAAAATAAGGGCCGGGGATTTAGCTCAGTGGTTTGGTGGCCTGCCTTGCAAGAGCAAAGACCTGAGTTCAATCCCCGGTACCAAAAATAAATAAATACATAAATAAATAAAAGGGGGAGGGCTAGGCTTTAATCCACAGGACCAAAAAGAAAGAAGCAAGCTCAGAAGGTGGCTGGGAGGACTCAGCTGAGGTCCTGGGTACAGAACCCTTTGTTTCCTGCTGCTCTTGGCACACATGGGACACACAAGGTGGGTTAGGAGGGTAGATGACCCTGTTTCCTCTCTCCCTGGGAGCAGCATGGTGTTGTTATCACATGCAGCTGAGAGTAGCAAATCACCGCCCCTCCAGCTGCGCCTGTGTCCACCCCAGCACCTTCTCTGCTTCCCAAAACCCCAAGAGGAAGGAAGGTTGGCACAGGTACCTTGCTCTGCTGTTCCAAGGCTGTTTCCCGTTCTACCAGGGTAACTACAGAATCGTACCACTAGGTCCATCCTGGGCCCACTAGTCCCCACATTCTGCTAGCAGACCCCTGAACTGCCCGAAGCTCTTCCACTTAAACCCATCCCTGAAGGTGGGAGGCCAGTCCCATGTTGTGCAGAGCTCAAGCACAGCATCCCCAGCTGCCGATCATTGCACACGGCTCTCACATTTGGTCCCATGTGACCTGCAGGTGGTGCCAGGGAAGGTGGAAGCCACTGGAGCACTTAGATCACTCGGAGGGCATGGGGCTGCTAGGAGCTTCCTCTGGAGACTGGTGATCTATAGGCAAGGAGGGAGCTGATGCTCACTCAGAGCCCGGACTTCCTTATGGAAAATGGGACTAGCAGCACGGCTCTGCCTTTGCAGTGCCTGTGGGCCCAGAGAGAAGGAGATCTAGGATGGCACTGCTGCTGAAGGATGGTACATAAATCACTTTCCTGGAATTTTACTTGAAGATTGGGAGGTGGGGAGTTTTATAATAAAACTCAAATTTATTATGCATCAAAATGCAAACCTTGTGTGTATTTAAAGATTCTCAAAGGGAGTTTTGAAGGAGATGTCATGCTTCTAGTGGGCTGCTTCTGGCTACACCCCCAGATCCCAGGATTGGCCATGTGATCCTGCCCTGGTGCACCATGTGGGGATGTAGGTAGGGGTTGCATGAGCAGCACTGTCTGAGGGAAGACAAGAAGGTGCCTGGCAGGCCAGGCAGTAACAGTGGGTCATGGTAGGGCAGCCACTGTGTCCCTACAAGGAAGGGCATCCACACGAATGGCAGTGCTTGCTCAGGCTCACTCAGCTACAAAGTGGTAAAGTCAGGACTAGAACCCCTGCTAGACCCCACTTCCCCATGGAAAGGCCTTTGTCTGTCCCCCTACTCTAGCCACCTCTTAAGTCCTCCCTCTCCCACCCGGAATCCCTGTGGCTGGTTCCTGGCTTCAGTCCTGTGAGGACCCAGGCGCAACCCTTCTGAAAGGTGAGTATCCCTAAGAGGAGGCAGCAGATACAGTGACAGGGGCAAAGCCAGGCACCTCCGGGCAGACAGGGTCCAGGCTTGGGGTGGCAAATGTAAGACATTTGCTGGATCAGTTGGAGGCCAGAGAAATGGTTGCAAGGTAGAAGGTACCCCCAAAATCGCCATTCCCTACAGCAGTGACTAAGATGCCAGGACCTCAGCTTTGCACCCCATTTGCAGGGCTCAATTTCCTGGCCCAGACCAGAATAAAAGATTTTTAGGGCTTTGCCAACTAGTGAGGCACACAGGGAACCCAGGGACAGCTCAAGTGTTTTGGGGAGCTGTGTTAGTGAGTCGCAATACCCGGTGCCCACAACTTAAGGGAAGAGAGGTTCCCTTTGCTTAGGGTTCAGTCCATGGCTCAGGTGAAGACTGTGGTGGGAAGGTGTGGCAGAGCAAAGCTGCTTAGCCTAGGGTAGCAGCAGGGAGGCCGAGGGGGAGGCTGCCAGAGAGAAATAGGTGAGGGGCCCAAGGCCACACGTCTGTGACCCGCCCAGTCCCAAAGCCAATCCAAACCCACACCCACCCTAACTACACCAGAATCCCAGAGTATTCTTCCCTCCCCTTTATGTCCTGGGGATTGTCCAGGGCCTTCCCACTAAGCTATATCCCCAGCCTTCACTTGTATTTTTATTTTGAGACAGGGCCTCCCAAAGTCACTCATTTGTCCAGGGTGGGCTTGAATTTGAACTGATGATTCTCCTGCCTCAGCCTCCAAGAGCGCTGGGATTACAGGCCCCAAGCCATTTTTTCTGCACAGCCTACCAGGCTGGCCTCTACTCTTGAGTCTTGGGAAGGATTGATTCTGTGTTTTCTTGAATAAGAGAAACTGAAGTCCTAGGTCAGTGATATATTAGAGGCTGAGGGCCCAAATTGCAGCTCAGACCCCACTTATTTATTGCAAAGCGCCAACACTGCAATTAGGGTGGAATGCCCAGCTGCTAGGGCCATGCTGGAGTGACTCGGCTCATGCATCCACAGAGAGGGCGCTGTGTACTGCAGCAGCACATGTACCATAGGTTCACCACTGCTGTCCTAGGGGAACTAGTGATCCAGATTTGTCTGGCATCTGCTTCACGCCAAGGAGTGGGACTGGGAGCTGAGTGCCAGTCACACTGAGGCCTCATTTACTACTTACAACACCCCAGAAAATGTTGTGATTCCCTCGTTCACTGTGAATTTCATGCTTGTCTCCTTGTCTTGAACTCACTAAGTGGCCCAGGGGGCCTCGAATTTGTGATGCTCCTGCCTCAGCCTCCAAGTGATGGGTTCACAGGCATGGGCCACCATGACTGATCCCTCCCCCATTTTGTAGATAAAGAAACTGATGCTGAAGCTTTATATGCAAATTTTTGCCCCACCTCAAACCTACCCAGAATTTCCTGGCAGTAGACTTGAGAATCTCTGTTAAAAGTCACCATCAGGGGCCATGGTGGCGCATGCCAGTAATCCCAGCACTCGGGAGGCTGAGGCAGGAGGATTGCTGTGAGTTTGAGACCAGCCTGGGCTACATAGTGAGTTCTAGGTAAGTCTCACCTACATAGTGAGACCCTGTCTCAAAAAAAAAAAAAAAAAAAAAAAAAAAAAAAAAAAAAAAAAAAATTCACCATCAGGTAGATGTGGGGGCACGTGTAATCTCACCCTGGGAAGGCTAGAGCAAGAGGATGTCAGTTTCAGACCAGTCAGGGCTACACTGCAAGTTCAAGACTAGCCTGGATTATACCGGAGAGATTCTGTGTCAAAAAAGGAAACAACAAAGATGTGATGGGTATGCCTGTAATTCCAGCACTTGGAAAGCTGAGGCAGAAGGATTGCTTGAGCTCAGGGACAGCCTAGGCTCCACAGTGAGACCCTGTCTCAAAAAACTGAATGAATGAGCTGGGCGTGGTGGCACCGGCCTATAATCCCAGCCCTCTGGAGGTTGAGGCAGGAGGATTACTGTGAGTTCGAGACCAGTCTGGGCTACATAGTGAGTTCCAGGTCAGTCTCAACTACATAGTGAGACCCTGTCTCTAGATAATTCTGACCATTAGGTAATTCTGGCGCTCACAAAAGTCCCCAGTGGCACAGGCAGTTTCTCAGCAGTGGAGTTGGTGTGAACCTGGCCTTCCCATGGTGAATCCAGGGCTGGTTACCCTGTTCCGGAGTGGAGACCCTTGCCCCGTCTCTGTGTGTTCCAACCATAAACTTTCCGCAGTGCCTGAGAGGCAAGCAGAGCTCAAGGCCCTAGCGGCAGTTCGGCTTCCTCTGGGTCGGCTTGGGAGCGCCTGCGTCCCTCAGATGCTACCTGCAGACTGGGACCTATTGCTTTCAGAAAAGCCACTGGCAGAAGATCCGCACCATGGTGAACCTGCCGGTCATGAGCCCCTTCCGCAAGCGCTACTCCTGGGTGCAGCTGGCAGGGCACACGGGT
>NW_022900929.1:34796629-34803268 GCF_012274545.1 Fukomys damarensis | reverse complement strand
GGAGCGCGACGGCGAGAGCTACCTGCAGCTGCAGGACCTGCTGGACGGCTTCGACGGGCCCTGCGTGCTGGACTGCAAAATGGGAGTCAGGTGTGCGGCCCCGGGCGCTGCCCAGTGGGCGGTGGGTGGGGTACCTGCGTCCCTCATGCCCCTGCCCACGCCCCACAGGACTTACCTGGAGGAGGAGCTGACCAAGGCCCGAGAGCGCCCCAAACTGCGCAAGGACATGTACAAGAAGATGCTGGCCGTGGACCCCGCGGCGCCCACAGAGGAGGAGCATGCGCAACGGGCTGTCACCAAGCCGCGCTACATGCAGTGGCGGGAGGGCATCAGCTCCAGCACCACGCTTGGTTTCCGCATCGAGGGCATCAAGGTGGGCCAGGCCCCTGCGTCCTGCCCTGCCTGGGCCCTTGCTCCACGCTGGCCCCGCCACAGCCCCCCACCCCATCTCCTTCTCAGAACCTAACGTCTTGCCGGGAGGTACCGCTGCCCTTGCCAGAGCCTCTTCCCCAGGCCGGCTGCCCTGACATGCCCTGCCTACCTCCTTCAGAAAGCTGATGGCTCCTGCAGCACTGACTTCAAGACCACAAGAAGCCGGGAGCAGGTGACCCGAGTCTTTGAGGAGTTTGTGCAAGGAGATACAGAAGTGCTGGTGAGAGCCTAGTCCTAGAGCCCTGAGTGAGGAGGTGCTTGATCCCAGTGTGCCTCCGCTCATCTGTTCTATACCCTGGTCCGCTGCCCTCCCCCAGCATTTATCTGGATGTGTTGAAATTGCTCTGTGGCCCTTCCCTCTGGGCCCTGTGAAGGCCTGTCTCTTCCTCACAACCGAATTTGCCAAGATGAAAATGCATGTTGGCTGCAGGGTCTCCCTTAGCATGCAGGTAACTGCCCACTCTGCCCTGTCTAGAGAAGGTATCTGAACCGCCTGCAGCAGATCCGGGACACCCTGGAAGTCTCCGAGTTTTTTAGGAGGCACGAGGTAAGAGGCCTGGGTGGATGCAGGTGCTGGGGGTGCAGCCTGCGGGGAGTCCTCAAGGAAGGGGCACAGCCTGACTGTGGGGCTCGCAGGTGATCGGCAGCTCACTCCTCTTCGTGCATGATCACTGCCATCGCGCTGGCGTGTGGCTCATCGATTTTGGCAAGACCACACCCCTCCCAGATGGCCAGATCCTGGACCACCGGCGGCCCTGGGAGGAGGGCAACCGCGAGGACGGCTATCTGCTAGGCCTGGACAATCTTATTGGCATCCTGGCGAGCCTCACGGAGAGATGAGGCCGGGCTGTCTCCACTTGGGCCTGCCAGTCAGATATGTGAACCTGTGGCTGTGACCCCACAGTGCATGCCAGCAAGACCGAACCCCGCTGGGCGGGGGGTTACTCGGTCCTGCAGGGCCAGGTGCCAACCACTAAGAGGTGCATTGCCAGCACAGGAAGTTGGCCTCATGCAAGCCCCACATTCACAGAGCTGAATGACACTAATTTAGAGGAGAGAAGGAGAACAGTAGGCGTCTGCCTCAGCCCAGTTCTTCTGAGGGGGCTCTGAATCTCTCCAGAGGGGCCAGGTAAAGAATTCTATTTTACAAGTCTGGACCTATTGGGCAGACTTCCCACACTACAATGGGCCCCCTTCCCAATAAAGCTAAAAGACCCGGCTTCTGCGACTCAGGCCTCATTCCCTCTCACTCTGGTCTCCTCTTCTTCAGTTCTGAACTCCTTCACATCCACTCAGATGATGGCAGATGAGAGAAGAGCTTTTATTAGAAATGTCTGCAGGGTTGGGGGCTGCCCGGATGAAAGTCTTTCATGGGAGGGGGGAATCCAGGACTCCCTGCTGGCCCCTGAGGCTGTTGCCAGCAAGGAAAGTCCAGTGTGGCCAGGACCACCCTGAGACAGGCCCAGGCACACCTTGAGGCTGCGGAGGACAGAGGCTAGGGAATCATGGGGAAGCCCAGGAAGGTGTGCAGGAGGTGCGTTCACTAAGATCAGTGCCAGCCCTTTGGGGGTCTAGGAACCATAGGTGGGATTCCAAATGTTCTGAAATTGGAGGCCTCTAGGTGTGAGGGGCTGGAGGCCAGAGGACAGCCAGCGGCCAAGGCGGCTTCCTCCCCTGCTCTTCAGGGTCTTTGGACTCTGGCCCTGGGGCTGTAGAGACCTGGGATCCTCCAAAGACCTATTCCCCAGCCCAGGAGCCCCTTTCTCCTCCAGAGTGGGCTCCAGAGTCATTGGCAGGGGTGAGTTCAGCACATCAGGGTCCTGTGATGGGAGGATGGGGAGTAAGGAGCCATAGTTACTTTATGGCTTTCTTCCAGACCTGCAGGGAAGGGGTGAGGGGCCGAGGGAGGAGGGCTGGGCACACCTGAGTGCAGTACTGGAGGTGCTGCAAGATGCTGGCAAAGCTGGGGCGGAGCTCAGGCTGATGCTGCCAACACTGGGTCATGATGTGGCACCTGGGGGGGCATGAGTTTGGTCCACCCAAGGACAGGGGACCTCCCTTACCCAGGCAGCTCAAAACTCACACGGGCTCCGGACAGCCCCGAGGGGCGTCCATCCGACTCCCTGCAGTGACGAAGTCCAGGACCTCTGTGTTGGTGCGCCCAGGGTAGGGCACATAGCCCAGGGAGAAGATCTCCCAGAGTAGCACCCCAAAAGACCTGCACCACAGATGGGGGATAACTGGTGAACCCTATCAGTCATATGCAACCTTCCCTTCCCTTAGATGAGGCAGGACGAGCATCTGGGCAAGGATAGGGCAGGGGGAGGGTGTGTTATCACCAGGAGTCTGTTTTGGATGTGAAGATGCCCTCCAGAAGAGCCTCAGGGGGCATCCACTTGACTGGGAGGAAGGCTGGGCCACCCCTTCGGTAGTAACTGTCCCTGCAGGAAGGAGGAGGAGTGTAACCATCAAAGTCCTAACACTCTCAAAATGCTGGTGATCCCCAGGAGCCCTGCATTCCCACCTCCCCAAGTTCCATACTGGTAGATCTCTCTTGCCATCCCGAAGTCCCCAATCTTGGCCACTCGGCCAGGCCCAGTACAACTCAGTAGGCAGTTCCGGGCAGCAATGTCCCTGCAGAGTGGGTCAAAGAAAACACTACCAGAACTCAGACGCTCTGGCTCTTCCTGATGTATTTCCCTGAAAGTTGGGTACGAGAGCTGTTCACTGGGCAGTGAGTTGGGCTTCCAACCTGTGTATGAAGTGATTCTCCTCCAGGTAATGACAGCCTTGGGCTATGTCCTGGGCCAGCTGCAGCAGGTCCTGCATGGCCAGAGGTGATGGCTTGCCCTGGGTCAGACAGAGGGTGTGGCAATCCAGGCTGCTCTTGGGACCCATGGACAAAATCTCTGATTTAGAGGGGTCTGGGGGCTGGGAGAAGGACTCACCAGATGAGGCCGGCAGTCCATCAAGAAAGTCCTCATGTCGCCTCCAGACATTAGCTCCAGAAGAATGAGGTGAGGTGCCGCCCGGAAGCTGAGCCCCACACAGCGCACGACATTCTGGTGACAGAGCTTGCTGGGGGTCGGGGTGGGTGGGCACATTGGGAGATAAGCAGATTCCTGACTCCACACATTGCAGAGGCCCTCTCTGCCCCAGGGAGGAGAAGCCATTCCTGAGGTGGTTCCAGGCTCCTCCCGCCCCAGGCCCACCTGATGATGTGCACCTCCATGAGGAAGTCCAGCTCCTCCCGAGGAGAGCAGAGCTTCCGCAGGGCCTGGGAGGAAAAGTGCAGTGATCCTGAGCTCCACCGGTCCCTTGGGAGGGCAGTTTACCCTCACTCTAGTGATCATTCCTGTCTCTCCCTAGTGCCCCCGCAAGAAGTTCCAACCCCCTCACCTTGACAGCCACCCTCAGTGGTCTGGGCTCCCCAGGAAGGCCAGTTACCAGTCCCTGGTACACCTCCCCGAAGGCACCATGGCCCAGAGTGCTGCAGGAAGACAGATTGGGATGGGTTAGGACCCCTTCCTTGGCTTTGTGCCACCGTGTGTCCTAGCTGAGCTCTCTGCACTATGGATGTCTGGAGCGGAAGACCTGCAAGGCAGAGGGCACTGGCTCACAAAGCCAGGACAAAAGGAGAATGGAGCTGGGTGAGGGTCTGGGATGGGGCAAGAGAGGCAGAACTGGGGCTCTAGAAAAAGTCTCATTCCAAGGTCCTTACCATTCGAGAACTGGAGCCTGGGCCGGAGAACTGACCCTGAGTAAGATACTTCCCCTTGGCACATGTCTAACCCTCCATCTCTCTAACACAAAGGGTTTGACTTGGATGTTCACCGGGCCCCACAGAGCAGGAGCAGGAGGCAGGTGGGGATTCCTAGTGCTCTGGTTCTCAGAAGAGTTGGGGGACTCACCTGAGCAGAGTTACATTGGCTGGGGAGACCTCAGGGAGCCCAAAAGGCCAGGACTGGACCGGGCCAACCTCCACCTGGCAGTAATAGGAATTGGGGGCTGTCCTGAGGGTGGAGGTTCGAAGCTTGCTCAATTCAAGCTCAGGGTCCGGCAGCCTTGTCCCCCACTGGCCTGGCCACTTCTTCTGGCTCACTGGGAGAGGGAAGAACAAAAACTCGCCTTTTCTTGTCCATCAGGCCACCCTGCTTCCCACTGCCTGGGCACCCGTCCAGATGCCCGTTCAGTGGTTC
Source organism: Fukomys damarensis (assembly GCF_012274545.1). Taxonomy (NCBI): domain Eukaryota; kingdom Metazoa; phylum Chordata; class Mammalia; order Rodentia; family Bathyergidae; genus Fukomys; species Fukomys damarensis. The sequence goes on along the minus strand of NW_022900929.1, from coordinate 34,798,637 downwards.
CCCAGGCCTCCCAGCCACTTCCACACTTTGAAGCCCAGAGGAGTCCGCCACCACTCTGTGGGACAGGTGCCTTGTAGTGCACCACAGCTCGGTGGGAGAAGGGGCGGTTTGGAGTTGGCCATGTCTGCTGGATGCTCCATACCTAAGATCAGGACCCCGCAAACCACGAGGAGGACCAGCGTCAAGGTTGCTATCACAGACACCATCAGAACCAGAGGGCTTGGGGTCCTGGGCAGGTCTAAGGGAAAGAGAGACGCCAAAGAGCAGCTCCCCTTTATCCCTCCAGTCTTACCATCATTGGAGACTCAGCTCAGTTACACCTTGGATGCTATCCCCAATTCAATTATCCTAGATAAAAAGCAACAGCTCCTTTTCAAGAACCCTAAACATTTGATCTCCCATAGCAACTACCATTTTTAGGTTTGTATCTATACATCTACATCTAGATACCCATCTCACCTCCCACACTAGCCTGCATGCTCCTTGAAGGCAGAATGTGCACTACTGCACCTCCAAGCCCCTGCCCAGCACCCAACAGTGCTTGGCCTACAGCAGGCCTCTGTACCATCTCTCCCAGTGCCCATAGCTCCTCCCAGCCGGTGACCCAGGAGTCAGACCCTGTGCTGAGGTAAGACATACCCATGCAAGTGACATTATCCACAGCTAGCTCCATGCCCTCTGGGCACACACATGCAGCCAGCTGGAGCACTCCCTGCCACTGGCAGTCTTTCAAAGGGCAATGACTACAGTTGGGGTGCCTCCGGATCTCCACTTCTCCATGGCTCTCCATGACTGAGTAAAACAACTGGTAAGGTGGGGTGTTGGGGGATAGGAAGTAGGGACTGGGTATGGGACATACATGTCTTTTCTAGCTACATGGTTATTTCTAGCCCAGGAGTTTGGGGCAAGCAGTGCCAGGGACACAGGATGGTTGGAGAGCCTAGGTTCTCATGTCCAGACATCCCCCTTCTAGAACTACTGAGCCCCAGGTATTTGAAGAGACTCTGTATTGAGGGGACACTTCACAAGTACTCCCAAATGTCCCTTACCGTCATCTCAACAGAAAGCCCCCTTCCCAAATGTTCCTGTGCTTTGTAAGAACCAGGCAGCCAGCATTGCAGACCTGGCGGCTGCCACGGAAGTAGGCATGGGTGTAGGCATGAGACGGGCTGGGTCAAGCCAAGAAGGGAAAGTGGGGCCATTACCTGCCAGAGGCTGCAGGTAGAGCTCACTGCTGGGGTGTATGAAGGACACCCCATCTTCCCCATCTGCCCAGAAGATGTCAGTCACTGAGGCATCACCCCCTAGAAATTGAGTGATGGAAGGTTTGACACCAGACAGAGTGGGCATAAGACAGGAGCACGGCTGCCTCGCTGCTGCAGAGCTGGCTTATGAAGAGCGGGGAGCTTGTCCCTCCCACTGAAACCCAGTGTGGCTATCCTTGGCACTGCTGGGCAGGTGCTGCGTGTTCACCCAGACACTGAGGGGCTGAGAGCAGGGCAGGGTGAATCCATTAGAACTCAAAGACTGGTGAAGGCTGGCTGAGACTGCCTTCCCTGAGCCCTCCAGGTGCAAGTCCTCAGCTAGGAAGTGAGAGCTCAGCGCACACACACACACACACACACACACACACACACACACACATTCCACTTCTCTGAGAATGGAGATGACGTATGCAAGAAGTGCTCATGAGCTGTGCAGCCCAGACAGACGCAAAGCCTATTTCTCTTCACATGTGGTTCCCAGTTCTGTTTTGTTTTGTTTTGGTACTAGGGATGGTTCCCAGTTCTGGACTACCTTAGGATTCCATAGAAGACTGATTAAAAAAAAAGAGATAGCTAGGACCCTCCCCCCTGAATTTCCAATTCAGTAGATTGGAAACAGCTAAGAATTTATATTTATTTTAAAATAAAATTTTGGTGGGTCTGAGGACTGAACCCTGGGTCTTTACACTGAACTGCATGCCTAACTTTTTTTTTTTTTTTTTTTTTTTTTTTTTTTGGGGTTT
>NW_022900929.1:34795657-34796478 GCF_012274545.1 Fukomys damarensis | reverse complement strand
TTCTTGCACTTGCAAGGCAGGTGGTGGAACCACTGAGCTAAATCCCTGGCCCTGCCTAGCCTTTTAAAAGATGTTTTATTTTAAGACAGGGTCTTGCTAAGTCGTTAGGACTGAACCTGTACTCCTTTGAGGCATACAATTTCAACTGCCAAAGTCATGGACCCTGATGTGCACTGCCTGGCTTGTTTTTATTTGGGGTGCTGGTGGTTGTGAGATAGGGTCTCATTTTGTAGTTCTTTTTTTTCACCCTCAGACAGGGTCTCTCTATATAGTTCAGGCTGTCCTTGAACTTATTAGCCCAGGCAGGCATTGAACTTGTGGCAATCCTGCTGCCTCAGTTTCCTGAATGCTAGGATTACAGGGATGCATCACGTTGCCTAGCCATATTTATTTATTTATTTATTTAGGTACCAGGGATCAAACTCAGCACCTTTCTCTTGTGAGGCAGGCGGTGGCACCACTGAGCTAAATCCCTGGCCCTGCTGTATTTATTTTAAAAAAATATTTTGGTACCAGGGCTCGAACTTGGAACCATGTGCTTATGAGGCAGGCAGAAGCACCACTGAGCTAAGTCCCCAGGCCTGCATTTTTTTTTCTGCACTTATTTTTAAATCAATGATTGCTTTTTATTTGGTATCAGAAATTGAACTCAGGACCTTCCACTTACAAGGCAGACAGTGGCACCACTGAGCTAAATCCCCAGCCCTCAATGATTACTTTTTAACTGACAAAATGTATATTTATTGTGTGTAACATGATATGAAATATGTATAAACTGAATGCAATGGCAGATTTGAGCCAAATCATTATATATATATATA
>NW_022900929.1:34794711-34795560 GCF_012274545.1 Fukomys damarensis | reverse complement strand
TTTTTTTGTGTGTGTGCTGGCATCAAATTGAACATAGGGTCTTCTCTCTAACCAATAGCCCAACCTACTTTTAAAATTTTGAGACAGAGTCTCACTAAATTGCCCAGTCTGGGATCAAACTTTCCATCCTCCTGCCTCAGCCCCCCTCAGAGTGCTGAGATTATCAGTGTCCAGCTCACAAACTTTTTTGTGGTGAAAACACCTAAAATCTATTCTCGTTCATTTTCAAGACTATGCTGTTATTAACTGTAGTCACTATGATGTACCTTAGATCTCTTGAAATTTCTCCTGAGGTTCATGTGCTCCGACTGGATATCTCCCTACCTCCCCCCTCAGACTGGCATTCATAACAACTTCAGCTGTTCACCCACTCCACAATGAGAAGTACCAACTCAAACAATCAGCTTGCTAACAGCCAGCTCTAAATCCTTCCTACTGCTGCAGAACAAGGTGAGGACTTGCGTTGGAAAAGACCGAGGTTAAATGAAAATCCAGGGTGGTCTGTCTGTATGATTCGCCAATGATTTGACCTTTACTAAGAGTTCCTGCTCTGGGCTGGCACAGATGAAGGAGGGCCCTTTCCTACCTGTCCTGAAAGCTCTGACTTCTGGTCATCCTCAGTGGGCTGCCCACCCCAGGGCGCGAACAAGGTGAGGACTTGCGTTGGAAAAGACCGAGGTTAAATGAAAATCCAGGGTGGTCTGTCTGTATGATTCGCCAATGATTTGACCTTTACTAAGAGTTCCTGCTCTGGGCTGGCACAGATGAAGGAGGGCCCTTTCCTACCTGTCCTGAAAGCTCTGACTTCTGGTCATCCTCAGTGGGCTGCCCACCCCAGGGCGCAGGGCG
>NW_022900929.1:34793641-34794282 GCF_012274545.1 Fukomys damarensis | reverse complement strand
CTGTCGACCGCCTCCATCGTCACGTGTTCTCCGAGGCACACGAGCTGGCTTTCCGGGCTCCCCTGCGGGCACCGGGCGAGGTTGGCATGGTCCGGGCGCCCAACTTCATCCAGTCCCACCTGCCCACCACGCAGCTCACCCCGGGACAGGCGTCTGCGCCCTGCTGTCCCACCAGGATGAACAGCGTCTCCCCACGACCGAGAGAGAAGACCGCTGACACGAAGACGCCGTGCGCCCGTGGCAGGTGGCTCTGAGCGCCTTTGCCGCCCGCGGCTCCATAGGCGGAGATCCTGCCGGGAGAGGGTTCTGGGTCCCCGCCCTGGGCACGGGGCGCTATGGTGACCCGAGAGCCTGAGACTCGCATCGGATTCTGAAGGGATAGGAAACCCTTCAAAGCCATTATGTTTTACGCAGAGTCTGGGAGTACCAACGGACATGGCGGGAAGTTCCAGCCCCCTGTGGGGCCACCCAGCTCTCAGGCTCCAGGCCCTGAGCTTGCGACTGCCGCCGCACTTCCCGTGGCCCCGCAACCGAGGACGCTCAAGGACCCTGGGAATGCGCTAGGACCGAAGTGGCGGGGCGGGTGCCTCCCCGACTCAGGACCTCGGGGCGCCCGGGCAGGCACTCACAGGTAACGCCCG
>NW_022900929.1:34772628-34793618 GCF_012274545.1 Fukomys damarensis | reverse complement strand
GCGGCCCGGCGTCACCCACCGACACCACCACGCCGCTCCCCGCGTATGCCCTGTCGCACTGCGCTTGTGTGGGCCCGTGCCGGCCGCTGGCCCCGCAGGTGGTGAACAGCCAAGGCCCCTCGGTGCCTGGGAGCAGGGAGGGAGGAAAGGGTCGGCGAGGCCCGGGCCAGGCCTGGGAGTCTAGGCCTGGTGAGCAAAAGGGAGGAGCCTGGAGCTCACCTAGAGGATTTGGAGAGCTGGTCCGCCGGGAGGTAACTTTTGAGTCCCAGCGGCTGGGAACTGGCAGCAGAGGGGGCGAGGGTGTAAGAAAAAGCACCTGGGTCCCCGAGCTGGAGCAGAGAATGATGCCTGAAAGGTGGTAGACAGAGGGATTGGGAGAGGGAGTGGGATGCTAAACGTTGGGAGGGCAGATAAGAGACCAAAACCCCTCAAGTGAGCTAGGCGTGGTGCATGCCTGTAATCCTAGCACTCTGGGAGGCTGAGGCAGGAGGACTGCAAATTCGAGTCCGGACTGGGAAATTTAGTGGCTTAGCGAGACTGTCTCAAAAAAAGGGGGGGGCGGGGGTTGTGATTCTGGGTTCAATCCCCAGTATCACAAAAACAAAACAACCCCACCACCACCAACTGCCAACCCTTGCTACTTGCAGCCTCACCCAAGGCCCCACAGCCAGTGTCCGCTACCACGCAAAGCAGTCACGGAAGCCTCCCGTTATATATCCGGCCAAGGTTTTCCTCTTTTCCACTCCCCATGTAGGGCGGTGGCCCCAGGGCTTGTCCCTCGGATTGGGGCACAGCCGGCAGCTTTGCGATTTACACCCACAAACAGAACAGAGAACTTGGGCGTGAAGGTCCAAGGCTCTGGGAGACACCACAGCGACCTCTGCGCTACCGCCATCCCTGTGCCTAAGCAGCTTCTGGGGCTGGCAGGTTCCCGACCGGCCGACACCCCACACTCACCCGCAACCTCGAGCCACAGCAACAGCCTACCCATGAGGCCCATCACCCCTTCGGCAGCGCCTGGCGGAGAGTGCCTAGAAGTCTGCGAGACGCCCCGGGGGACCCGAAGGCAGCTGGCCACGCCCACTCACTCTACTCGGGTGAGCTAGGAAGGGGCGGGGCGTGAGGCAGTGAGGGCCCCCACCCGGGGCTCTGTGACTCCAGTCCTCGGATATAGCTCGGGTGGGATCTGGGCTAGGGGAGGAGGTTCCCACCCTACTCCTCTAAGGCAGCGTGGCGGGAAGTAGCCGGCTGCACCTCTGGTACTGGGCAGTTTTCTGGGGCCAGGAGATGGGTGTGTGCCTCCTGTGGTGGCGGGGGTGGCATGGGGAGTACTATTTAGTCTTTTCAGGGCCGTTGATTGCAGGCAGAGCCTCCTGGACACCCTGAGAAGCATGAATTTCTGAGTTCACGCTATCCTGTTAAAGCTCTGAACAATTTTGATGTGGCAGAGGCAGTCTGAGTATTAGTGCTGGCACGCCTGGTCATGGCTGATGGCTGAGGCAGGGTGCAAGGTCCAACAGACCTCTCCACTCTGAGATGGTAACCCCATCACCTGCGAGATTCCTGGGAGGGAAACTGCACCCAGGCAACTGGAAGGGCTAGTTTCCGACTTTGTATATTGGGTCCTCAGGCTTTTACTAAAAATGCCCTACCCACAAACACACACTGGGAAGTGAACTGCAGAGTCTTTGCGTAAAACACAGTTCTCAAATTGTAGTTGGTCTTGGGTAGCAACACCAACATCACTTGGGACTCTACAAGTTTGAACCACATTCCAGATACATCGACTCAAGCCAGGCATGTAATCCCAGCACTCAGGAGGGTGAGGCAGGAGGATGGCCATGAGTTGAAGGCCAGACTGAATGGTCTCAAAACACAAAAACTAAAACAAAACAGACGAACTGACTCTGAAACTCTGGTGGTAGTGCCCACCAATGTTTTAATAAGTTTACAGGTGATTTTTGTCATGTAAGCTTGAGGACTCTTACAAATGAAGATATACTAATTGCTTAATAAAATCTATTGGCCAGTTCTGCATTCAGCAGAAGAGCACGCTCTCCTTATTAACAGGGCCAAGCCTGGCATGGTGCACTCACTCTGCAGATACACAATGGTAATTCCACATGGCAAACAACAGACAGTATAAGCCCAAGTGCCAGAATTCACACAAGAGAACGATCCAGAAAGTCTACCAGAATAAAGAGATGAAGCAGTCAATGTTCTGATTTACTCCTTCCAGCCATGGTCCTGCACTGGGACGGTGGTATAGGACTGCTACACACCAGGCTGATGTCTGACTTCACATCTCCAGGTGCAGGCAGTGGAAACAGGGCCATAGATGCTGCCTGATGAAGGATGTCTATGCTTGGAGAGAGTTTTTCTGCAAGTACCCCATTCCCAAATTCATAGCCCTGGCCTGGCTCTACTCAAGAACTAGGACCCCCATTCTTGCTGTGGACTAAGCTTTCACCTTCCACTGATTCCTGCACCACCTCTCCTCCTTGGGACAAGCTACCCTCTCTAGACCAGCTCTGAACAAATGTGACAAATATCAGTTCAGCTGCGCATGGTGGTGACTTGTAATCCCAGCACTTGGAAGGCTGAGGCAAGGAGGACTGCATGAGTTCGAGACCAGCCTGAACTACGTATCAAGACCTTGGGCTGGGGATTTAGCTCAGTGGTGCCACACCTGCCATTAAGTTTGATCCCTGGTACTGCAAAAGTAAATAAATAAAAATAAAAAAGACATCTCAAAAAACCGAACCAAACCAAAAATAAGCAAAATCACTCTAAATCAGTTGGGAGACTAAACAAAGAATTTCTTGGGAACAAGGGGAAAAAACGAGAGCCAAGACCTGGCATGTAAGGGTACAAGATCCCAGTAATGAATGTATCTGGTAGCTGTACTGTCTACCTAGAATGTACCAATAAATTAAATTAAAAAAAAAAAAAAAAATTTCTTTTAGCATTGCATTTGGATACCCTGGCCCAGGGTGGGGATTGGGATAGGTGAGAAGTGTAGATCTTTATTCCTAGCAGACACCCTGAGTCCTCAGATCCTGAGCTCCTGAGCTCCAGGTATTAGGATGGAAAGGCTCATTTTGTTCCACAAAAGCTCAAACAGTATGTTTTTTTTTAAAAAAAATTTTATACTAGGAATCAAACTCAGGACCTTACACTTTGCCAGGCAGGCGCGGCGCCAATGAGCTACATCCCTGGCCCCAAATAGTGTGCTCTTGGCCGGGCGAGTCTTTTGCTCCTCTGTGCTTGCTCGCCCCAACGATATGATGTCCTCTGGCAAGGCTGGGGAATGAGTTTATCCCTCCATCTTTGATCCCTGACACTCTAGGTCTCTAACACTACATCCTGGAGCACCCCTGAGGCCAGTGTCTGGAGGTACTGCTGCCGCAGCGGGGGCAACTGGGAATTAAAAAAAAAAAAGAATTTCTTTTAGCATTGCATTTGGATACCCTGGCCCAGGGTGGGGATTGGGATAGGTGAGAAGTGTAGATCTTTATTCCTAGCAGACACCCTGAGTCCTCAGATCCTGAGCTCCTGAGCTCCAGGTATTAGGATGGAAAGGCTCATTTTGTTCCACAAAAGCTCAAACAGTATGTTTTTTTTTAAAAAAAATTTTATACTAGGAATCAAACTCAGGACCTTACACTTTGCCAGGCAGGCGCGGCGCCAATGAGCTACATCCCTGGCCCCAAATAGTGTGCTCTTGGCCGGGCGAGTCTTTTGCTCCTCTGTGCTTGCTCGCCCCAACGATATGATGTCCTCTGGCAAGGCTGGGGAATGAGTTTATCCCTCCATCTTTGATCCCTGACACTCTAGGTCTCTAACACTACATCCTGGAGCACCCCTGAGGCCAGTGTCTGGAGGTACTGCTGCCGCAGCGGGGGCAACTGGGAGTACAGCTCAAAGCCCTCTGGCAGGCTAGAGCTGGGAAGCTTGTAGTGGAGGAGATGCTGCCGGAGACCCTGCAGAGATGGAAGAAAGGTTATGAAATGGGGAGCGAGACTATGCTCCCTGCCCCAAGCCCTTTCATATCCCACCTTCCTAGGCCCCTGCCTACCTCATCCGCCAGCAGCCATGTTTTCTGCAGCATGCTCCTTCGGGCAGCTTTCACCTCATCCTACAAACACAAGGGAAAGGTGGCACTAAATCCAGGACTGGCACCAACCACCACTGGCCTTGCCTGACCCTCGCCTCCTCCCCAAATGGCTCCAAAGCAGCTCAGTTGCTAGGAATGAAACTTACTGAGCTCTTTGGGTCCTGGGAGAAAATGAAGCTATTGACATGAGCCACAGCCACAGCATAGAGCACAGGGCACCAATGTGGGCGGAGTGCACCAGTGACCAGTGCCCTGAAGTAGAGCAGAAGCAGGGCCAGGCTGTCTTCAGGAGGTCTTGTGTAGCACTCGAGGGGCACAGGCAGCTGTGACAGAAATGACACATGAAGTGAAGGGCAGGGAGGGAGCATGCATCATTGCACAAGGCAGACAGTGGATGGTCACAAGAGGGCAGAGACCAGGCCTAGCCATGCAGTGACATCCACCCTTTAGCACATGGATGAAGGCTAGCAGACCAGAGAGCTCTTGAGAATTGTTATTGCTTAGTACTTCTTGTTTAATAAACTTACAAATTTTTTTCAGTGCTAGGGGTCAAATCCAGGCTTTGTGCATGGTAGACAACCACTGTTATCACTGAGCCATATCCCAACTTGTTTTTTACACTAAGTTGCCCAGGCTGGCCTTGAACTTATAATCTTCCTGCCTCAGCCTCCTGAGTAGCTCGGGTTATAGGAGTGTACTACAATGCAATGTGTTATTTATTGATGTATTTATGGTTTTTTGGAGACAAGATCTTGTTATATTGCCAAGGTTGGGCTGGAATTTGCAATCCACCTGCCTCAGCCTCCCAAGTGCTGAGATCACAAGCATGTGTCCCTGTGGCCAGGTACAATATAATGTTCTTTTATTTCCTAAATGTATTTTTTCTTTTTAGTTCTCTTTTAATAAGACATATTTATACAATGTGTATATTAAAATAGTCCTTTTAAAATCACCAAAATAAATTGTAAGTAAAAAAACCAAGTCTTAAGAAAAGAAAAGTAGAGGGCCAGGGATGTAGCTCAGTGGCACCATGCTTGCCTGGCAAGTGCAAAGTTCTGAGTTTGATCCCTGGTACCAAGAAAAAAAAAAACCAGTAGTGTCTTTATGATTTGTAATTCTCTTCCCTCTCCCACTCCCCCTCTCTCTCTCTGTCTCTCAATACTGGCAACTGAACCAGGTCCTCCACACTAAGCTACATACTCCATACCCAGCCCTTTTTTTATTTTTGAGGCAAGATCTTGCTATGCTGCTAAATCATCAAGGCTTGAGCTTGCAATCTTTTTTTTTCCTTTGGTGCTAGGGACTGAATTGAGGGTCTTCACAGTGAACTACATCTCCAGCCCTTTTTTACATCTTGAGACAAGCTTTTGTTAAATTGCCCAAGCTGGGCTTAAATTCACATCTTCCTGCCTCTGCTGTCCAGTGCTAGGATTAAAGGCACGCACTACCACCCAGCTGAGAAAATCTTTTCTGATCTATATTGTAGCACCTAACAGGCAAGAAACCAGGCCTGGTTAATAATAAAAAGAAGTAAAGAGGGTTGGGAATGTAGTCTTGTGTGAAGGCCCTGGATTTAATCCCCTGTACTACAAATAAGAAAAAGAAAAAAAGAATACCTACTATATGCCATTTAAACCCTTTTCATGGATTCTAACCCCCTCAAGTCCCCCAAAAGGTAAGGTAAGGAACGAGGCCCAGCAAAGCTCCCCACCCTTGGGTGCCCCCTGGAGGGTGCCATGGCAGGCCCCACTGGGCTGAGGTACCTTGGTCAGAGGCAGCCCCAGAGCACGCAAGGCTCCCATGTGCTCCCCGAAGAGGGCGAGGCGCAGGGTGACACTGAACTGACGCTGCAGGGGAAAGAGGACCAGAGCCGCAAAGAGGTGGTCCCCAAAAGAGACAGCCTCGAAATGCTCTAGGAAGCTGGCATAGAGGTCAGGGAAAGACGCAAGACCAGGAAGCGGGCAGTCCAGGCGTAGGCTCAGCAGGACTTGGGGCCGACAGAGCTGGGCTAGGAGAGCCACTACCAGATGCTGGATGGGGGTCTCTCGGAACAGTTCGCTGTCCACCAGGAACACACACATGAGCCGTGCCAGGCGGGCAGCAGGAGGTACAGCCAGGAGGGCCTCGGGGCGCCAGCTCTCCAGAACAAGCACCCACTGCAGGACCCGCATGGCTGTCCCCACAGTATTGGTGGGAGCGAGCCCTGAAGGGGCATCAGAAGCCCAGTGGTAGAGATGAATCAATGGCTGAAAGGGCCAATCAGTGGGCAGCAGAGGCTCCTGAGGTGCAGGCAGCAGCAGGGTTGGGACTTGCTGTAGGTCCCCTCGGTACAAGGCCTGGGAAGCCAGCAGGCTGGCCTGGGCCAGTGAACAGTGGGTCAGGTAACAGTTGCGGATGCTGGGAAGGTCGTGGCAGGCCTGAGCGAGGAGAGCCCCTCGCCCACACGCAGGATCCCTGCTGCTCCCTAAAGACAGCCGATCGGAGAAGTCAGCTGCCTCTGGACCTCCTGATGTGCTCTCTCTGTGACAGAACCCAAAAGTCAAAGACAAGGGCTAGAACCCCAGCACCCAGAAGGCTAAGCCAGTTCTGAGGGCTCCCAGCTTCCCAGAGCCTTTGTGTTTTCCCTCACTAGTGGAGGTCAAACCCAGAGCTGCATGCATGTTAAGAGTTATAGGCCCAGGTTCCCCAGAGGCTTCTAAATTCAGTCCTGTTTCTCTCTGTCACCTGATGACCTCCCAAGCAGAGCTGTGAGTGGTTAAGATAATGGACAGGGAGCCCACACCACAGGTGCAATGCACATAACTTCTCTGTGCTTGTTCCTAGTTTAATTTTTCTTTTTTTTTGGTACCAGGGATTGAACTCAGGTCCTTGGGCTTCCAAGGCAGGCCACCAAATCACTGAGCTAGATCCCCAGCCCTATGTGCTTGTTCCTTCACAGTAAACGGAGGACAGTGACAGTCCCTTTAGCCATATGGCACACCCCAGGGGTCACCAGACACAGAACACATACTCAGTAACTAATGATGCCTCTATGTAGTTTATACACTACTTTTCACCTATAGATTTGCACTAAAGTTTCATGATCATTCTCTGGTGTGTGAACCTCATCTTCACTTTACTAAGGAGGACACAGGAGCTCAGACAGGTTACATGTAAGTCAGGAAAAGAAAGGGAAACCTAGGTCCGCTGCCTTCAAATCAGGCTACTCTGCCAACCATAGCAGCACTCTAAGGGCTGGGGTGAGGCCCCAAACCTGCACTCACGGGAGGAACTCCAGCCGGAACACACAGCTCCGCAGCAGCTCCTGGGCAAGGTGCTCACTCCCAGGCAGCAAACGGCTCAGCAGGGCCAAGGCCACAGCGTGATAGAGGGCAGCACCAGTGGCCGGTACTGGATGGAATGTTGCCTGTGGAGAGGAAGGAGAGGTAAGGTGTTATCAGTGCAGGGAGGACAGGGTGCAGGGAAGAACGCAAAGAGGGAGAAGCCAACAAAGGCAGGGGTAGACCCAGGGTATGTCTGGAACACAGAGGAGCTGCCAGGCGTGGCAGAGAAGTAGGAGGGCTAATAGGGAGGGAAGGACCTGCAGACAGGGAACCCACCACTTTCTGAGCCAGGGAGAGTGCCAGGTATTGCAGGTGGTGCTCGTGGCGCAGGGCCCACGCGGAGAAGGGTGTGAGGTGTGGGGCAGGGCCAGGAGCCACACACTGGCGGAAATAGTTCTCGAGTCCTGGGGCAACCAGTACAGCAGCCAGCTGAGGGAAAGCAAGTTTGTTCAGATCCAGGAACTGACTGATGCTTTCTGGGGTTCCCAGGTGGCTGCCCCACCAGACAGTCCGACAAATGAGTGCTGACAGCAAGGTCTCCCCACCTTCTTTCTGACCCCTGCCACCCTTTCCCAGACTGGTCACTACTTGGCACCCAGAGCTTACCTGGCCACAGAGCCCCTTGTGGATCTGAGCCAGGGTGTTCAAGACACAGAGGAGGGCAGTGAGAAACGGGAAGGGTGAGGCTGAGCCAGCCAGGCTGAGTTGGGGGCAGCCACCTGCACAGCCCAGTGACACAAGGCTGGGGAGAGCTTCGGGGGCCGGAGCACAGAACAGTGGGTTGCAGAGAGGAGAGCAGAGCCTGCAGGCAGAATGCAGAAGCTGAGGGACTCTGACCTGGGATGCACCGGGCTGGAAAAGGCCTGGGCATGGCTGTGTAGCCCACTGACTGCTCTCCATGAAGGACTCAGGCTTCCCCAGACCTCTGGAGGCAGCACTCTTGGAAAGGCCAGGGAAATGGACCCAGGAGTCCTCCCCTGCCTCCCCCAGCTATACATACCCAGAACCTACCTAAGGGAATCCCACAAGCTTCCCAGAGATTTTTGGCACAGCAGTGGCTGCAGCAGATCCTCCAACAGGCGCTCCATGTCCTGAAGCTCATCCTCAGGGCATAAGCTTACCTGAGGATCCAGGGAACCACTGAGCTGAGGGATGGCCCGGGCATCTGTGCTCCTGCCCGTGTTCCCAGGCCACCCTCGCACCCCAAGAGCCCAGCGATCAGTTTGGATGGTTCTGCAGTCTGACTTTTGTGAGGGCCAAATGGCCCGTGCAGCACCCAGTGTCTAGACATGGATGAAGACAGCATGAAGGCTACAGGAGAGCTGAGCTTCTTGAGCATCTCTGTCCCCATCAATATGGCTTCCTGAAAACTCCACTGTGATGTGGAGGTGGGAGCCAGAGGTCAATGAGTAAAGGTGAAGGAGGGTGGGGCTCAGGATAGCCTGGTGGTACAGCACTTGCCTAGCATGCACGAGGCCCTGGCTTTCACCCACAGAAACAGCAACAAAGAGGTGGAGGATAAGGAAAGGTACGGACAAGGAGGCAGGAGTGGAGGTAGCCATGGAGAGGGCAGGGGGTTGGGACGCACAGGGCAGGCACAGAGCTGGAGAGGCATGTAGGCGGTACTCACCTGCTGACTCCAGGCCTGGTAGTAGGCACTCAGGAACAGCAGGCAGGCAGTAGGCACTGGGCCCAGGTTACGCCACCTCTCAGGTCTGGGCAGCAACTTCAAGGTCTGTCTCAAACATGGCTCCACTAGAGGCTGGAGTCCAGATACCTGCGTCCAAGTGACTGAGGAAGGGGTGGTCGGCAGGGCCTCAGCAGATTCTCTGCAGGAGTAACAAGGGCAAGTGAGGAGATGGCTGTCTTACTCCCGCCAGGCCCAGTCACCTCTCCCTGGGGAGGGGCACATTCCCACATGTCCTGGCAATGCCAGCAGTCCTGCTGGCAGGTCAGGACTCAGCCTACCTGTGGGACTCAGCAGGGCTGCTACCAGCTGCCAGGGTCAGCTGGGTGAGGAGAGTGAGCAGTGCAGCCACCCGCTGCATGGATAAGGCCCGTGGTGAGTGGACGCTGAGCTCTGCAGGCATGGCCTGCAAGGCCTTCATGAGCACTGGGTACAGCTCCCTATGGAAGATCAGCGACTTTTCATAGCAGCCAGGGAGATGCAGACCCAGGGAACAGACCCAGCCCTGACCAGGGACCCGCAGTTTGGAGAAGGAGGATGAGGACAGAGAAGACCCCAAGGCTGGGCACTCTTAGAGGGCTGGACCTGAAAATTGGGAAGAATGTGGCCCTTGGAGGCTGCCTGCAACAGGGAACTTCTTTGTGGTATCATCAAGATGACAGTGCTTTTGTGCACTGATGCCTCTTCCCCAGCAGGCCCTGACCCGCACTGCTCTCATCCCCAATGGCACCCCCACTTCCACAGGGGCTGAGATGTCAGGTCTCTCGTCACCTGTAAAGATCACCGCCCTGTCCATAGGAGGCGGCCACGGCCCACAGACGCAGGGCCTCCGTGCTCAGTATCTCTGCTTCCTCTGGGGGCAAGGACAGTTCTTGGGGAGCCTCAGCTATGAAGCGGCACAGGCGGCTTCTGAGATCAAAGCTGCTCAGCTGGGGAGGGGGAGAGTTGGGGTTAAGGGTCAGACCAGATGGAGTCACAACAATCATCAGGTTCTTTCACTACGGAAACTGGCTCAACTTGGCCTGTTCCAAGCCTTGGTGGTGCCACAGGGTCACAGCTCTAAGGAGGGTCAAACTCTCCCTCTCTTTTAATGACCTACTTTGGCCGGTGCTGAGAATCAAACCAAGAGCTGCCCTCTTCAGCAGGCACTTGTCCTAGACTATTTGGCCATGGCTGATGAGTGCCCCTGTGTATGTGTTTCTTCTGATCTGGTCCAGGGCAGGATACACCAGGCTGCAGGGGACCTACTTCCTGTCTGGTGGTTTCTATTGTACGTCTAAAAGACAATCAGACTTGTGCCAGGTGTGGTGGCACACACCAGTGATCCCAGCACTTAGGAGACTGAGGCAGGAGGATCACCTCAAGTTCAAGGCCAGCATAGGATACAGAGCAAGACGCTGTTGCAAATAAATAAATAACCAACTAACCAACCAACCAATCAACCAGACCAAAGAAGAAGAGCTGGCCACCCAGAGCTCAGGGGCCCTGCCTAGCTTCCAACCCAGCCTTGTCTTGTGATCACACCCCTTCTATATCCTACTCACCAGCCGGGCAGCAATATTCCTACCAGCCGAAGCCAGAACTCGAAGTAGCTTCATGGCAGCAGCACAGGGTACTTTGTGTAGACTGGGGGTAGGTCTCATTGCCACAGGAGACCAACTGGTGGGAAGGAACTCTCGAACTATGGTTTCTATGAGCCGTGGGCATTCCAGTACCTGTGGGGGAACAGGAGAAACAGAGGAGGTAGGAAGGCAGAGAGAAAGGCTGGGCTCTGGTGTACTCTGTGCTCATACCCTTGTTCACTCTTTCTCACCCTTGTGGCTGACTCCAGGGAATGTCGGGACAGGCGGATGAGCACAGCCAGTATGTCAAGGACTACAGCAGGCCCCGGGCAGGTCACCTCTAGTACATAGCGCAGCCGAGGCAGCAGTTTGGTAGCCAGGAGCCCCTGGGGGTTGAGAGAAAAACCCACTGCCAAATGCAGATGAGCTCTGATGACCCTTCCTGCCCAAAACGCTTGCTCACTGAGTCTGGGATGGGAAAGAACCCTTCCCTCTACCTTGATGACATCATGTCGTGCAAGGTCAGGGGGAGGACGCCTTCTTTCCTCAGGGCTCTTCTTCGCTCTGTCTGCTGGAGGCTCTTCTTCATCCTCATCTTCCTTGTCCTTCCAGCTGGGCATCAGAGGAAAGACCAATGCTCCGTGGTACCAAGAGAAGGTGCTGTCCAGGAGCTCCTGAGGGAAGACGGAGGTAGGAAAGGAAGGGGCAGGAAGTGAGTCCAGAGGTAGAGTAGAAGCCTTTAGAAAAGGACAAAAAGGCAAGGTTTCCCAGTGTTGGGCCTTTAGAAGGTGAGTTTGCCATCCCATACTCCACTCTGCCCACAAAGCTGTGGCATGGGGCACGCCCAGCATGAGAAGCAGGGTCCCATCCCTGTGGTACCTCATCTCTAGGTGCCACCAGTAGAACCCGTAGAGCCTGGATAGCAGCTGCAATGACCCCATCTACTCTGTCATCCAAAGAGAAGCGCAGCAGGAAGAGGAAACCAGCATCCAAAAGGAGGCGTAACACACTGTCCGGTAGGCGATCCTCAAACTCGCCAGCCTGGGCCTTAGGGTAGGAGGATAAAACCTTGCTGAAAATGTTGAAGTCACATAAAATCTTAGCCATCCCATGATCCTGTGCTTGCCTCATTCCCAGCCTGACCCACAGACAACTTGTATATGGATTTGTGCCAGGTGGAAAGGGAAGGAGGTAGGAAAATCTAAGGTTGAGAGGTCAGGGTGTGGTATGGGGCTGGACAGGCCAGGACAGAAGTCTACTTACTCTGCCAATGACCAGGGATAACACATGCAGTGCTAACACTCGCTGTTGAGACACTTGGCTTCGGGTCAGGTGGAACAGCTCCTGTAAGGAGTAGCCTGCTCTCTGGAGCAGGAACAGGAAGTCAAAAGGAGGCAAGATGCAGGGCAGTGACCCAGAAATATCCAGCAAGATGCTAGGGAAAGACAAGATAAGTAAATACATTCCTTGTCCCTTGTCCCTGTTTTCCATGAGGCCTGAAAATATGACATGTATACATGTACCTGGCATAAGGCAGATGGGGGAAGGTAGCAATTGATTTTTAATTTGCAACTGGAGGACAGGAAGGATGTGGACCTGGAAAAATGATCTGGTCTCATGGACAGGCAGTTCCAGGGAAGCAAAGGTATAGGGTTTCCCTGGACTGAGCCCTGAGGGGGTCCCTGAGCACAGGGGAAGGGAGATGCCAACAGAGTGAGTGGTCCAGCAGGAGGGAAGGAGGCAGGGCTGGAAGGGTGGCAATGTCTGCCTGTGGAAGCATGTCTTGCTTCCTCGAGCAACTGGAAGCTAGGAAACTTGCTGAGGTGAGGTGTGGCCTGAGCCGGGCCAGGGAGAATCAGTGTGGCAGCCAAGGAAGGATGCAATGCCCTGAGAAAAAGCAAGGAGGGCCTGGTAACTCAGCAGACACCAGGGGATAAGACTATGGTCCAGGAGCACTGGGGAGGTGACAGAGTGGACTGGCAAATTTTAGGACTGACCAGAATGTGAGTAGCAGAAGTGAAAAATTCTGAGCCTAAGAAACTGAATAGGTAGCAAGGCCATGACCTGGAACAGGGCACACAGACCACAGTCGGCCAGGGTGCTTTTCCACATGGCTGGTAGAAGCTCCTCCCAAGAGTTGCCCAGTACTCCCAGCCCCAGGTCTCACCTCTGCCTCTTCTCCATGGTGGTGCAGGCCCAAGTGGGTAGGAAGGTCCACATCCGGGGCCAGGAGCTCTCCCTGAAGACTGAATCGGGCCTGCATTTTCTAATGGAACGAGAAAGACTGGCCTGGGGATCCATCTTCATACCTGATGCTTACCTTTAACCAAGCCTCTCAGGACTTAGGTCCTGACTCTGTCTGTGGAAATGGACTTCTTTGACAGTAGGGGCCAGGCAGGGTTTGGAAGAAGAGAGTGAGAGCAGAGCAGTGGTGTTTCTCAGACTCAGGGAACAATAGGGCCTAGGTGCTAGGTGCAAGAGCAGCAGTGCCACTCCTACCCTACAGGCCAGCAGGCTGTGCTCACCTCCTGTGTCCGCCGCCGGCGGACTGGGGGCAGGTCCTGGGTCCAGTGCAGCTTCTCCAGCTCAATAGTGTCCATGTGCAGCCATTCTTTGTGGGGAGCCACGGGCAGTTTCAGAGCTAGGGGGATGGAAGCACGATGGGCTTCCCTGAGGGACCCAGACAGCAGACAGAAGCTGCCACAGCCCCCTGAGCTCCTGGACCCAGGAGATTCTACCCTTCGTGGGGTAAGAGAGGCTTGGGAACAGGAACTCCTGAGAACAGGGTGAAGATCTTAGCTATGGTAGACCCAGCCATTCCTGGCTCTAAGCCCTCTGCTAACTGCAAGGATTTGCTGGGAAAGAAAAAAAGGATGAGAAGAGAGAGGAAAAGAAGACCAGGAAGAAGAGAAGACTACATATATAAGGAAAGCACAGCTCCCTACTCTCGGGAGCAACCCCTTGCAGGAACAGGGTAGAGGGGACAATGGGGGCACTGAATTGCTGTAGGGACCAGGACACACAAACACCTCCCCATAGCATTCTCCTGCTTCCTTGCTCCTACCCCCAGCCAACTGCCTGGCTGGCTCTGGATGCCTCCGGAGCAGGAGGCTCCTGGCTGTTGTAATTTAATTTCTTCCTTTGTTAATCCTAATGAAATAATCTAGTTTCTGGAAAATGAGTATTTCCACTGGCCTCTGCTTGAAATCTGGCATATTCATAGACCTTCACCAGCCTCTTCCTCTCCTATGCCCTGGCCCTGGCAGCTCCCAACATGGAAAAGAGGCAGAAGGAACAGAGGAGTGGAGAGGGCGACATTTGGGCAACTGAAGCAGGGGTGGGAGAGGGTCAGCTTGGAGAGCGAGCTTCAGCCATCATCCCATGATGCCTCTCACCAACAAGGGGAAGGAGCAGCAACAGGACAAGCAAATAGGAAGCAGGTGCAGGAAGACGTGCGTAGCATATGCAGACCAATTTGAGGCACTAATGAGGATTAACAGTCCATGTCCTAGGGCAGAGAAGGTTCTTTCTTCTCCACCCTCAAGGGCTAAGAAAAGGAACATTTTTCTCTTTTATCCACAAAAACATGGTCCTTGTCCTCCAAACCTGGGGCTCCTGGCTCCAGCTCATTGTCCTGCCTGGGCTCTCTGGCAGATGCTGACATGACAGGCTCCTCTTGGGTCACAGGGACTGAGGGTCCTCCTGGCCTCTGCTCCTCAAGGACCTTCTCTCCGGCCTGCTCCCAGGTGTGGCTGTGAGATCGCAAGAAGGCAACCATGCTGGGGTCTAGAGGACAGGGGAGCGTACAGTGAGGGAGGGCCAACCTCTAGGCTTCCTATGGCCTGGTGCCTGCTAGCAGCCTGCCTCTGGGTGCCAGGACTGGACAAGCTGCTTCCCAGCCCTGGCCTGACCCTGGGCCCTCCTGTTGCCTTCTTATGTTGCGGGATCCCTGAGGTCTGACCACCCTCCTTTCCTCTGCCCCAGGTTCCTGTGCTCGGCACCAGGTCATACATAGGTCAAAAATAAGTGGCTGTGTGGTAACTGAATGAATGTTAACTAAAGCCAAAGAAATGACATTTAAAGAAACGATTTAACCTTATCTTCTCTCAGCTAATTTATACATGTTTACAAAAATCTAGTATGTATTATACAGGTATAAGATACATAGCAGGGAACAAGATTGACCACGTGCCTAGAAACTAGAAATTAGGAGAGTTGACAGAAACCAGGAGGGAAGTGTGGCACACTGTTGTGTCAAGTAGCAGAACATACTGTAGTTACACTCAGGCCAGCGGTGGAGAACCTATGGCACACGTGCCATAGTGCACGTGCAGAAACCTCTGTCAGCAGCTGAGCATCAGCTGTTCTCTTCTAAACTAAACCCTCAGTATGCAGGTTTAATTGCAGTGTTTACACTTTGCAATAAATAAGTGGGTTTTGGGTTGCAGCTTAGGCACTTTTTCTCTAAAAGTTTTCCCCTTACTGCACTATACTATGATATAATAAAATGCGTGTGCTACATCAGATAGGAGAGGAATACACAGCACAATGGTTAAGAGTAGCTGGGCATGGTGGTTCATCGCTATAATCCCAACTACTCAAGGCTGAGGCAGGAGTTCAAGGCCAGCCTGGGATATACAGCAAGTTTAAGACCAGTTTGGATTACCTAGTAAGACCCTGTCTCAAACTACCCCCCACCTCAAAAAACAAACAAAAAACCCCAAAACAGAAACAGGCAGGGCCCAAGACACCAGACACAAATCTGGGTTGAAACCTATTTATGTTTAAATCTGGCCTATAGAACTGGGGTTATAACTCACTGGTAAAGTGCTTTCCTAGCATGTGTAAGGCCCAGGATTTGATCCCTAGCATTACAAAAAATGAATGAAGTAAATCTAGTCTGTACTCCTTACCAGCTACATGGCTGGGGGAGGTGTGTCTTAAAGTTTTGAACTGCGGGTTTTTTCATGAGTCAAATGAAGTTATTTCTCTCTCCCTCACAAGAGTGGTTTCAGGACAAAATGGGAGACTGTATGAAATCCCTGTGTGGTGCAGGGCACTCAAGTGAGCCTTCCCACTATGCAACAGTCTCACCCAACCCAGCCTACAGGAAAGCCAAATGCCTCACCAAGCTGGGCCAACAACCGCTGCTGCTCCTGCAGGATCTCCTCGGGAGCCATGGCTTGTAGTCTTGCTACATTCTCTTCATGGATGGTCTGGGCTTCCTGCTCAGCCTCATGGCCACTGAGCCCCTTTCCGGTGACCAGATGGGGCCCCTGGAAGCTGTGGCTGCTCCCCAGAGGCTGAGCGACCCGGTCCCTAGGTGCAGGTGCCTCACAGGTCATAGTACCTGGAAGAAGTGTATGATCAGTCTCCCCAGTCTGCTTTCCTGGCTGGGATGGACTCTGAGGCCTCCTCTAGGAGCCTATTAGCCCTGGAGACAGGAGGCAAGGCACCTCAGGTTGGGAGCAGCTGCTCTATTCGTTCTTCCTCTAAGAGTTCCAGGAAAAGCTTTCCCTCAGAAGCATCCCAACTTCTGACCCTCCTGTAGGATATCTAGGCATGCACTTCCACTAGTAATTGGCAGCATTCATGGAAATCTGGCCTATGTGTTTAGTTTCTGTCAGACACTTCTGCCTCCATCTTTTTCTTTTCAAGTTGCCTATGTCTGCCCCTCCCTGTACCTGAGACCCACAGTACTCAAGGGTGGAACAGGAACATGGGATGACTTTCTCTTGAGATGATAGTTCAAATTCACCTCCCTTTTGAGGTGGGAAAGATGTGTATCCACGGCAGACCCTATGACGGAGTCCTCACCCTCTGGTGGGTCCGGGTGGGGCATGGCTCCCACAGTGGATGGGGCCCTGCTTTCAGATCCCCTCCTGGCCGCAATCTCCTGGGCAAAAAGGCTTCTCTTACCAGATGCTGCTGGCTTTCCCTATGGGGCAAAAAGAAAACCCAATGATCATGCTCATTCTCCACTCCACCTCAGCTCCCTTTACCCTGGTCTCTGGAACACAGAGACAGAAGAGGCTCTGTTCAATCCACAGGGGCCACATCCCTAGTCCAAAGAAGCAGGGCTCCATAGAAACTCGGGGCTTGAAACCTAACCAGCTTGGGTTACAATTCCAGCTCTTTCATGTGTGAGATGTGTGGTGTGGAACAAGTTATTTATCTCTTTGGGGTACTTGTGTGCTTATCTGAAAAAATGGGGATAATGGTATCTACCTTACACAGGGTCATGAGGACTAGTGAGCCAGTGTGTATGACGAGCTTAGTATGATGCTGCTTTAGAAATGGAGTTAGCAGCTGGGTGTGGTGGCACATGCCTGTAATCCCAGCACTCCCAGGGCTGGGGCAGGAGGATTGCTGTGAGTTTGAGGCCAGCTTGCATTACTGTACATAGTAAATTCAGGGTCAGCTTAAATTAAATTTTGAGAACTTGTCTCAAAAAAATAAAAAGAGAGAGGGAGAAAAAAACTTAAAAATAAAAATGGAGTTGCTTATCATTAATAAAACTATCTTGGGCCGCGGATTTAGCTCAGTGGTTCTGTCATCTGCTTCATAAGCACAAAGTCCCAAATTGGATCCCTGATACAAAAAAAAAAAAAAAAAAAAAAAAAATCCCTATCTGGATGAGACTATGACTTTCCCCTAAGCACTGTTTAAGGTCACCCCAGCGAACCTGTCTCTCTCTCGAGCAACGGAACACAGCAGGGAAAGCTACGCCACTGGGCACAGGCAGCTTCACGGCCACTGACCCTGTATCTCGTTCCTGTGGCAACAAAGCACAGAGGAGTGAAGATGAAGACTTCTCCAGCCAGGAGCCCATGCCTGGACCATTTCCCATCCTGAGAACCTCAATGCAGGGAGTCACAAACACACCATGTATGAAGTCACAAGGCTTCTAATAAAGCCTAACGCGACAGGAAAGTCGGCCTTTACCCTCCTCCCCAATATCCTGGCTGCCCCCAATGTCTCGCCCCATGCAGCCAGGGTGAGACGCACAATAATCTTGGTCAAGACAGCAGTGATGTGCTGGTCATGTCTGCTCAACCTCTCCTCAGCATCCTCATCTGCAGACAGAGCTTGGCCAGGGCTGGGCCTCGCTCGCTTTGGGGGAGCAGGAACCAAAGCTGGGGGCAAATCTGGGAGATCTGAAAGAAACCACAGATGTGAGAATGTACATGCCTCCCCAGAAAGACTCTGTTATGAGTTGTATCTAGATGTTTCCCTAAAGCCTCATGTAGTCATAGGCGGAGATTTTAGAGGTGGCTGAATCTAGAGTGCGTGATGCTGGGATTGATTCATGGTTTAATGCTAGGATTAAGGGTGCCCCACCTGGGTATGAGTGCTACCTGCCCGAGTAGACTAGAAAGAATATAAGGAACAGAAAGAGGGCTGCTATGGTCACTCCTTGAGTGACCACTGCTGCTTTTGCTGGCTTCTGCCTGCCATAAGCTGTTTCTCCTTTGCCATGCCAACCTGCCTTGGAGCCAGCCAACTATGTACTGCAACCTCTACAAACTGTGAGCTATAATAAACTTTCCCTACTTTGAGTGTTGAATATTTTTTTCTCAGCAATGGGAAAAGTAATTAAAAGAGACACTGAAGGCTTGAGCGTGGGGGCAAAGGGAAAAAGGCAGCTGCTGTGGGGCCCTGGCTCGAGCTGAAACACCATGGATAAAATATTTAGATTTTGGGGGGAGTCCCATACTGGGATTGAACTCAGGACCTTGCGCTTACCAGGCATGCGCAGTGCCACTGAGCTAAATCCCCAGCCCATATGTAACTTTTCCGAGCCTTAGTTTCTCTATTTAAAAATGGGACTACAGCAATATTGTCTGAAGACAGGGCAGAACCTGACCACCTCAGCATGAGGGAGGGGCCATGAGACTGCTCCATTCTCCTCTCCACCCTAATGAGGGCACTCACCGTCCAGCATTACCATATCCCGATCATCCTGCTGCAGAGGCCGATCTGGGTTAGTGGAGCCACCTCTCCTGATGCCTTTCTTCACCAGCTGCACTGCTGGGGGAGCACCAGTGGCGAGAAACTGACTCTGGAAGCGCAGCAGGTCCACCTCAGACTCTCCTGGCTTTGGTCGGGACAGCATCTTGACACTCTGAACTTCCCCGGTGGGATTCCTTCAGGCACTGCTTCCCTGAGGAGACTTCCTCTCATTCAACCCTAAGAGCAGTAAAGACAGTGGCCCCTCTGCTACTGAGCCCTGATTCTCTTTATCACGTATCAGGGGGATCCTCTTTTTTGTCAGTCCACATGGACTCATTCCTTCTACATTCCTTCCCTCTTCAGCCTTCCCTGCGCCAAGAGCCTAGCAAAACCATCTACAGCCAACTCAGATCATTTATAATCTCAGAAACACCCAACAGGTAAAGAAAATGTCATCAGGGGCCAGGGTAAATGTGTCAGAACAAAGAGCGGTGATTTTATATCAAATTGGAGAGAACACGGACTGAAGGTATTCAGATTAAAAACCAGGGGCTGCAGATCAATACATAAAATCATTTGTATGTCTACATATTAACTAAGAACAACCAAGAAGTGGAATTAAGAAAACAATGTCATTAGCCAGATGTGTTGGTGCATGACCATAATCCCAGCTACTTAAGAGGGATGAGGCAAAAGGGTCAAAAGTTTAACACCAGCCTGGGCAACTTTGCAAATCCCTGTCTCAAAGTAAAATTTAAAGAAGGTTTGGGGCGTGGCAGAACACAATTCTAGCATGCATCAGGCCCTGGGTTTAATCATCAAGACAAGGAAAAAACAAAGCAAAACTAAATAGGCATGAGCTGTAATCCTAGCACCCAGGAGGGTAAGGCAGGAGGACTGACGCAAGTTTAAGGTCAGCCGGGGCCACATAGTGAGTTCAAGGCCAGCCTGAACTATATAGCAAGACCTTGTTTCAAAATACATACATACATTGAAAAAAAAGAAAAATTTCATTTACAATAGCATCAAAAAGGATAAAATGTCAGAGTAAATTTAACAAAGAATTACAAGATTTTCCCACTCAAAACTGTACAACTGGGACAGGGATTTGGTTCAGTGGTTCTGCTGCCTGCCTTGCAAGGGCAAGGGCCTGAGTTCAAGCCCTAGTATCACCCCCACCAAAAAAGATAAAAAAACTGTACAACTGCTGGGTATGGTGGTATATGCCTCTAATCCCAGCACTCAAGAAGCTAAGAGAGGAGAATGTACAAGGCCAGCCTGGGCTACAACGTGAGACCTATGTCAAGCCCCACCCTCAAAAAAAAAAAAACAAAAAAACAAAACAAAACTAAAAAGGGTCGGGAATTTAGCTCAGCAGTATGACCGCTTGTCTTGCAAGCACAAGGTCCTGAGTTTGATCACCAATATCAAAAACAACAACTATAAAACAGCTGCAGCTGGTGGTGCACTTTGGCAACCCCAGCACTCAGTAGGCTGAGGTAGGAGGATTGTCTGGAAGAGTTTGAGGCCAGCCTGGGCTACATGGTGAAACTCTGTCTCAAAAACAGAAACAAAAACTATAAAACACTGTTGAATCACAAAAGAACTAAGCAAACAGAAAGACATTCTATGCTCATGATATAGAAAACAATACTTTAAGGTGGGAACAGATTCCAAATCTGCAAATTCAATGGCATTCCAATAGCTCATTTTTACAAAAATTAATAAATTGAAGCTGGACATAGTGAAACACATCTACAATCACTGCTACTACTTGGGAGACTAAGGCAAGACAATCAGATGATCAGAAGTTCAAAGATAGCTTGGTCAATTTAGTAAGATCCTGTCTCAAAATAAAACTGTTAAAAAAGGGCTGAGATTTAGGTCAGTAGCACCATGACTGCCTTGCAAGCACAAGGTTCTGAGTTCAACCCCTGATACTAGGAAGGGGGGCGGATTACAAAAAAGGACCAGGGGGCTGGGGATTTAGCTCAGTGGTGCCACTGCCTGTCTCACAAGCACAAGGACCCAAGTTCAAGCCCTGAAACCAAACAAACAAACAAAAATAAATAAATCAATAAATAAAGGGCCGGGGATAGCCAGGTGTGGTGACAGAAGCCTGCGATCCTGGCCATCTGGGAGGATAAGACAGGAGAATCACAAGTTTGAGCTCCATGGGGGCAACTCAGTAACTTTTTTTTGGTCTTAAAAAAAAAAAAATCTTGTCTCAAAACAAAAAACAATAAAAGGGCTGGGGAACGTATCTCACTGCAAAGACCCTGGGTTCAACCTCCAGTAACACACACATGGCAAGCTGATTTTTTTTTTTTTTTTTTTTTTTTTTTTTT
>NW_022900929.1:34768761-34772613 GCF_012274545.1 Fukomys damarensis | reverse complement strand
TTTTTGTCCTGAGAGACAGGCCTGCTATGTAACTTAGACTGGCCTTGAACTCACTATACCATGCAGTCTGTCCTTGAACTCATGGTGATCTTCCAGCCTCAGCCTCCCAAGTGCTGGGGTTACAGGCATGCATTCATACAGCAATGCAAGGGACCCAGGCTAGCCCAAAAGATTATTGAAAAACAACAAAGTTAGAAAGCTCACATTTCCTAATTTCCCTATTTATTCAAAGCTATTTATTTATTTACTTGCTTACTTATTTATTTATAGACAGGTTCTCACTTTATAGTTCAAGCTGGCCTTGAACTCACTATATAGCCCAGGGTGCCCTCAAAATCATGGCAATCCTCCAGAGTGCTGGGCTACAGACATGAGCCACCACTCTCTACTACAAAGCTATTTTAATCATGATTGTATGTTTCTATCTTAAAGACAGACATTTTCTATTGCATTTTTGGTACCAGGAATCAGACTTGGGACCTTGTGCTTGCAAGGCAGGTAGCAGAACCACTGAGTTAAATCCCCAGCCCTATTCTATTGCATTTATGGTCAACTGATTTTTTAATAAGGATGACAAGATTTTCAAATGAGGGAAGAATAGTATTTTTGACAAACAGTGCAGAGACACATAGATATCTACATGCAAATAATGATGTTAGACTGTACCTTATACAGAAACTAACACATAATGGACCAAGGACCTAAATACAAGAGATGGAATGACAGAAGTCTCAGAAAACACAGGAGTATAAATCTTCACGTCTTTTAGACTAGACAACATGTTTCTTTTCTTTTCTTTATTTTTACTTTCTCAACTATGTAGTTGAGACTGACCTGGAACTCACTATGTAGCCCAGGCTGGCCTGGAACTCACAGCGATCCTCCTGCCTCAGCCTCCTGAGTGCTGGGATTATAGGTATGTGCCACCACGCCCAGCCGACAAGTTTCTTAGATATGACACTGAAGGTAGGTAACCAAAGACAAGATCAATAAATGACTTCATCAAAATTAAAAATGTTTGTATGCCAAATGTTACTATTAAGAAAATGAAAGGAAAATTTACAAAATGGAAAAAAATTTTTCCAATCATATAACTCATAACAGACCTGTATCCAGAATATATACTTTTTTTTTCAGAATATGTACTTATAACTCAACAATTGAAAGACAATTCAATGTTAAAATGGGTAAAGAATTTCAATAGATATTTCACTGGGCCGGGGATTTAGCTCAGTGGTTCCGCTGTCTGCCTCACAAGCGCCAGTTCCCAGGTTCAATCCCGGTACCAAAAAAAAAAACTAAAAACAATCAATCAATAGATATTTCACCAAAGAAGATATACAAATAGCCAATAAGCACAGAGAGGGATGTACATCATTAGTAATCATGGAAACAAAAAAGGGAAACAACCTTGTTGGGTGCATTTAGCTTCCACTACTTTGGAGGCTGAGCTAGAGGATTGCTTGAACACAACGTTAGAGACTAGTCTGGGCAACATTTTAAAAAGGGGGGCAAGGTGGGGATTTAGCTCAGCACAAGGTCCTGAGTTCGACCCCTGATACACCCCCCACACCTAGCAAAAAGCCCAGAAATCAAAACCACAATGAGAGCTGAAGGGTGTAGCTCAGTAAAGTACTGTGCTTGGCAGAGCTGAGATGCCCTAGGTTCAATCCCCAGACTGAGACATACAAACAATGACCACACACCACAATAAATTGACACTTCCCACCCACTAGCAAGGCTATAATTAAACACAAATAAAAGGGGAATTTTAAAAATAACAAGTGTTGGCTAGGATGTGGAGAAACTAGCACCCTCATAATTCTTGGTGGGAATGTAAAATAGTGCAGTCACTATGGGAAACAATTTGGCAGACCCTCAGACAGTTAAACACAGAGCTACCATAGGACACAGCAATTCAACTGGGATATGCCCAAGAAAAAGGGCAAATTGTGTTCACTAAAAAAGCATGTGCATGGTCCATAGATTTGGCTCAGTGGCACTGTGCCTACCTTGCAAGCACAAGGTCCTGAGTTGATCCCTGGTACTGCAAAAAAAAAAAAAAAAAAAAAAAAATCCAAAGAACAAAAAACAAAAAAAGCATGTGCATGAATATTAACAACAGTCTTGCTCATAACAGCTAAAAAGTGGAAATAGAAATGTCCATCAATTGACGAATGGGTCAAGAAAACTATATAATGGAATATAATATGTAAATAAAAAGGAATGAAAGACAGGTATGGTCTCGAATATCTGTAATCTCAAAACCTGGGCAGCTGAAGCAGCAGGATTATTTCAAGTTCAAGGTCAGCCTGGGCTACACAGTGGGTTTAAGGCTAGCGTGGACTACACAGCAAGATACTGTCTCAAAAACACCCAAACAAATAATAATAAAGGATGACGTTCTAATACAAGTTAATATACACATGAACCTTGAAAAAATTCTGAGTAAAAGAAGCCAGTCACAAAGGACCTTATAATGTACAATTCAGTTGTTTGTTTTGGGGGTGTTTGTTTTTTTGTTTTGTTTTTTGAAACAGGGCCTTGCTATGTAGTCCAGGCTGACCTTGAACTCACCATGTAATCCAGGCTAGCCTCAAACTCACAGCAATCCTCCTGCCTCAGCCTCTCAAGTCCTGGGATTACAGACCTGTGCCACTATGTCCAGCTCTAAAACAGTGAATTTTATGGTGTATGAATTACATCTTAATTAAACAAAAAATCTTGGGCTAACCAAACAAAACTTGTATCCAAGCTGGCTAACAGGTTTGGAATACCTGAGTTAAATGCCAATGATAGAACCATCATCATTATTATTAGTCTTATTATTTTGGTACTGGGGATTGAACTCAGGACCTTGTAATTATGAGGCAGGTATGGTGCCACTCAGCTAAATCCCGGCCCTCATCATTATTATTATAGCTAACATTCATTGAGTATTTAGTATATGCCACATGCTGCTCTAAGCACTTTTTTAAAAAATATTCATTCATTTAATTCTCACAACAACTATATAAATTAGCCACCACGCATATCTGTAATCCCAGCACTTGGAAGGCAGAGGCAGGAGGATTGCCTGGAGTGTGAGGCCCGCTGGGGCTACACAGTGAGTTCAGGGCCAGCCTGAACTCAAAAAAACCAAAAGTTATAATTGTTTACATTTTCTAGCTGAGGAAAGAGGGGTGCTAAGAAGTTAAGTCATTTGCCCATGGCCTTAGAGTTAATAAGCAGTAAGATCAGGATTCAATCCCAGAGTATTCCATGCTCCTTTTTTTCCCCCTGGTACCTGGAATCAAACTTAGGACCTTGGACTTGCCAGCCAGGCACAGCACCACTGACCTACATCCTGGCCCCAGGACCACATTCCATGCTCTTAACCACTATGTTCTGCTGCCTACTTTGGTGTGATACCTGTGCATCTTGGAAGTCTGGAACACAGTGTATGGGAGAAGAGACTCAGGAGCACTACAAAGAAACTCCTCAGGCTGGGGATTTAGCTCAGTGGTTCTGCCTCTTGCCTCACAAGCAAAATGACCTGAGTTTGATCCCTGATACCAAAAAACAAAAAACTCCTGCTGGGTATGATGGCACATTCCTGTACTGTAATCCTAGCACTTGGGAGGCTGGGCAGGAGTATCTCAAAACTGGGCTACATAGCAAGATCTTGGTTTTGTTGTTTGTGTGTTGAGATAGGGTTTCCCTAAGTAGTTCCAGCTAGCCTTGAACTCGCTATATAGTCCAGGCTGGCCTCGAACTTGTGGCAATTCTCCTGCCTCCAAGTCCCAAGAGCTGGAATTACAGGCATGCACCACCACTCCTGGCCAAGACCTTGTTTAAAAAAAAAAAAAAAAA
>NW_022900929.1:34754721-34768687 GCF_012274545.1 Fukomys damarensis | reverse complement strand
AAAAAAAAAAAAAAAAAAAAAAAAAAAGTTTCCAGACACTGCTCAACATTCCCTCAGGAAAAAAATCAACCCTCACTAAAAACCACCAAACTAGATCTTAAAAAATAAGCCAGGATCCAACCTGAAGGAAAGTTGAGCAAAAGTATAAATGCAGGGAATAAACATGGTACTTGGGAAAGCTCAGTGAAGTTAGCAGCCTCCCTTCAGGAGGGCAAGACACAGGAAGACAAGGCAGGCTAGCAGGAATAATAAAAGTACTGAGCAACACATTTCCTTACTATTTTTCTTAATCTAGGTCTATGCAGGATCAGATTTTTATTTATTTATTTATTTATTTTGGACACAAGGTGTCATTTTCAGGCTGGCCTTGAACTCACAGGGAACCTCCTGCCTCAGCCTCTTAAGTGCTAGGATTATAGGCCTGCAACACCATACTTGGCCAGGCTGAGATCTAGTAATTGGGCCAGTATCGAAAACACATGGGCTAACAGGTGCAGAAATGTCATAATCACCACAGGAGGGTGTGGCTTTAAGAACTGCACCAAAGGTAGGGATTTAGCTCAGTGGCACTATGCCTGCCTTGCAAGCATAAGGTCCTGAGTTCAGAACAGCACCAAACATAGTTTTTGGAAGTTTACTCTGGGCAGAGTGGTGTAAAAGAGGCTTACAAATACAAAGAAATGAAGGTAAAATCCAGCTTCTGGGCTCAATGCCTGGGGAGATAGATCAAGCCAAAATATTGACTATTAATACTTTTCTAGTTAATTCTCTCTACCCCCATAAGCCAAGAAAATCCAAATATTTGTAGCTTCTGATTACAGAAGTCTTTCTTTGTTCAAATGATGCACCCAATTCTGGGTGGAGGGATATGGTAAACACACATACGCATTAAAAATGCAGGACCAGTGACCAAAGAATCATACAGAAAATTAGTGCTGCAGCATTTCAGAGGTGGGAAAATTTTCTCAAGGTTAAAAACAGGGCAGACTGGGGGATTTGGCTCAGTGGTTCCACCACCTGCCTGGCAAACGCAAGGGCCCAAGTTCGATCCCTGGTACAAAAAAAAAAAAACAAAAACAAAACAAAACAGGGCTAAATATTGAGGTGGGCCATAATTCACATTACAAAGAGAGTCTGGGTGGTTATAAGCATGAGCTTTGGAATCAAGATACTAGAAATTAAATACCAGCTCCACTATTTACAAGCTGTACAAACTGGGCAAGTCATGTAAGTTAGCCCAAGTCCAGTTTCCAAAAGTGTAAAACGTGAATAACAAGTCTTATAGAACAAGACTTTTGTGGACTTGAATGATTGTGCACCCACAGCGCCTACCATAGTGACTATGCCTCAGTAAAGGATAGCAATGACTTCAGTCCTAGGTAAAGCCACAAGGTAGATTTGCCCAGAACCAATTTGTGCTGGCAGCGATAACATCTTGAAGCTCAGTAGGGACGGTTCCTATTGAATAACCCTCGGGCAACGTAACGCTAACACCGAACCAGTATCTTCTCGGATTTCCTCTTTGCAGCCTATCCCTTAGGAGTCAGATTCAGCCACCCCAAGTTGGCTCCTGTGACTGTTCGTAGGGCTCTAGTAGAGTCCTGGACCACTGTGTCAGCCACCAGCAATCACCCAATCTCACAGTGTTTGTCGCTGGCCGATGAAGCGCCAAAGGCGAGATCTACGCGCTGGAAGGCGCCACAGCCATTCTGTATGCACGAAAGACCCTCAGAAACGTTACAGCAAAGGAGTTAAACACCCCCGTCCCCGAGTGCCCTGCCCGAGTCACCTGAAGTTCATCCCTCAAACCCAGTAACCTATCTGCTAGGTACTACCTGGGCGCCGCCATCTTGGCCCGCAAGACCGAGCTTCCGCCCAGATTTCCGCTTCCGCCGCGCAGCACCACCCACCGCTGCGGACTGGGCTGGGAGTCCAGGTTTTGCAGATCAGTGAGTGTCTCGGCCTTCTGAGCTGGAAGCTGCGTTGTTTTCAGTACAGTATTTTCCTCTGCGATAGCTCTACCGACCCTCAGAGCACATCTGTAGCACATTTATGGCAGAAGCTAAAGATTCCTCAGACGTCCTGTTGCCCTCACCAGCCCACAAAACCACATCTGTATTCCAGCCCTGGTTCCCACTACAAGGTGACCTCCACAGTGTGTTAGTGCACGAACAAGAAGACAACCGTGAAAAAGTCCCAAGACAGCAGGACTGCTAGAGAGTACTACGGGAGTGGCGACGGTAAGAAGAGAGAAGAAAGCAGCCTTGTCAGCGAGTTGGCCCCTTCCCTATCTACCTTTACTCATGCCAGTCTCCTCCCTCTTCCTTCCCACAAGGAAAAAGTCTTTATCTCCTTTAAGGACTAGCTGGAGACACCTCTAAAACCTTTGCCAACCAGATGTTCTCTCTGAACTTGGATTCACCTGGCTCTTATTCCTGTGTGGCATAGTGCTACTGTCACGTTAGCTTTTCACCAGCCTATGACCTTTTCCTTAAGTAAACTGAGTTCCTTGTGGGCCCAGGACCTGTTTGCTGCCATAATGCTCAGCACTGAGCATATCGCCATACACACAGTAAGACCTCAGTAAATAATGGCTGATTGAGGCCATTTTAGGGGCAACCAGTGTTAGTAGTGCTCAAACTTTGACAGAATCACCAGAAGTCTTGTTAAAACCCATTGCTGGAGGGCCAGGGATGTAGCTCAGCGATTCAGTGCCTGCCTGGCGAGTGCAAGGCCCTGAGTTCAATTCCCTGTACCAGAACAAAACAAACAAAAAACCCACATTGCTGGGCCTCACCCTGAGTTTCTGATTTAGTAAGTCTCTAATAGGGCCCAGGAATTTGCACTTCTGCCAAGAAGTAATGGGGCAGGACTGTAATCCTAGCACTCAAGAGGCTGAGACAGGAGGATCACAAGTTTGAGAATAGCCTGAACTACATAGTGAGAACCCCACCACACATGAAGTGAGAGGTCCTGAGTTCAATCCCTGGTACCAGGAAAAAAAAAAAGAATTGAACCTGAGCCTGGCATGGTGGCACACATCTGTAATCCTAGCGCTCAGAATGCTCTGGCAGAAAAATTGCTTTGAGTTCAAAGCCAGTCTGGGCTACATAGTTCAAGACTCACCTGAACCACATAGTGAGACACTGTCTTAAAAAAAAATTTTTTTTAACCTGAGTCTAGTCAAGAACCTGGATCCACCAACCTACAGAAAATATTGGTAGAGTAAAAATGTATTGACACAAGAACACAATTAACCAAATATAAACTATGGAAAACTCTACCTTAACTCCTCCCTTAACTATGAATGTCAGGTATTTTGTCTCAGCAACAAGAAAAGTACCTAAGACAGAGACCCTTGGAGAAAATGAGATATAAACTAAGTTTTGTGTATTTATGAGTTATTTTTGTTTGTTTTTGGTTTGTTTTTTTGTTTTGTTTTGTTTTTTTTTGGTACCAGGGATTGAAGTGGACCTTGCACTTGTGAGGCAGGCAGCAGAACCACTGAGCTAAATCTCCGATCCTATTTAGGAGTTTCTAAAATTTTACTGGGTAGGAATGGGTTTTTTGAAAATAAAATTTATGGGCTGGAGATTTAGCTCAGTGGTTCTGCCAACTGCCTCACAAGTGCAAGTACCTGAGTTTGATCCCCAGTACAAAAAAAAAAGGAAAAGAAAATGTATTTTAAAGCAGTTTAAGATTGACATAAAACTTGCAAAGAAGCTCTGGGTGTGGTGGTACATACCTTTCTCTAATTAGTTACTATAGAGGCTGAAGCAGGAGGATCACAAGTGTGAATCCAGCCTGAATAATTTCATGAGAACCTGTCTCAAGAAAATAAAAAGGGATTGGAGTATATTTGAAGACTCCTTAGGCTCAAACCCCATTACCATACACGCACATTACCATATAGACACAAGGTAAGAGAGCTAGGGGTGGTGCACATCTGTAATCCAAGCACTTGGGAGGCTGAGGCAGGAGGAATGCCATGACAGTTTGAGGCCAGCCTGGGCCACATAGTTAAACCATGTTTTTTTAAAAAGTAATAATTTTAGGGGCCAGGGATTTAGCTCAGTGGTTCCGCCACCTGCCTTGCAAGTGAAAGGACCCGAGTTCAATCCCTGGTGCCAAAAAAAACCTGGCTCATCAAAAAAAGTAATAATTTTCATTTTCCTCAATTTCCATATTAACCATTTATTAGTTTATCCTGAGTGTCACTCAGGTTGCACATTTTTTTACGTACTGACTGCCAAGTGTCACTAGGGCAGGTGTCATTTCAACCAGTCAATTCTTGTTTGCACAAAATACACTTGCACATCTGTTTTATTTGTTTATTTGTTTATTTTGATCTGTTTTATATTGACTGTTTTTCGCACACTTTAATTGAATGTTGTTTCAATGCCTTTGATGTTTGTTTCTAGTGAAATCTAATAAGTTCTGATTTTCTTTGATTTGTGTTTATTTGTGAACCTATAATTTGGTGCTACAATCTATAAAAATTCTTATTATAAGTACATTATCTATGTTTTTGTTTTTTTGAGACAGGGTCTCACTATGTAGTTGAGACTGACCTGGAACTCTCTATGTAGCCCAGGCTGGTCTCGTACTCACAGAGATCCTCCTGCCTCAGCCTCCCAAGTGCTGAGATTACAGGTATGAGCCACCACGCCTGGCTATTACCTATGTTTATACTTCTCCAGAACGCAGTGCTATTCTTTTACAATGCCAAACAGACACATTTGGGACATGGAGAATGAATAGGAAGGAAGTGCCAAAACATCTGCAAAAGAAAAAGCTGAAAAGGGAGAAATGTTAGCATATCAGAGAAGAAAAGTCTGAAATGAAAAGACAAGATATCTCCTTATTTTCAACTATTCATAATGCAGAAATAGAACTTGAAAGAAGAAACAAAACTAAAATATTCCAATAGTGGTCCATGATTATAATAATTCTATGGATGGTGTTGACAAAATTGACCAACATCTAACAAGAGCTGAAAAAATATTATTATAAAATATTTATGCCAGGAGTGGTGGTGCATGTCTATAATCCCTGCACTTGGGAGACTGAGGCAGAAGGATCGCTGTGAGTTCCAGACCAGCCTGGGCTACATAGTGAGTTCCAGGTCAGCCTCAACTCCATAGTGAGACACTGTCTCAAAACAAACAAACAAACAAACAAACAAACAAAAAAACCCAAAATAAAAATAAATAAATAAAATAAAATATTTATGAGAAACTGAAAGTGGAGAGGACGGGGATTTAGCTCAGTGGTTCCACCGCCTGCCTTGCAAGCACAAGGACCAGAGTTCGATCCCTGGTGCCAAAAACAAAAAACAAAAAACTGAAAGTGAAAATAAGGACTAATATGTATAATAGATATTGGGAAATGGGAAGAAAATGTTCAAATGGGAAGGGGAACAAGGGAGGGAGGAGGGAAAAAGGAAGGAAGGGACAAGAAAAAAAAGGAGAAAATGGAAAAAATGGAAACAAAGCTTTTGTACATAGTGAGGGGAGGGGCCCTGCAGGGAGAGGGGACTGGGAAGAGAGGTGGGATGTACCATGTGCAGGTACAAATTTCCTTTGATGAGTGTTATCATTATGTATGCCTAAAATGTACATGTATAATATGTTTTTTTTCTTCCTTTTTGGTACTGGGGATCAAACTCAGGACCTTGTACATGTGAGGCAGGTGTGGTGCCACTGAACTAAATCCCTGGCCCTACCAATATATATTTTCTATAAAAAATAAATAAAATATTTATGTACCTTCTGGACCAAACAATACAGAACTAATTTGCTATCTATTCAAAACAAAGGGAACAGGGCAGGGATTTAGCTCAATGGTTCCACCTCCTGCTTCGCAAGCGCAAGGACCCAAGTTTGATCCCTGGTGCCAAAACAAAGGGAACAAGGGAGTTTAAAAAGTCATTACATGCTGGGCATGGTGACACATACCTGTAATCCCAGCACTTGAGAAGCTGAGGCAGGAGGATCACTAATAGTTTAAGGCCAGCCTGGACAACAGAGAGTTCAAGTTCAGTTTGAACTACCTAGCAAGACTGTCTCAAAAACCAACCAAACAAAAAAGTCATTTACAGTTTAGATGAGGTCTAATAGACCAAGTAATTAAAAATACAGGATAACAAAATGAAAATCAGGACATTCATTATTGACATCTTCACCAATTACATTTAGTGGGTAGACATTTTATTGAAATCATACCATCAATAGAAAAAAAAAGGCCAACATGACAGTGTAAAGTATATTGTTCAAAGAAAGACTAAGGTTGCATTGTGTATTGGAATGTATTAAAATATACCTTACACAGGGCCAGAGATTTAGCTCAGTGGTTCTCCCGCCTGCCATGCAAATGCAAGATCCTGAGTTTGATCCCCAGTACCAAAAAGAAAAGAAAAGAAAAAAAAAAGATATACCATACACAGAATAATTACTGAATAAATTTGATAAAATTTGTTCAAGGGATCGAACTTGGAACTTTGTGCTTGCAAGGCAGGTGGTGGAACCACTGAGCTAAATCCCCAGCCCATCCTGTTATAAAAATTAACAAAAGATATGCAAGTTTTGGTTATTCTGTATTTACGTAATTGGACTGGTAAGTGGTTATTAATATGGCACATTTATTAAAGTTAATGAACCCATATTGATATATTATTACCAACTAAAGTCTATACTTTATTCCAATTTCCTGAGTTTTGCCCTAATGTTCCTTTTCCTGTTTTAGGAGCCCCTTAGGATGCCATGTGACATTAAGTTGTTGTCTCCAGCTCACTTTGGTTCCCTTCCTATGGAGGGAAGGGGATCCTTGAATCTGACCAGGCTGAGGCAGTTGGCTCCTGAGAACTCTGGAAGTTAGTATATGGGTGTCCTACTACTTGGGGCAATGGTTTTTATTTCTAGGATTGTCTTTGTTTTCTCTGGATCCTCAGCATTCTTGAGCAGTTTTGTTACAGGGTAGTTTCTTTAGAAATGGCTTGCCAATCAAAAGTATTCCAGATCCTTTTTGCTCAAACAAAGAATTGGATGGATAAGCCAAGCCAATGGTGCCAAAAAGTTTATTTGAAAAATGCAGGGTAAAGGCTATGGGAAAAACCAAATCTACGGTGCAAACTTGAGTTGAACAAAGAAAAAAGAGGGTTAAAAGTACATGCCATATCTGAGAAATTTTGCATGTGGTGCAGGCTACTGTATAGATTCATACAGGAATAGTGGCTTTTCATGATGGCTGCTCTTCTATGCCATCCACATCTTCATGGAGCTGGCAAGAAGTCCTACATTTTGGGGGTGGGGGGATGGGGTGTCCTTGCATTGCCCTGGGGATTGTGATTGACAGGTTGCATTCATTTCCCCAGACAGCTTATCTGCACCCTACCTCTTATAACATTTCCTCCCGAGAGACACAAATCCCCATAAATCCTTATGGGGTGCTGAGGGAGTACAGGTCTCTATCTTCTATAGCTTCTTCAAGCTGGAAGGAGCTGTAGACCTACTGGGATTCTGTGATTTCCAAGTACCTTGGGATGCTGTGAAGAAAACCCTGTCAGAAAATAATGAGAAAAGAATTAGTGACCCCAGACCTGTCTGATTGACAGGAGAAAGAAACTACTATTATCCCAGATGTGAGGAGCAAGTCAGAGTTCCATGCTGTCTGTAGAGAAGATGTATGTTAGAG
Organism: Fukomys damarensis; assembly: GCF_012274545.1. NCBI lineage: Eukaryota > Metazoa > Chordata > Mammalia > Rodentia > Bathyergidae > Fukomys > Fukomys damarensis. Next base: position 34,760,995 of record NW_022900929.1, on the reverse strand, counting down.
GTATATCAGATAAATTATCAAGAGTCTAAGAAAAAAAAATCTAAAAGCCTTGGCCTTAGCAAGGTCTTGTTTACTTATCTTTAGCAGCACTGGAGGTTTGCTTTATGAAGAGAAATTTCAAGTCTTTCAGAGGTTCACAGGCGTAGTTTTTTCTTTTGGGTGAGCTCATTCTTTAGACAGTCCAGGTGGGACTAGCTTTAATCTAGAAAGATGAATCTAATTATCTATCTGCCACCTTTACTGCAGCGGGTGTTGCAAGGATCACTGAAAAGGGGCCTTTCCATTTTGGCTTTAACTGGTCTTTTGGTGTTCCCTCCCTCCAAGCTTGAAACCCTTCTGCAAGCTTACTAGGGTCTTCTGACCATTGGATTAATCCTTGCACAGTTGGACATCTACAACTGAAAAAGGAACACATACTTAAGTATTTCCTTCCATCCTTTGGACTCCTCTTAGGGGAAAGATAAACTGTGAATTAGAGTAATCAGAAGCACCACTTTGGGTTTGATGTGGGGGATCTTAAAGCTGTCTGTGTATGTACAGTGGGATATAGGGCAGCTGAGGAGGCTGCCAGGGGAGCTGAGGAACACTGGGTTCCTCTGGGGCACTAGGCTCTAGTGGAGGGGATGGGCCTGATTTACTGGTCTGGAGGATTGGTTATCTTCCCTAAATCAGCAAGACTGGTATCCCTCTGGGAGACGAGTGAGGGTCTCAGAACAGGGTCATCCAGGATATCTTTGTATTCCTTGTAGTCTATACTAAGTACCATAGTTCTTTTTTATTTTGGTGCTGAGGATTGAACTCAGTACCTTGCTCTTGCAAGGAAGATGTGGTACCACTGAGCTAAATCCCTGGCAAGTACCATAGCCCTTGAACCTTTCCTTTGATAAAGAGTTATAAAAGCCCAAACATAAAACATTTCATTCTACCTGTCATATTCCAAGCAGAAACACTGTAACTGAACAATAGTCTCATAGTTCAGAGTGCCATCCTGTGCCCATTTTTGCCACTCCCCAGTTCATATTAAACCCAGACTATATCACAATAGTGGATAAGCTGTACTTGATTTATTTTATTTTATTTTTTGGTACCGGGGATTGAACTCAGGATCTTGCGCTTGCAAGGCAGGCAGCATCACCACTGAGCTAAATCCCCGGCCCTGTTCTTCCTTTAAACTGTCTGGATCAAACCTGTCCCATTCCTCAAGGATGCAGTTTAGTGGTGAAGTCAGCAAAATCCACATGGTGACAAGATCCAATAGATTTCCTGTCTGTCTCTCTTGGAACAGAGAGAGAGAGAGACAGAGAGACAGAGAGACAGAGAGACAACTAGCCCTCTGCTCCTTAAGGTGGAGTCTTATGCATAAAGAGAACTGAAGTCTGCAAGGTGCCCCTGGTGCAACTTTACAAAACTTGGATAGATGTAGCTAGGAACCTTAGAGTGATACAGGCATCATTTTGCCACAGAAGAAAGCCCCCTACCAGGGGCTTTTGTCTCCACATTTGTACCCATTAACTCACTGGAGAGAAGGTGGCTGGGCCATCTGTTGGCCTTGCCTACTCCAAACTCCCGTTGAGTTAAACCAATTTCCCAAGCAAAGTTCTTTTAACCACTTTGTTGGACCTCTTGATGGTCCAACTTGCATTTAGAAACCATATGGGAAAAACATCTCTTGCATTTATTTATTTATTTATTTATTTAGGGGTACCGGGGATCATACTCAGGACCTTGCACTTACAAGGCAGGCTCAGTCCCACTGAGTTAAATCCCAGGCCCATCTTGCGTTTATTTTGACAGAAGTACTAAGAGTTGAGATGGCCCTGTTTTTTGCACTGTCATTTTAATTAATTGTTCTTTTCAGGCATCAGGCATAAGTCTTTGACTTATCTGCATTTAAACAGGGAAGCACAAAAGCCAGATGACCTGGAACCAGAGGGTTCAGTGTTGCTGGCCTTGGGCTCAACTTTTAAAATGGACATTTTAGGCTGGAGATTTAGTTCAAATGGTGCTGCCGCATGCCTCACAAGCGCAAGGTTCCTGGTTTGATCCCTGGTACAAAAAAATTTTTTTAATTAATTAAAAAAAAATGTAAAATGGACATTTGTTTTCTCTCCTTGAGTTTCCACATACTCCATACCCCCAGCTAGCTAAGACTGAACCCCAGCGGGAATGGAAGCAGGCCTTGGTTCTGCCTGCAGGCTTGAATCCACCCAGCCTTATGCACCCAGGTGCCTGTCCAGCTGTAAGATTTCTTTTCTTCTTTGGTACAGGGATTGAACTCAGGTCCTTGCCCTTACAGGAAACCATTGAACTAAATCCCAACCCCACTGTAAGAGTTCTTAAAGGGATAGTACACTGTTTTCTGACACCCACCCCCTAGGGATTAAACTCAGGCCCTTGTGCCTTGTGCATGGTGCCACTGAGCTAAATCCCTGGCCCTACATATTTTCAATTTTAGTGTGGGAAGAAATAAAAAGTTCCTTCTCTTGTTCTCTATAAGCCCACATGCTCTCAAATCAGAGGCTTGGCTGGCAAGGTCAATTATCTGAAAAAAAAAGAAGCTATAGAGAAAAAGAGATGGTAGCAGCTAGTGATGCACATTCATGTAAAAGTCCCGGATACTCATTCAAGAAGACAACATGGCTGCTGGCCACATGGCAAGGCAACACGGAGGCACCTTCGACCAAAACACAAACCAGGGTACAAGGAGACTAGGCCAGTTTAGCAAAATACACAACAAACAAATGTGTGGACAACCATACCTGCAAAGTGAATGCAAGTGTCTAGGAAGAAAAACAAAAGCCTACATTTCCTTCCCGGATTCCCTGCTAACTTGAAGAGGCTTCCTCATCCCATTCTCAGCTTAGAGGAGACAGCGAGGGAGAAAAACCTTGAGGAGTGAAATAGTTTTCCCATGTTGGGCCTTACCTTGGTCTCCGATATCTCAGCTTTATTCTCATGCCTGGCCATGCCAAAATATTTTCTCCTGGCTGGCTCACCAACTGTTACAGGGTGGTTTCTTTAGAAATGGCTTGCCAATCAAAATGTTCCAAATCCTTTTTGCCTCAAGCAAATAATTGGACAAGCCAAGCCAATAATGGTGCCAAGAAGTTTATTTGAAAAATGTGGGGTAAGCTGGGCATGTGGGCTCACACCTGTAATCCCAGAACTCAGGAGGCTGAGTCAGGAGGATTGCCATAAATTTGAGGCCAGCCTGGGCTACATGGTGAGTTCAAGGCCAATCTGAACTACATAGGGAGCCCTGCCTCAAAAAGAAAGAAAGAAAAAAAGAGAAAGAAAGAAGGAAAGAAAGAAAGAAAATGCAGGGTAAATGAGTATGGGAAAAACAGCACTGCAGAGCAAACTTGGATAGAACAAAGAAAAATGAGGGTACAAAGCAAAATTAAAAGTATACTCCACGTTTAAGAAACACAGCACGGGCAGCCAAGACCTGTCACATGAAGGTACAGGATCCCAGTAATGAATGTAACTGTATTGTGGACCTAGATTGTACCAATAAACTCAATTAAAAAAAAAGAAAGAAAGAAAGAAACACAGCATGGGCTACCTTGCAAAGTCATGCATGATAGCCAATTTCCACAATAGCTCCTCTTCTTTTATGCCAACCATGTCTTGAGAAGTCCTACATGGCGGGGGGTCTTCATGTTGCTCTGGGATCTTATAACTGACAGGTCCTGCTCCTTTCCCCAGCCAGCTTTGTCACGCCCTACCTCCTGTAACAGTTTTGGGTCATAAAAGGCAGAGGGCCTGGGTTTGATCCCCACATCTGTGAGAAACAAAACGAAACTTACTTCATCAGAGTAGGGAGAGGCCTTGGCCCAGTCTAGCCCTGGCCATAATAAGGGACTCTGCCTCTGACCCTTCCTCTCAGTGCTCTTCCACCCCTGCAGTGCCTTGATCCTTTCCTGGGATAGATGAAGCTGGCTCCGGTTCTGCTCCGAGGACAGGAACTCCTAGGGCAGCTGCTCCTAAGCTAGGTCAAGTACATTTCCTCTTGATTTGATTAGTTTCTTTCTAAGCAATGCATTTATGGAAGGGAGGAAGCTTCTGCAGGCATGCTTTTGCAAAGGCAGCCAACCTCCTTCAGCCACACTCACACACACACACACACACACACACACACACACACGCACGCACTTTCTCCCCATCCGCCCACAAAGTGTCAGTCACATTTAGAATTTGCACAAATGTACACCTCCCTCATATATCACAATGCACATCCTCTCACCCACCTACACATTTCTTCCACACAAATCACACCTGCTCACATATCCCTAGAAGCACATTCCCAGACTGTGCCCCAGAGAGGGTAAGGTGGGAGAGACAGGCAAAGTGAGTGGGTGGTAAAAGCTCAGGAGCCAAGTGCTCTCTGTAGGGGCTGGTAAGTCAGGCGACCAGGCCTCCACAGATCCCCACTCCGCTCACTAAGTGGAAGCATTAAGAATTGAGAAGGAGGGGCCGGGGATTTAGTTCAGTGGTTCTACCACCTGCCTCGAAAGTGCAAGGTTCCGAGTTCGATCCTAGGTACCAAAAAAAGAAAAAAAAAAAAAGTGGAATTGAGAAGGATTCTGAGTTAGAGGAAGCAGCAACTCAGTGCTCTGGCTCCGGGCCTACTTAGAAAGTGTGTGTGACCTCAGGAGTCAGAGATTTGTCTCAGGCTTGAAGTGGGAAATTCCCCTGGGAAATTTGTCAAGGAAATTTGATAGTGGAGAATGCAGTTATATCCAGGACATGCTTGAAGAGCCCATCTGCCGGATGGCAAAGATGGCCTGTGGGCTAGGATTCCCTGTCAGCTCAGAAAATGATGAAGGAAGGAAGGAAGTGGAGAAGAGGAAGCAGAAAGCTAAGTTTGGCTCTGAGTTCAAAGGCCTCCAGAAGTCTTTCCTTTCTCTAGTGGCACTCTACCACTGAGCTACAACCCCAGCCCTTTGTTTTTATTATGAAGTAAGTTGTCCAGGTAGGACTTGAACTTGCAGTCCTTCTGCTCCAGCCTCTCTGAGGCCCGTTGCCTAGCCAGCCAGGAGGAGCCTAATAGCAGCTGGAATCAAGAGGAGGAGGAGGCTCCCCTTCACTGGAAACTTGAAGTCTCATCAGAGAAGAGGTGACAGAGAGGTCTTTGAGCTGTGACAAGTGCCTAGAGCAGGGCAGCAGCGTGGAGCCATTTTGGCTTCACCCCAACTGTACTGTATGCCAGCCCAAACTCAGAAGCTTTGGCTTCTGAATTGTTTTTCTTTACAGAAGGATCCTGGAACTGACCCAAAGTGCCCCAGAAAATTGGTAGGGACTCCAGGTAAAGTGAGACCAGGTCCCGCCAACTCAACTCTTCCTGAGTCTCTCCCTGTGCTGCCGCCTGGGGGCGCCCCCAGCTGGGTCGGAGGCTGCTGCTGTTGTCATCCTTAGGACAATTAATAAACAAGCGCTGGCCCGGCCAAACGCAGGAGGAGACAGGCCCGGGCTGCCCAGGAGAATCCCTGGAAAGGTCCAATGAGGCTTCCATGATGGGCGGTGCAGGAGCTGAGGAGCAAATCCTACCCACCTAGGAAGGGAAGGGTTCTTGGGGTGGGCTCCCAAGGTCAGGGCCAGGCAGGATTGGCAAGGGGAAAAACTTGGAATGTATAATTAGGGACTAGCTCTGCGGGGAGGATGTTTGTGGGCAAGGCCACCTCCAAGAGAATGCTGGTTGTGTGTGGAGGGGGCAGGCTTCGAAGCAATTCATTTGTTAACAGGCATCTGCCTATTTTTTCATGGAGCACCTACTGTGTGCAATAACAGTTAATGTTTCATGGATAACCAACCGGAGGATACAGCTAACTTTCACACCGTGTCCTGGGAAGGGAGCAGAAAGACTGCTCCCAAACGACTGGGCCTTGCACAGCAGAAGGGGTGTACATCGGAGACACCTAGCAATTCCCAAACAATCTTGGAAAACACATGGCGTCCACGATTCAAGTTGAAAAGCACCCTGGGAGGGTGGGCCGGAGGAAATGGACCTTTTCAGGAAGGAGGCTACTTAGAGGAAAGAGCAGGAACGCGAGGAGACCGTGGGTGAAAGGCTAATGAGAGAGGCACAGGGGTGCTCGCTGATCCTGTGGGGTCCCGGGAATTTCGAGCGGCACTTTGGGGGCCTGATGGCTGGGAGTGTCCGGAGAGGGCTCAGAATCCGGACCAAAGTTAGGGTGTGGGGCCTCGGGCAGTGTGGAGGGGCAGGCTCTCGAGTATATGGGGAAGGGGGCGTGGCCGGGACACGGGGGGCCGG
>NW_022900929.1:34749118-34753971 GCF_012274545.1 Fukomys damarensis | reverse complement strand
TGGGCTCCCCCAGCGGGGTGGAAGCGAAGGCTGGGGGCTGTGGGTCGTGTGGTCCGCGGGGGGTGCTCGGGACTGCGTTTTCCCGCCTGGATGCTCCAAGTTGTTTGCTGTCCCCGCCCAGTCCTGGGGACCCCATTTTGCCCGCCGCACACAGGAAGGTCCTACTCTGAAACGATAGTCGGGGATGAACGCCCAGGGGCTCCCCTCTACCATTAGACATAAGGGTTTGAGGGCGCCCTGCCCCAACACACATATGAGCACACTATTCCTGTGCTCTGAGCGCTTTCTAAAAGCCAGTGTTGGAAAGCTGGGGCCGGCGCGTGGCTGCAGGTCTTCCGGGGGCTCAGCCCTGTGTTCCCAACTGGCCCCAGGCACTGGCCAGAGGCGGGAGCGCTCCTGCTGCACCTTTTCAAATCGCACCGGACACCTTTGGGACCACTGGGTATTCCTGGGGTGGGAAGATGTTCCTCCTTGTCCTGCGGCTGGTTCTGAGAGGGCGAATAGACTTCAGGTGGAGACATCGGCCAGCGCTGCAGCCAGAGATTGGCCTCTTGCCTTGAGAAATATCAGACTCGCAGGGCGAGAAGGGGAAAAAGGTGACACATATTTACAAGTAGATGGGTGTGTATCTGATGCTCTGACAGTCTGGGAATTTCCCTAGAGTCACACAGCAAAGAGCAGGAAGAAGCAGGACTGGATTTCAGCTATGCAGATATTTTACCTGCCCATCTGCTTACAAACATGCCAGGAAGCCAGGCGAGGTGTGTGGGGTAAGGTTCCAGTGGGTGGCACCTTTGATGTGACAGTGCTGCTAGGGTCCTGGGCTCCTGCTCAGGGCCCCACCCACCCTCTGCTTCCCACCTTCCTAGCACCCCTGCACACATTCAGGTATTAATAGAGCAGGCAGCTGCCAGGAAGACTGCCATGTGTTTGATCTGACGTGGTTTTGCTTCCATATGTTCTCTACTTCAGGAGAGCACCCCCTCCTTCCTATCAGCCTCCCTTTATTTAGCAGGGTGAGGTACAGCGGGTGCTGGCAGCGGTTCAGGGGCTGGGCTGACCCTTGGGCAGAGGGCTGGAAGCCTGTTGCACTGGTTGGGCGCAGCAGTCATTCCCAGGACAGTGCCAGCCCCAAGACGTGACAACGCCCCACCATTTCAGTTTGGCATGACTTCCTTTCAGTGGTTGGGCACTAGGAGCTATGTGAACAAAGTCCTTTGAGCTAGGGGGACCTGGCAGTGACAGGGTAGTTGGAGAGGAGCTTGTCATGCCCCACCTCCCAGCTCAGGTCCCCTTCCCTCTCAGGCGGTCCTGCCTCTGCTTCCTTGACATTGGCAAGGAGCCCTCTGGCACAGAAATCACCTCCTGGAAGAGAACAAGAAAATGCTTCCAAAATCAGAGGCCACCTGCCACAGGCTGGTGCGCTCTCCTTCCCACCCCTCAGGCTTGAAGCTCATGGGAGCTCCTGCGAAGATGACATTGTCCCAGGGGCAGTCAATGACGCTCAACTGCAGCAAGGAGGGGCTGGAGGAGCCTGACATACACTGGATGAAGGATGGGGCTATGGTCCGGACTGGGAGCCAGGTGTACATCGCCATCAGTGAGCGGCACTGGATTTGCTTCCTCAGGTGCCAGCTAGGGGAAGTTGTGGGGTGCCAGCCTGAGGCAGGCTGGGCTTTTCACTTACTTAGGGCTTGGGAGCTGGGGGCTGTTTGGATACCCAGAGGTCTGCAGTTTTTAAATTTGGCAACTTGTGGAATCTTCCAGAAGCGGGGCAGGCTGAAGCCATCAAGTCTGCCTAGCAGAATTGCCCCCCTTGACCCTGGGAAGCAAGAGTGGTGTCCTGTTTCCACAGCCTGAAGTCAGTGGAGCGTTCTGATGCGGGCCAGTACTGGTGCCAGATGGAGGATGGGGGAAAAACCGAGATCTCTCAGTCAGTGTGGCTCACAGTAGAAGGTGAGGAGGCCAATTTTGGAGCAGATGCTGTCTGCTGTCGACCAAAGCAGGCAGAGGAGGATGTAGAAGATGCTGTCTGCCCAGACGTCAGAATACCCAACCTGGTGCAGTCTAGATATCTGAGAACCAAGGAGACGCCTAGGACCCACAGCCTCTGGGTTTACTGCCTGTTTCAGCTCTTGGAGCAACAAGCCTCAAGCACCCATCTGGGGCTGGACCCTGCTCTGCCAAGTGGTCTGACCAGCAGGGGGAGGGGGGTGGGGAGGAAGGCTGTGCAGCTGCCTGAGCTCAGAGCTGTTCAGCCCTGGAAAACAAAGTGACTAAGAAAGTAACAAAGGGCCCTGAGCGGGAGCTGGGGCCTGCCAGCAGAACTCTGTGAAAGCTCCCACCCACTCCTCCTCCCTGTGTACCCCTCCCCCAGCCCCTCCAGCCTCCTCCCTTTCCCTGAGAAGGGCTGTCAGAGCAGGTCTGGCAGGGAGTGCAGGGGCTGGCAAATGGAATCTGCCCTTCTCTTATGAGGGCAGCAGAAACGATTTTCCCAAGGGAGCTGATGAAAAGATGATTCCCCAGCACCCCCCAAGCTTGATACCTGTTGTGGTTGAGCTACTCAAAAGGGGTTCTGGGGACCTGAGAAGAGGACGTGGTGTGAAGCGAACTTGTGATTTGGGCCGCAAGAAGCTAAGAGGTGGCAAGCTCATTCCCCACTCCCCTTCTCTTCTAGGTGTACCATATTTCACTGTAGAGCCCAAAGATCTGGCAGTGCCCCCCAATGCCCCTTTCCAACTCTCTTGTGAGGCCGTGGGTCCCCCGGAACCTGTTACCATTTTCTGGTGGAGAGGAAGAACGAAGGTTGGGGAACCTGCTCTCTCTCCCTCAGTTTTAAATATAACAGGTGAGCACAGGAGGGGGCTTTGAGCAGAGTGAGCTGGATCCTTGCATGTGGTGAGGCTGACAGAGTTGGAATCTGCCTAAATCATGGAGTTTGCAGTTGTGAGTGGCCAGAGCAGGTCCCAGTGCCTGGGTGTGTGAGCCGTGTCATTGTTATGCTCATTAGTCAGGTGTGCCAGACTAGCCGGGTGGGCTGATTAGTGGCCTTCCTGCTGTGCTCAAAGAGGGTGCTGGGCCGCCTTATGCCATCCAGAGCGGTCTGGGGCCAGCACAGCTGGCTCTGGGAGATGAATTGTGTGAGACCAGGAGCCGCCATCCCCCTCCTCAGCCTCCCAAGGGAAGGGGATAGAAACCAGCCCACGCAGAGTTAGGAAGGAGTTGTCTGGCAGACAGGAGAAGCCGAGACTCTCAGGCTGAAGACGGAGGGGGAAGAGAGGGGCTAGTGTGAAGATAGGAGGGAGTATCCTTCCCTTATCCTTTCCAGAAATCTCCAGCCATTTTCCCAAACAGCTGTGTGTGCATACCTCTGCACAGTTAGACCCAAAGCAGCCATTCCTGCATTCCCACCTGGGCCCACAAGATCCTCAGGCACAAAGCAAAGTTTACAGATTGAGGCTTGAATTGGGCAAAAAAGATGAGAGGCTGAGTTTGGTTTCCTGTGCCAGGAGATGCGGGGAGGGGGCTCTGATCTGTCAAGTCCCCATCTGAAGAGGTAGACTATAGAACCCGCTGGAACCAAGGACAGAGGGTGTTCAGGAGAGTTTGGGTGCCCTTCCCTCCAGATGTGCATGGTTAGGACCCTCAGCCAGCCAGCCTGGTAATGAGTACTTGTGGGATTCCCCCTGCACACACCACACTGCTGGGTACCATGGGAGGTAAGGGAGTACAAAGGAAATAAAAATCACCCTTCCTGCCCCCAAAGAATCGATTGTAATGGGGGAGACAAGGCACATGCATAAGAAACTGGGAACTGTGGCGAGGCACAGAATCTGCAGATACTATAGTGACAGGGCAGAGAGCAAACAAAAGGGCTCTGGTATGCACAGCGGAGGAGTGACCAGAAAAGGGAGGCAGTGCTGTGCTGTCTGTGGGCGATGGCACTGAGATGGGAGGCACCGTGTAATATTTTTCAAGTGTTTATTCTGTGCCGTTCATTTTCCATAAATTACCTGATTTTCACAGCTCTCCCATTTGAGAGTCAAGAAAGCAGAGTGCTGTCCAAGCTCATTTATTTGACTCCGGAGTCCTATTCCCTTCCACTGTGCGCCACTGTCCAGCCACTTCCTTTCACTGGAGGGACTTCTAGGATGTTCAGGCCAACACCTATGCGACCCCCCTCTCCAGCCCCAGACTGGGAGGGAGTTGCTGTTTAGTAGACTAACTGAAGTTTTCTGGCCTCAGGGGTGACCCAGAGCACAGTGTTTTCCTGTGAAGCTCACAACAGAAAAGGCCTGGCCATTTCCCGCCCGGCCACTGTTCGCCTGCAAGGTAGGAAGACAGTCAGGGGTGGGTAGATGAGGCCAGTGGCATTCTGAACCAGCCAGCCACGCAGCAGTGAGATCATTTGGCATTCCAGCCTGCCTGGGTTCTGCCAGGATCTCCAGATGAGGGGTAATTGGCACAGCTCCCGCTCCTAGTGAGAGCACCTGAGACCCTGGCACGGCTGAGCCAAGAATAGAATCCTGACATCACAGCAGATTTCCCATCACGAAGCAGAGTCCTTGGGAGGGAGGGGAAGAAGGAGCAAGCAGGAGATGGTCAAGGCTCCTGCCCAGTCTTGTTTCTGTCACTGGTGTAGAGAGAACAGGCGCAGGGGAAGCAGGCTGATGGGTGATGGGACCCAAAGGGCTGGTGCGGAGGGAGGAAGGGAGCTGCTGTGAGGAGGTCCTCTGGTTGCAGAGGCAGCTGCTTATTTCTCATTCTATATTTTGTATTTCTGTGCTGTACTGTATTTTTGTGCTGTACTGTACCCCCACGTATTATCTTCCTTTTTTTTTTTTTTTTTTTTT
>NW_022900929.1:34718578-34748986 GCF_012274545.1 Fukomys damarensis | reverse complement strand
TGGGTCCTAGAGCTTGCGAGGCAGGCGCTGGCACCACTGAGCTAAATCTCCGGCCCCTTACCTTCCAATTCTTTGGTCAGAGCCCCAGATTCAAAGAGAAGCAGAGGCTTTCCTTAGCCTCAGCACTCCCAGCTGTGAGCAGCTGTGCCCTGCCGGTTGCTTGGCCTGTGTATCCCTGTGAGCAGAGAGTGATGAGTTGCCATGTTTAAGTGGGGGCCATTCGTGGGCCTAGGAAGAATGTAGGGCTTGATCCCCATGCCTCCTCTTCCCTCTGCTCTTATCGGTGGGTACTGACTCCAAGTCCCATCCACAGCACTGCCTGCAGCCCCCTTCAACATCACAGTGACAAAGCTCTCCAGCAGCAACGCAAGCGTGGCCTGGATGCCAGGTGCTGATGGTCGAGCCGTGCTTCAATCCTGTACAGTGCAGGTAGGCTGAGGGGCCCGACAGGCTGCCCGGAACTGCCCGTGCTCCTTGTAGTTGCATAGCTGACGCTTAGTGGTAGTGGCATCATGCTTACTGCCTGTGGGGCTTGTGCCGAAGCCCTCTGCAGGTGCTTCTCCTTAGTGGAAAGAGCCCAGGACCCCATCTCTTATCATAGGGTGCTCTGGCCACTGAGAGACCCTACAGATTGGCTCAAGCCTGTGACAAGGCTGGAAAGCAAATCACTAGGGCAGCTTTGGGATACCTGCAAGAGGGGATTGTGTGTGTGTGTGTGTGTGTGTGTGTGATGATACTGGGAGATTGACATGGTATGCAAGTGCTCTATCACTAATCTATAACTCCAGCCAGCTCCAGAAGAGTTTCCTTGTGTGAGTGAAATTTGTTGTTGTTGTTGTTTTTGGTACTGGGGTTCAAACTTGGGTCCTTGCGCTTGTGAGGCAGGCAGTGGAACCACTGAGCTAAATCCCTGGCCCACGTGTGTGAAATTTTTGATGCATCTGATAATCTACACTCTTGCATTCTCTTGCCTCACCCCCCTCCCCCATGCCGAAGAAGATGAGAAGATGTTTGAGCCCTGGAAAGTAGAAAGAGGGATAAGGTGGCACCATGACCCAGAGGCAATACAGCCTTGCTCATTTTCATTTTTGCTCAAAAGGGGTTTAATGAGAAGCTTTTTTGTTTGTTTGTTTTGAGACAGGGTCTCACTGTGTAGTTGGGACTGACCTGGACCTCACTATGTAGCCCAGGCTGATCTTGAACTCACAGTGATCTGCCTGCTTCAGTCTCCCGAGTGCTAGGATTACAGGTGTGTGCCACCACGGCCAGCCCTAATGAGAAGCTTTTGAAACTGTTCTTAGAGTTCCCTGGGCAGCATGAGCTCCTGCTCTAGGCTGTACCATTTAGAGGACCCTACACTGGCCCGGCTTTGGCACAATCCTTGCTCTTGGGTAGAATCTCCAGGGCCAAGGGCACAGGTCCATCTGTATCATCCTTATTGCCATGCCATACTCTTGGCAGTCCTGGGTCTGACTGCAGGGCCTTGTGGGCTCTGTCCCGGTCCGTCTTCCCAAAGGGAACCATGTTGTGATGGGTGTGTGTTTAGAGGCAACTATCTGTGAGCAGATGGGTGCAGAGCCTGAATATGCAGCCATGTTGTCCACACCTCAGCCCCTCCTAGTGACCCTCACCGAGGGGCCAGCTCTTCCATTGCTACCACCCTGACCTGGGACTCCCAAGGGTTTGGAGAATTCTAAGGGTAAACCTGAATTTCCAGGTGATTTTGAAGATTTGTCAAGATATCAAGATGGAAACTTTTTAATAATCTGTCAAGTAAGGGCCAAGATGTAGCTCAATGAAAAAATGCATTTTTGGCATGCACAAGGCCCTGGGTTCAAGTTCCATCACTGCAAAAAAAAAAAAAGTGAGCTGATTTTCTTTTTGTTTTGTTTTTGTTTTATACCAGGGATTGAACTCAGAACCTCACACTTGCCAGGCAGGCACTGTGCCGCTGAGCTACATCCCTGGCCAGCTGATTTATAATGTTAAAATATGTAGACATACAGTTCTTTTTTTTTTTTTTTTTTTCTGGTACCAGGGATCGAACTCAGGTCCTTGTGCTTGCAAGGCAAGCAGTGGAACCACTGAGCCAAATCCCCGGCTCTAGACATATAGTTCTTGGATCTCTGCACTCTGGCACTAGGCCCCCAAAATATGTTGAGGGCCTGGTTCAAAGTGCCATGGGTTCAGTTTCCCCTGCCTTTGAGAAGCTCTGAGACTTTGAGATAAACAAGTACAAGTGGCAAGTACTTTGGAACAGCTAAGCACAAAGTACAAAGTGGCAAGAGTTTTCTGGAGTTGAAAAAGGGATATTTACAGCTAGCCGTGGGGGTGTACTCCTTTAATCCCAGCACTCTGGGAGGCTGAAGCAGAAAGATTGCAAGTTCTAACAGCCTGGGCAACCGAGTGACTTAGTGAGATCCTGTCTTAAAAAATAAAAAGGGCTGTTTATGTAGCTCAGTGTTGAGGCCCTGGGTTCAATCCCCAGTATCAGAAAAAGAAAAGAAAAAAGAAGGGGAAGGGAGAGAAAAAAGGAAGGGAGAGAAAAAAGGAAGGGAGGAATTTGCACTGAGTCTTAAAGGATGAATAGGGCAATGTTAGGATGCATCCATCTCATTCCAGACAAAAGAAAAAAAAGGAACAACACCTGTGGAGTGGGGAGGTATAGAACCAGGGGTGGGAGTTTTAAGTGCTAATGGTGGCACACACCTGTAATCCCAGCACTCCAGAGGCAGAAACAGGAGGATAGCTGTGAGTTAGAGGCCAGCCTAGGCTACTATCTACCATACCTATCCCATTGTCCTTCTCACCTTGGGACCCTCCCTCCTTTACATCATTCCTTTTCTGTTTTTCTGTAGGTAACACAGGCCCCAGGAGACTGGGAGGTCCTGGCAGTTGTGGTCCCTGTGCCACCCTTTACCTGCCTGCTTCGGGACTTGACACCTGCAACCAACTACAGCCTCAGGGTGCGCTGTGCCAATGCCTTGGGGCCCTCTCCCTATGCCGACTGGGTGCCCTTTCAGACAAAGGGTCTAGGTAAGTGACTCCCAGAACAGAGGGGCTGGACATGACTGGAGCCAGGGAGGGGTGAGTTGGTTCCAGTTTTGAAAGGAGCTACCTGAGGGAGAGTTCAGGCTTCATGGAGCCAACATTTATTGAGTGCCTGCTGTATACCACTGCATATCTCTGTGTATTTTGGTAGTTCAGATAATTAAACTGGAAAAGATAATGTGGTGATGAAGAGTGCCCTAGAAAACCCCCCTGACAGGATCTGAGAGGTCTGAAGGCTAACACAGAAGCCATGTGAATGTTTGGGGTGGGAAATGGCTACAGGGAGAGGGCAGAGCAGGTGCAAGACTGAGGAACTTGTTCCAAGTTCACTCACTAGAAGCCTGCTTGACTTTTGAGAGGAATGGGGGGGTGTGAGGCATTACCATGGTGATGAAAACAGCCTGGCTGGGGTGCTGCTGTGGCTTAGGCTTCTCCCCAGTGGTTAGAGCAGTCAGAGCCATAGGTGAGCTTTTTCCCCATCCCTGGGCTCTCTGAAATGGTCAGCTTTTGGCTGCTGGCTCCAAATGTCTGTATAGGATAGTGATGGTGGAGAAAAATCTTCACTTTTTCTCTCTGGATATAGCCCCAGCCAGAGCTCCCAAGAACCTCCACGCCATCCGCACAGACTCAGGTCTCATCCTGGAGTGGGAAGAAGTGACCCCAGAGGGCCTTTTGGAAGGTCCTCTGGGACCCTATAAACTTTCCTTATTTCAAGACAATGGAACCCAGGTAAGATAGACAGATTCCTCTACTTTGTGAGATCCCAGAGGATCAACCCTCAGGCCCCAAGCGTTAGGAAGCGCTTCTGAATGGCTCACTGCAGGGCCTGGGCCCTCCACTCCCCCAGAAGGATGCCCCTCTCCCCCTCTCTGGCCAACCGCAGCCCTTGGATTCTGCTTCCCATGGAAATTGAATCCTGTAGCCACTCAGTATGTAAAGCAGGAAGCACATTCTGGCACCAGCTGGACCAAGCACAGATAGGGCTTTATCCCTAGCTCCCCCTTCCTCCCATCCCCCACATGCAGGCTTGGTTCTGTGTTCCAGAGAGGCCTGTGCTCTATGGCCTGGAGTAGGACTATGGTGGTTCCCTGAGGCTGATTCCTCCTCTGGTCCCTAGGCTCCCACATTCCTTGCTAGAACTTTTTCTGTCCTCTGGCCCCAGCCTTAGCCTTCTTCTCAGCCTCATTGTGGGGTGGGGCTTTCCTGGCTGCAGGATGAGCTGACAGTGGAGGGGACTAAGGCCAATGTGACAGTCTGGGATCCCCAGAAGGACCTGATTGTGCGTGTGTGCGTCTCCAATGCATTTGGCTGTGGGCCCTGGAGTCAGCCACTGGTGGTCTCTTCTCACGACCATGCAGGTGAGGTAGGGGTTGGGGGTGGGTAGGGGATCAGAGCTTTTGAGGGCAGCAGCCTGGACTGGAGAGGCGAGGCTAGTGGCACCTGCCCAGTAGGCTCCCAAACTCAGTCAAGCAGTTGAAACCATAATTGTCATTTGCTCATTTTTCTTCCCTTGCTCTAAAACTGGCATGGAAATCCCTGGTCACGGTGTAGTTCACAACAGCCAGGACCTGTGACAGTCTAGGTAGAAACTCTTGGATCACTCTCTGGAGTTTTGTTTTGTTTTTTTGTTTTTGTTTTTTTGTACTGGGGATTGAGGCAGGTGGCAGCACCACTGAGCTAAATTCTCAACCCTGGAGTCTTGTTTTTTTTTCCAGCAGTACTGGGGATTGAATCCAGGGAGTGCTGAGCTATATTCCCAGTTGTTGTTATTGTTAGTATAATTTTGAGGCAAAATCTTGCTCACTTGCCCAGGCTAGCCCCAAATTTGAGATCCTCCCACCTCAGCCTCCTAAGTAGCTGAGATTACAGGTAAGTGCTGCCACACTAGGCTTTCTCAAGCCTCTTTAACCTTGGACCTGAGTCTCTTGACCAGGCCAAGCTCCCAATGGAGAAAGTCCCCAAGGGACCCCTTGGGGTCAGCCTGGCTCCTACCGCTGTCCCTCCCTCACACAGGCCAGCAGGGCCCTCCCCACAGCCCCACATCCTGGGTGCCTGTGGTCCTGGGTGTGCTCACAGCTCTGGTAACAGCTGCTGCCTTGGCCCTCATCCTGCTTCGAAAGAGGAGGAAGGAGACACGTTTTGGGTAAGGGAGTGGAGCCATGAGGGGAGGCAGGTAGTGACAGAATGCCTTGGAGCTGCCCTCCATGTCCTCGATTTCCCTTTAGGCAAGCCTTTGACAGTGTCATGGCCCGAGGGGAGCCAGCTGTTCACTTCCGGGCAGCCCGGTCCTTCAATCGGGAAAGGCCGGAACGCATCGAGGCCACACGTGAGTGGTGGAAGATTGTGGGAGGGGAAAATGGGCTGCCTGCCCTGTCCGTATTCCTTTGCCAGTTCGTTGATTTCACCAATATGTTTGAAGCATGAGGAGTCCCAGTACAGAGGAGTGGAAAGACACAGAGACCCTCCGCAAGGAGAGCTATGCTCTGTGGGCCTGGGCCGTGCAGTAGGCAGGCTGGGGTTTGGCCGGAAGCAGAGCTCCTCCCCTTTCTCACCCTCCTCCCCACAGTGGACAGCCTGGGCATTAGCGATGAGCTGAAAGACAAGCTGGAGGATGTCCTGATCCCAGAGCAGCAGTTTACTCTGGGCCGGATGCTGGGCAAAGGTGTGTGGGCTGTGGGGCTGGTGTGGGTGTGCCTACCCCGGTGGCTCTGGGTCTTCATTTGAGGTTGTAGACTTGGATCAGCTCCCATAATCGAGATATGCTGTAGGCTGCAGAGTCAGGGCCGCTTGGGGGAATGGTGGCTGGGTCCGGGGTGTGCTGAGGAGCTGCTCCCATGGTGCTCTGCTTTAATGAGAGGCAGGGGAGACTGCACCACCAGATCCAATGCCTTATGTCCTCGTGAGGGATCATCCAGGAGGGGAAGGAGTGGGGACCAGGAAGCCAAGGAGACCTCTGGGTTGGCTTGGTTTCTAGGAGAGTTTGGTTCAGTGCGAGAGGCCCAGCTGAAACAGGAGGATGGCACCTTTGTGAAAGTGGCTGTCAAGATGCTGAAAGGTGAGTGGAGAAGAGGCGTTGTGAAGAGAGGTCCCTCCCCAGTGGGAGCAGCCCTGCAGCAGGCTCTGCCTGTGCCTGAGATCTTGTGGGAAGAACTCGTGAGCCCTCATAGGGTCTGTCTGTAGTGAGTAGTTCAGAGGCATGGACCCCCAGCACTGCTCTCTGCAGGCGGCAGTGATGTCCCCAGTCCAGTCCTGGCTGCTTACTGGCGGGCCTGGGTGTATTGGGCTGCTGGACTGTCCAAGCCAGAAGGAGGGCATTCACAAGTAGGGGAATTGTTGCATAGGAACGTTCCATGGGGTTCCTCCTGCTTACAGCAAGACAGGTTCCCTGGGTCCCCTGCAAAGCTCCAGATAAGGGTTTAGAGTCAGAGCTCCAGGCACATCTCATTTTGTTCCCTCTCCACCCCATCCACTTCTCCCAGCTGACATCATCGCCTCAAGTGACATTGAAGAGTTCCTCAGGGAGGCAGCTTGCATGAAGGAGTTTGACCATCCACATGTGGCCAAGCTTGTTGGTGAGTCCACTGTGTGGCAGGCAGATAGAGAACAGGGCTAAAAGTCGTCTGTTCCGTCCATGTGAGCCGGCAGCCTGTGAGGAAAGTTGGACTTTACCTGGACTAACCGGGGGCAAAATGGCAAGGAGGGTCCTGGCCAGCATCTGCTTGTGCTCTGGCTGAGACCAGAGATCTACTGTGGGCAGAGGAGGAGGGAACAGAGAAGATGCCTGAGGATCTAGCAGCAGCAGCCGGAACCCAGCCTGTATAGACCCCAGGACAGAGTGGGTGGGACCTGGCACATGGGGACTGACATAGATAGCCGAGCTGTCCTGTGACTTCACCCTCCCTTGTCCTCAGGCGTGAGTCTCCGCAGCAGGGCCAAAGGTCGCCTCCCCATCCCTATGGTCATCCTGCCCTTCATGAAGCATGGGGACCTGCACGCCTTCCTGCTCACCTCCCGGATCGGGGAGAACCCCTTTGTGAGTGCCTGGGTGGGTATGGTCAGGAGGAAGTGGGTAGGAGAAGAGGGCTTGGAAAGAGATGAAGACCCTGCCGAGAGGGGCTGAGTGGCTTGAGCTGAGGATCTGGTTGCAAGAAAGAGGGTCTGACTTGGTTCCATTTAAGCTAATGTCCTTTTCCTCCCAAGGCTATGTGGGAATTTTAGGCTGGGCAAGGCCCTTTCTGGGAGAACAGGCTTGTGGAGCTCCAAGCGGGGGAATCTTGGTTCTCAGGTCCTCTCTCAGACTTGCCAAAGCCTTGCCTCGGGAAAGCCCTCCATCCCCTTTCCTTCTTTTCAGTCATTATGAGGACAATCTTTAGGTCTGTCCAGGGAACCCCATTCGTCCTGCCCCAGCTGGGTAGGCAGGTCCAGCCTGAGCTTGCTGTGTCTACCTACCAGAACCTTCCGCTCCAGACTCTGATCCGGTTCATGGTGGACATTGCCTGTGGCATGGAGTACCTGAGCTCCCGGAACTTCATCCACCGAGACCTGGCTGCTCGGAACTGCATGTAGGAATTCTGGAGGGCTGGGAAAGGGGACAGCAGCAGCTAGTGGCAGGCGGAGCCGGCTGATCTCAGCTCTTGCTTGTAATAGTACCTGCTGTGCATGGGGAGAACCTGGGCGCAAAGTCTTTTTGAGCATGGAGGAAGGCTGAGCCTGCCTTCCAACACCCCTTGCAGGCTGGCAGAGGACATGACAGTGTGTGTAGCTGACTTTGGACTATCCCGAAAAATCTACAGCGGGGACTACTATCGTCAGGGCTGTGCCTCCAAATTGCCTGTCAAGTGGCTAGCCCTGGAGAGCCTGGCAGACAACCTGTATACTGTGCACAGTGATGTGGTGAGTGGGGTAGCACAGATGAGGCGGTGGTATGGACGAGTGTTGGCCTGGGACACTCACAGGCCTGGCCAGGTGTTCTCTCTGCTTTGGCTACCTAGTTCTAGCACCTCTGAGCCCTAAAATGTGCTTACCCTAAAGCCCTGGCTCAGGAACCCTGGTGACACCTTGCTCCCCAACCTCTGCTCTGTCCCAGTGGGCCTTCGGGGTCACCATGTGGGAGATTATGACTCGTGGGCAGACGCCATATGCTGGCATTGAAAATGCTGAGATTTACAACTACCTCATTGGCGGGAACCGCCTGAAACAGCCTCCGGAGTGCATGGAGGAAGTGTAAGTACTGGAAAGGGCCATGCAGGAGGAAGTGGGAATCCGGGGGTTTCCCCGGCTGGCTGCCCTACTGCTGCTGGCCCCGCTTCCCACCCTCTATGCCCCATTCATCTGCCACCTCCCTGTTCTCTCTCCTTTTCCACCCCATATTTCTCATTCAAACCTTTGTTAGTCGTTCTAGTTTCTCCAGTTTCTAGGGAAAACCAGGAACCCCAGGACAGAAGGCACAGAGTCGAGCAGCAGTGCAGGTTTCCCTGTCTCTTTCCTCTTCCTTGGGCCTCCACTCTGAGGAAACCTGGTGGCAGATCTCTCTTGCCCTGAGACGGGGCCAAGCAGGGAAAACAGGGTGGCTATTCCACTCTGCTAGCATGGCAACAAGGGATGGGAGCTGGGTTCCTTTCTTAATTTTGGCCTCTTGGGGGAGTGGAAGGGACTCGGAATTCTGCAAAGAAGGGAACGGTTGCCTCCTTTCCCCATTGCCAGCCCAGGCCCTGGGGAACAGGGCAGGGTTGTGGTCCTACCCACTGCAGCGTGTTGTTGTCAACCTCCTGCAATGAGGTGGTGTAAGTGCCATTCCTTTTAGGTGGGCGCTGAAGGTATTCTTTCAGATAATCCTCTTCTAACACTAAGAGGAAAATACTGTTATTGTCCCCATTTTGTGGATGAGAAAATAGGATTAAAGAGGTAAAGTAACATGGTCGAGGTCACACAGCTATCACATGAATGAGTTGGTATTGGAACTGAGATCCCTGTGGATTGTAGAGTATATGCTCTCCACCATGAAACCAGCTGCAATTGGTCTGTTCTGGTCTTAGCCCCTGACTTCATCCAAGCCGGGATGCCCCTGGCCCCTCAGAAGACCTCTGGCTAGTACCAGTGGGGTGGAGTCCACAGCGACCTGGGGAAAATAGGCTCCTTTTGTGGCGGTGGCATTAGACTCTCTAGCGGATTGAGGTGGAGGAAGGCAGGGTCTGAGTGGGACCTTTCTCCAGTGTAGGTATTTTGAGGTGCCCAGAACCTCATGGATGGGTACCTGAGATGGAAATCTGAGTACACAAGCTAATCTGCCCCTCCTGTTCGTTTGGGGCTGTTCAGGGATGAATAGGGACTGGAAGCTCAGGTGTCCCTGAGGCTCAGCCTGTCGTGGCCCTTCCTGAAGCCCCTGGACAGCGGGCAGAGGCCCTGGCTTAGCTTCTTCCGGCCGGGGTTGCTGTTGTCTATGGAGGGTGGGCAGTCATTGGTGGACAGGTGCCAGCTGGCTCCCGGCATAGTCTAGAGCATGGATCCTGGCTTGGCCATGTACCCCTGGCCCTGGCCCATTCCCACGGCCTGCCAAGTGTCTGGTGAGATTCTTCCTGTCATGGGGGCCCTCTCAGAGGGCTGATGTGAGAAGCATTGCTCTGATTATAGGATGTTTGGTTTGGTTGTTGAGGCAGAATTTTGCTGTTCAGTCCACTTGGCCTAGAATTTCCCGTGTAGCTCAGGCTAGTATTGAGCTCATAAGCCTTATGCCTTAGCCTCCCAAGTGCTCCCATCCCATTGTTTTTTTTTTTTTTTTTAATACCAGGGATCAAACTCGGGTCCTTGTGCTTGGGAGGTAGGCAGCGGAACCACTGAGCTAAATCCCCATCCCACATCCCATTAGGTTTTAGGGGTTGTTTTCTTTTTCTTTTTCCTGAGTTCATTCCTAGGGAACAGTGATAGGCTGCAAAGAATCTGTAAGGCTCCGAAAGTAGTCTACACAGGAGGGTTTCTGCCAGGGGCAGAAGGCTGGAAGTTCTCCTCAAGTTCTCAAAGGTATCTGGACCATGAGGAAGGATTTAAGAGTACTTGTGTGGGTGCTGCCTCATGAGGATTTGGAAAAAAACTAAGCCTAAGTCTAGGGCTAGGAGGAGCTCTGTGGAAGAAACTTGCTGAGCATGCCCAAGGCCCTGGGTTCTGTCCTCAGGACTGCAAAACAAAGAGATTGAGACAAACCAAGCCTGACTCCAGGCCGAATTCGATGAGACAGAAATTCTCTTAGTACCACCCCAAGACAGTTTAGGAGAAACTTAGGACCAGCCCACCTGGCTTCAAATCGTGGCCCTATTACTTTCTTTTTGTTGTTGTTGTTGTTGTTTTTTGAGACAGGGTCTCACTATGTAGTCGAGACTGACCTGGAACTCACTATGTAGCCCAGGCTGGTCTTGAACTCACAGCGATCCTCCTGCCTGAGCCTTGCAAATGCTGGGATTACAGGCGTGCGCCACCATGCCTGGCTCGTGGCCCTATTACTTTCTTTCTGTGTGACTTTTGTCAGAGTTCCTTGGGCCGGGGATTTAGCTGTGGTGTTGTGCCTGCCTTGCAAGTGCAAGGTCCCAAGTTTGATCCCCAGTACCCCCCACAAAAACAAAGTTCCTTAACCTCTCTGTGCTTCAGTTTCCACATTTGTAGAAGTATGGCTTTTTCCTTCCCTCCCTTCCTCTTTCCTCCTTGTTTCTTGTTACTGGAGATGAAACCCAAGAATGGTGTACTGCTGATCTACATCGCCAGCCATTTTTATTTTTTATTTTGAGACTAGGTCCCTTTTGCCAAGCTGGCCTTGAATTTATGATCCTCCTACTTCAGCCTCCCATGTAGCTGGAATTATAGGTGTATACGACTGAACCTAGCTAGGGATTGCTTTATTTCATAGATGTTATGAGAATTAAATAACTTAATAAATATGAAATACTTAGAGGAGTGCCTGATACATACTGAGGCTCCCAGAGTCCTGGGATTACAGATTATAGGTGTGCACTTGGCTGGGCCTCTGCTTTTTTTCTTTTTCCTCAGTACGGGGGATCGAACTCAGGTCCTTGAGCTTGCGAGGCAGGCAGCAACACCACTGAGCTAAATCCCTGGCCATTGGGCCTCTGCCTTTGAAGGAAGGGCTATTCCCTCCCCTTACTCTTCTCTCTGCCGAAGGTACGATCTCATGTACCAGTGCTGGAGTGCCGACCCAAAGGAACGACCCAGCTTCACATGCCTGCGGATGGAACTGGAGACCATTCTGGGCCACCTGTCTGTGCTGTCCAGTAGCCAGGACCCCTTGTACATCAACATTGAGAGGGCAGAGGAGCCCGCCGAGGGCAGCAACCTGGAGCTGCCCTGCAGTGACCAACCTGGCAGTGGAGCTGGGGATGGCAGTGGCATGGGGGCAGTGGGAGGCACCCCCAGTGACTATCGGTACATCCTTAGCCCCAGGGGGGCAGCTGAACCGCCAGGGCAGGCTGAGCCGCAGCCGGAGAGCCCTGTCAATGAGGCCCAGAGGCTGCTGCTCTTGCAGCAAGGGCTCCTGCCCCACAGCAGTTGTTAGCCTGCAGGCAGGGCCAGCCGGGCTGCCCAGGCAGTAAGGGTGGAGGCTCCTGTGGAAGCCCTCCCGAGCTGTACTGGGGCCTGGACTCACCAAATCCCAATCCCAGTTCTTCCTGTGGCCGCTCCATGGCTTGCCTGGTGTCAGTTCAGGCCTTGGCTTGGAGAATGTGGCCCAGGCCTGGTTGCCTGAACTCAGGCAACTGGCAGGAGGGAGGGGGTGGTTATGTTTCCATGGCTACCATGGGTGTGGATGGCAGTGGGGGGAGAATGGATGCAGCCCTGTGGGCCCCCACCCTCCAGCTGAGTTGCCCCTGCTGCTTTAGTGCATGTCTTGAGCCACCAAGCCTGGGGGCTCAGTGATGCCCACCACATTGGGGTTTAAAGGCCAGGTTTGCCCCTCCTAGGCACAGAGATGCCCTTGTATTCCCTTGTAGGTAAGAATTAGAAAGGGGTTAGTATAGGCAGATCCCAGTGGGACACTCTCAGGCAGGTCTGAATCCTTGTCTCTACCTTGATTCCCACCCTTCCTGTGCTGGGAAAGGTGGTGGGAGGGTGCTTTCATGAAGCTGGCTGGGCCTTCTGCAGCGTGCAGGGTGCCACTGAGCTCCTCAGGAAGGACAGGAGGGGCTGGCCCCGGAATAGGGAGGAGGAGCACAGGAGCCCTTGTCCAGGCCCCATAGTCTGTCAGAGCATGCTATCAAAACTCCTGAGACTAACAGGCAGCTGTGTCTGAGCCCAGCCCCTCCACACTAACTGGAATCTTCTGTCCCAAGTCTCCAGAGAACAAACAGGCCTTCGAGCTGGTGTGGGGAGCTGGTGTGGGGTGCCGGTGAGGGGTCTGCCGGGCTGGGGGAGCCTCGTGGGATGCGTGGGGGCAGGCCCTTGTTGGGTGGACATTTTCCAAGCTGTTACCTGCTGTTTAAAAACAAATAAAATCGAAGACTAAAGAACCAAGGCTTTGCCTCATAAATGTTTGTTTTTTTTTTCAGATCACAAAAATGAGGCATCTCTGCTCGGATAAAAGTCTGAAAAGAGATGCCAGAATGTTAGCAGCTGTTGTCTTTATGGGAGGTGATGAGGGGGGCATTTTCTTCATGTTTTCCAGTTTCTGCATTGAACACAAAATGCTTTTGTAATTAGATAAGACCCCAATAAGTCTCACCATTATTAGAGATAATACATAGTTCTTTGCAAGACAGTTAGAAAAATGCAGAAATCATAAAAGATGCCAGTTACCCATAATCCTACCATGCAGTGATAACTACCATTAATTTTTAAAATTTTTATTTTATCCCATCCCTTCCCGCCCCCTCCCATTCCCTATGTACAAAAGCTTTGTCTCCATTGCACTGATCTTTTGAAAATGCAAATATTTTGGCAAGGTTTATTTTTGTTGGGGAGGATTGGAGATTGAACACAAGGCCTTCACGTTGGGCCATGTATCCAAACTTTTTTTTAAAGCAAATCCTTTGTTGGTATACACAATAATGACAACACTTATAGGGAATTTGCACCTGTACATGGTAAATCTTGCTGCTTCTGTTTCCATTCCTACCCTCCATTCAATTCCTCTTCCCTTTATTTAAAAAAACTTTGTTAAGCCAGGCATGGTGGTGCATGCCTGAAACCCCAGCACTCAGGAGGCTGAGGCAGGACAATCACTGAGTTCAAGACCAGCCTGGGCTACATAGTGAGTTCTAGGCCAGTCTCAACTACATAGTGAGACCCTGTCTCAAAAACAAAACAAAACAAAACCAAAAAGCTTTGTTTCCATTTTTTCCTGTTTTTTTCTTGTCCTTTCTCCTTCCCCCTTGTCCTCTTTCTCATTTAAACATTTTCTTCCTATTTCCCAATATCTGTTTAACAGTTTGATCCTTATTTTCTCTTTCAGTTTCTTGCACCAGAGAAACAATTTAGTATTCAACCATGTGTCTGATTTATTTATTTATTTATTTTTGGAGGGTACCAGGGATTGACCTCGGGTCCTTGTGCTTGCGAGGCAGGTGGTGTGTCTGATGTATTTCATTTAAGAGTATGGTCTCAAAAAAACAGTGTGATCTCAAGGTACATTCATTAGCTATAAATGTCTCAAGCTCATTCTTTATGGCAGAGTAGTGCTCCATTGTATAAAAAAATCTGTTGATGAGCACTTGGGTTGTTTCCAAGATTTAGCTATTACAAATTGTGCCACTATAAACATGGGTGTGCATGTATCGCTGTGGTGTGATGCTTTTAATTCTCAGGAAGATACCAAGAAGGGGAATGGCTGGATCCAATGGAACCTCTAGTTTTAGTATTTCAAGGAATCTCCACACTGATTTCCATAGTGGTTGCACAGTCTACACTCCCACCAGCAATGGAGTAGTATGCCTTCTCCTCACAGCCCCACCAGCACTTGTTACTGGTTGATTATTTATTTCGGGACTAGGATTTGAACTCAAGACCTTGTGCTTGCGAGGCAGGTGTGGTACCACTGAGCTAAATCCCCAGCTCCTGGTTGATTTCTTGATAGCAGCCATTCTTTCTGGAGTGAGATGGAATCTCAGCATTGTTTCAATTTGCATCTCTCAAATGACCAACGACGTTGAACACTTTTTCATATATTGATTTTCCATTTCTACTTCATCTGAGAAGTGTCCCAGACTTTTTTTAAAAGACAGTATTGCTAAATCACTAAGTTGCCCAAGTTGGGCTCAAACGCGATCCTCCTGCCTCAGCTTTGCAGAGTGCTGAGATTGCAAGCATGTGCCACCGTGCCCAGTGATAAAGTTCCTTATCTAGGAAGAAAGAGGCTGTCACTGTGGGTCTCCTACCCTTTATCAGGCTTTCCTGCCACTCTTGGGACTAGAGGCTATCCTCACCTTGTCACACCTGCCTGGAAATGTGAGAAATTTCCCAGGGAATAAGTGGCCAGAGAGAGCGATGAATCTCTTGAGAACTAGAAATAAGAGTAGTGGGGTGGGGTTGACTTCCACATAGTTTCACCTGAACTATGTAGCTTAGCTTTCAGAGCAAGCTAAAAACAGGAGGTGTGGAAGTTGGGACCCTGGTGAGGGCACTGGGAGACACTGTGGAACACAGGTGTTGCTTTGCCAGCCCAGGGCAGTGAAAGGGACCAGCCTTTCTGAAAGCAAATATCCTGAAAAACCTGTTGCTGCTTCTCCAATTCTGATTCCCACCGAGATCATGAGAGAGAATTAACTTCCAGGCAAATAGCTTTCAGAGTTCTTCCTGTGATTAGCTTCTTTTGGTATGGGGGATCAAACTCAGGACCTTGTGCTTTTGATGCAGGCATCAGAACCACTGAGCTGAGTCCCGGCCCTTCCCGTGATTAGCTTTAACTGCCAGTGGCAATTCTCTGTGAAGTAAGGCTGGGAATTATGGATGGGGAAGAGCTTCCTCTCATGCAAGTGTCTGCCACTAATGGGTGCCTGTATAGTCCCATGTCCCTGGCACAGGGTTTCATGTGCACTCTCATTTAATACAGCAATCCTGCCAGTAGAAGAGAGAACAAATTATCTGCCAGAGGTCGGGCGGAGAGGCAGCGTAACTTGTCCGTGGTTACGCAGCTGATGAGTGGCAGATTCAGGTTTAAACCTCACTGAGTCAGAAATGGAAACTGGTCTGGGGGTTTAGCTCAGTGGTGCCACCGCCTGCCTTGCAAGGGCAAGGACCTGAGTTCAATCCCTGATACCAAAAACAAACAAACAGAAATGGAACTTGTGCAACTCCTTCCCCCACCACTCCAAAGAACATCCTTTGATTTTGCTGTGATCATTCATCTTTCACGCTTTTGAATGAATGCAGGTCAGTAGTAAGCACACTTCAAAATGCATAGGAGCAGGACATGGTGGCACATGGCTGTAATTCCAGCACCTGGGAGGCTGAGGCAGGAAGATTGCCACAAATTGGAGGCCAGCCTGGAATACATAGTTCAAGCGAAGCCCGAACTGCATAGCAAGACCCTCTCAAAAACAAACAAATAAACAAACAAAACGTTCCCTTGAAGTTCTTGTGTTGGAAACATAATCTCCAAATTCACCCATTGGTGGTATTAGGAGGTCCAGCCTTTGGGATGTAAATAGGGTTAGATAAGGTCATGAGGATGAGGCCCTATGAAAAAAAAAAAAAAAAAAAAAGTTTAACAGCAACTGTCCTTTTATATTTCCCACACAGGTGTCACCTCCAGGTCATCCTATCAAAAACCTGCTCAAGGTATCTATCTCAAGACTTCCTTGTGCAGGGCTTTGAGAACTGTGCATGTGTCCTGGAATGAATAGATCACACCTCCTTTCCTATCTATTCCTAAACATACCCTACTTCCTGTTGGGTATATATGGTATAGTATGTTGTGATGGTTTGAGTGTGTGTGAGTTGGAGACGAAGTTTCTGGGTTTAGTGTCTTCCCCATTCCAAGCTTAGCTAGGTTTTGTGAGTGAGTGTGTGTGTGTGTGTGTGTGTGTGCGTGTGTGTGAGATAGGGTCTGGCTATGTAGTTCAGGCTGGCCTCAAACTCACAGAGATCCTCCTGCCTCAGCCTCCCATATGCTGGGATTACGGGCATGTACCACTACAACTAGCCAACTATGGGGTGTTTTTTGTTGTTATTGTTTTTTGTTTTTTTGAGACAGAGTCTCCCTCTGTAGTTCAGGCTGGCCCTGAACTTACTTACCATGTAGCCCAGGCTGGCCTCAAACTCATGGCAATCCTCCTGCCTTAGCCTCCTGAGTGCTGGGTTTATTTTAAATTTTTATTTATTTTTTTGTGTCACTCTGTAGTTCAGCCTGGCCTTGAACTCACTATGCAGCCTAGGTGGCCACAAACTTATGGTGATCCTCCTGCCTCAGCCTCAGGAGTGCTGGGATTCTAGGTATGCACAACCATGCCCAGCTTTAATTGTGTTTTTACATTTCTGAAGATTGAATTCAGGGCTTCCTGCATGCTAAAAAGTAATCGACCACAGAGCTACACACTAAAATTCTCAAGAGTTTTGGTGGTTTTTGTTTTTTTGGTGCCAGCGATCAAACTCAGGACGTTGGGCTTGGAAGGCAAGAGGCAAAACAACTGAGCTAAATCCTTGGCCCAAGAGGTGTTTTGTTTTGTTTTGAGATGGGCTCTCCATATGCAGTATAGCAGAGACTGGTCTCAAACTCACTACATGGCCAGCCCAGGCTGGCCTGGAATTCAGCAGTTCTCCTGCCTCAGTCTCCAATCTCTGGGACTATGGATGTGTGGTAGGTTTAAGCATAGTTTTAAAACTCCTATATTTTCTTCTAGTGCTTCTAAGATTTATTCTTTAGTCCCTCTTTCCTTTTCTTGTCCTTTCTTTTTCAGTGCTGGGCACTAAACTCAGGGCCTTTGCAATAAGCTATAGTCCCCAGGCCCCTTTTTATTTTGGAGGGACAAGTTCTCTCTAAATTGTTAAATTGCCCTAGATGGGCTCAGATTTGCCATTCATCTACCTCAGCCTCCCAAAGAGCTGATTAAAGGTATGTGCCACCATGCCTGGATGCTGGTATTTTCCTTTGATTCTTCTGATATTTATTTTGGGAATTTGGTGGTGGGGGTACCAGGAATCGAACTCAGGACCTTGTGCTTGCCAGGCAGGCATGGCATTGCTGAGCTAAATCCCTGGGGCTATATTTATTTTGGAGTAAGAAATTAAAATTGGCCGGGTGTGGTGGCACACACCTGTAATCCCAGCAAGAGGGAAGCTGAGGCAGGAGGATTGCCACAGGTAGGCCAGCCTGGGCTACATAGTGTGTTCAATGCCAGACTGAACTGCACAGTGAGACCCTTTCTCAAAAAAAAATTAATTTGTTAATAATTAACATATGTATTTTTTATTTTTTCCAGACTCTACCTAATTTCTACTCCCCTCTCCCTTTTCACAGTGTTAGGGATTGACCCGGGGCTTCATGAAAGGCAGGTGAGCATTCTACTACTATCCAACCCTTCTGAATTGTACTTTGAGATAGGGTCTCACTAAATTGCCTAGGCTGGACTCAAACTTGTGCCATTCCTGCTT
The DNA here is from genome assembly GCF_012274545.1 of Fukomys damarensis. NCBI lineage: Eukaryota > Metazoa > Chordata > Mammalia > Rodentia > Bathyergidae > Fukomys > Fukomys damarensis. The sequence continues at coordinate 34,731,352 of NW_022900929.1, read as the reverse complement.
TAGCCTCCTAAACATCTGGGATGATAGGTGTTCGCCACCCCGCCAGGCTCCATTTCCACATATAGAAACATCACGTAGTTTTCTTACGTGTTCCTCTGATGTCTCTGCAGTGTTCTTCCAGGTTTAACGAGTACCGGGGCAGGACATGGCATGCTCGCAGCTTTCAGAAGGAATGTGACTCTCCCAAGGGTTACAGAAAAACAATTTGCGGATAGTGTCGTCAGCAAGGTTTGCCCTCAGAATCACAGCCCAGGATCTACCTGCTTCATCTTTCCAGGGGGGAGGGTGGGGCTGAAGCTCTGAGTACTGGGAAGAGAAGGAACAGGCTGGTCGGCTCTTTTTTTTCTGCCACAAGTAATAGGCCTCAAAACCCTGCTGATTCCACTTTCCTAGTCCTTTTTCCTTCCTTCCTTTCTCTCCACACCCCCTTTCTTTCCTTTCTAAAAACTGTTTTTGTTTTTTGAGAGATGATCCTGCCCAGGTTGGCCCTGAAATCAAATTCAGGGCCTATAGCATGCCAGGCAAATTTTCGACCACTGAACTATTTATTCCCCCAATCTTTTCTTTTCTGGTTTTTTCTCTTTCTTTCTTTTTTTTCCTTCTTATCGGGGATCGAACTCAGTACCTTGGGCTTGCGAGGCACCACTGAGCTAAATCCCTGGCCCTGTTTTTGCTTTTGAGACAGGGTCTCCCTGTGCAGTCCAGCTTGCCCTTGAACTCACTATGTAGCCCAGGCTGGCCTTAAACTTATGTAATCCTCCTGCCGTAGCTTCCCAAGAGTGCTGGTATTACAGGTATGCAGCACCACACCTGTCTTCCTCCCAGTCTTTCCAATTTTCTTTTTCTTTTTTTCCTTTTTCTGCCTAAACAACCCCCACTCTACTCTAGCAGCATCCTCAGACCTCCCCAGCCAGTGTGGGATGTGACTTCTGAGTTCCCACTGCTCCTCTGAGATTGTAATAATTATATCACGCTAAGTAAGTAAGTAAGTAAGTAAATAAATAAATAAATAAATAAATAGGGCTGGGGATTTAGCTCAGTGGTTCTGCCACCTGCCTTGCAAGCGCAAGGTCCCAAGTTCAATCCCCAGTACCAACCCCCCCTAACCAAACAAACAAACAGCAAATAAATAAATTAGAAACTGGGAGCTGGGCATGATGGCTATCCTAGCCCTCTGGGAGGCAGAAGGTTAACAAGTTTGAGTCCAGCCTGGGCAACTTAGCAAGACCCTGTCTCAAATAATAAATAGCAGCAAGTGCTGGGGATCTGACTCAGTGCAAAGGGCCTGGATCCAACCCCCAGTACCCCATACACACAAAAAATCATTTTTTACTTGCTAAAATTGTCTTTATAAAATGCAGCAGGGCATGATGGCATACTCTGGGAGACTGGGGCAGGAGGATGGGAAGTTCAAGCCCAGTCTGGGCAAATTAGGGATTTAGAGGGGCTGTTGTAATGCGAAAAATAAGAAGGGGCTGTGTTTTTATCCCTAGTACTGGAGGGGAGGGGATGGGGACCAGGAAGAAGGAGGAAGAGGAGGAAGAAGAGGGAGAGGAGGAGGCAAGGAAGAGAGAGGAGGAGGAGGAGGAGAAAGAGGAGGAAGTGGAGGAAATATTTCTACCAGTGCTTCCAAGAAGTAGCTTCCCAGCATCTGCACTGTCTGGAAATCAGGTGTTGCACACTTGAGCATCACTTGAATGGCGTGGTCTCTCCCAGCCTTGCTGTTGTTTCTTTTAGATCCTGGGCTCTTTTTGCTACCTGTTAGTTAGCTGGTGCTGTAATCATCGCTCCTCACTCTGTCCAAGCAGAAATACCATGCTTGGTGGCACATGTCTATTATCCCAGCACTTGGGAGGCTGAAACAAGGGGATCTCTGTGAGTTGGAGGACAGAATGGACTACACAATGAGTTCAAGGCCAGCCTGAACTACATAGCGAGACCCTGTCTTAAAATTTTTTTAAAAATTTTAATTTTGGAGCAAGTTCTCCCTAATTCTCTAAATTGTCAAGGGTAGACTTGAACTTGGGCTCCTCTGCCTCAGCCTCCCAGTGCTGCCATGTGCTGCCATGCCTGGCTGAATTTTCCTCACATTAACACATTTAACCTCTTCACGATAGTCTGGGGTGAAGAGTCTTTCTGCTGTTGTCATTTGCCTGTTGTCATAGTTAGGGATCCAACACAAGACTCCTACTGTTACCACCAGCTCCACTGCCAGCCTCCCGGAGTAGACTAATAATCCCATTTCGCTGCAGGAGCGCATGTACTACTTTCCCGGTGAGACACAGCAACTTCCTGCACCACCTGCATAACAGCAAATCCTCTGCTTTCGTCTCTTAACCAGAAAGCTGTTTTGTGAAAATTAGTACTACTTTTTCTTTTTCACTGCTGGTATCTGCCCTGGAACACTGCATGTTCTGGGCCAGCAACTGCTGTGCCACAGCCCTGCTGGAAGGGCTGTCACCCTCACACCTCTGTGTGGAAAGGGAGATCTGAAATAATCTCTTAATTTAAAAATTAATTTTTAGGGGCCGGGGATTTAGCTCAGTGGTTCCACCGCCTACCCTGCAAGCACAAGGTCCTGAGTTCAATCCCTGGTGCCAAAAATAAATAAATAAATAAAAAGTAATTTTTGCTGTGTCAATTGAACCCATGGTCTTGCACACACGAGACATCGTTTTGTTATTTTTGTTTTCTGTTTTTTGAGACAGGGTCTCCATGTAGCCCACACTGACCTCGAACTCACAGCGATCCTCCTGCCTCAACTTCTTGAGTGCTGGGATTACAAGTGTGCAACACCACTGATATTTTTAAAATTATAAAATATTTTGAACACTCAGAAGAATTTTGAGGTAAGTGTAACAAACTCCTATATATCCATTACCCAGCATCAAGAAATCTTAATCTTTTTCCTTTTTTATTTTTTTCATGCTAGAGATAGAATCCAGGGGCTTGCTGTACAGTACCATATGCTCTACCACTATTTTACCCCCAATCCTGATTTTATTAAAGAAGTAAAGTCTAGGCCAAACCTGTTGGCACATTCCTATAATCCCAGCATGGGGGAGGCTGAGGCAGGAGGATTGCCACAAGTTTGAGGCCAGTCTGGGCTACACAGTGAGTACAAGTTCAGCCTAAACTTCAAAGTGAAACCCTATCTCAAAAGAAAAGAAAGAGAGCCTAGGTAGACACATTTGAAGTCTTCCACATACTAGATATTACTGCTCTCTAATCTGTGTTCTCACTCCAGACATAGATTACTTGAAATTGGTTACTTTCCCTGTATGTTTTATGCTTTTGCTACATTCATATATCCACAAGCAAAATATAAATACATTTATTTAATGAATTAACTGCTTTAGTAGGGATGGAACACAGGGCCTTCTCATTGAACTGCATGCTGAGCCCTATTTATTGATTTATTTATATAGAGATAGGATCTCACTATGTAGCCCAGGCTTTCATCAAACTCACAGTGATCCTCTTGCCTCAGCCTCCTGAGTGTTGGGGTTAAAAGTGTGTATCAAGGGCCGGGGATTTAGCTCAGTGGTTTTACTGCCAGCCTTGCAAATGTAAGGTCCCGAGTTTAATCCCTGGTACCAAAAAGAAAAGATAAAAGTGTGTACCACCACAGGCAACTTGAATCCTTTTAAAAAATATCGTTTGAAGCTGGGCATGGTGGCGCACGCCTGTAATCCCAGCACTAGGGAGGCTGAGGCAGGAGGATCCCTGTGAGTTCGAGACCAGCCTGGGCTACATAGTGAGTTCCAGGTCAGTCTCGACTACATAGTGAGACCCTGTCTCAAAAAACAAAAAAAATCATTTGTGTGCTGAGGATTTAGCTGGTGGTTCCACCACCTGCCTCAGAAGCACAAGGACCAGAGTTCAACCCCTGGTACACACACACACACACACACACACACACACACACACACACACACACAATTTCTTTGTTTGTTTGTTTGAAATCTAGTTCAGGGCCTTGGGCTTGCCAGGCAGGCACTGCACTGCTGAGCTACTTCCCCAGCCCATATTCTTTATATTTTATTTGAGGCAGGGTCTTGCTGAGTCACTAAGTTGTCCAAGCTGGACTCAAATTTGAGGTTCTCTTGCTTCAGCCTCCCAAAGTGCTGGGATTGTAGGTATGTGCCATCATGCCTGGTTTAATTTATTTTCATGATTTGCCCACTTTCATATGTAGGTCTAGTTCAGCCACTTAAACTTCTGCATAAAGTTCAAGTTCATTCTATGAACACAGCACAATTTGTTCATCATCCTGTGGATGGATATTTCATTTCTACTTTTTTGTAATTCAGATAATGCTACTGTGAACTTTTGTTTTGTTTTGTTTTTTGAGACAGGGTCTCACTCTGTAGTTGAGACTAACCTGGAACTCACTGTGTAGCCCAGGCTGGTCTCAAACTCACAGCAATCCTCCTGCCTCAGCCTCCCGAGTGCTGGGATTACAGGTGTGTGCCACCATGCCCGGTGTGAACTTTATGTTTTTATTGTGCTGCTGAGCAAGTGTGCTATCAAGCCACACACCCCACCTTTTATTCCCCAGCAGTAGGAATTGAACCCAGAGCCTTCCATATTTGAGGCAGGTGCTCTACCACGGAGCTACAATCCATCCCTTTTTAACTCTTTTCACAATTTTGCTTCAATTCCATGACATTTATTTTTGAATGGGGCCTCACTGTGTTGCCCAAATTGGCTTCAAATGCACAATCCCCCTGCCTCAGGAACAGCTGGCATTACAGACTTGTACCATCTTGCCTTACCTTTCTTTCTTTCTTTTTTTTTTTTTTTGAAACAGGGTCTTACTAAATTGAGACTGACCTGGAACTCACTTTGTAGCCCAGGCTGGTCTGGAACTCACATCAATCCTCCTGCCTCAGCCACTCGAGTGCTGGGATTACAGGTGTGCGCCACCACGCCCGGCTGCCTTTATTTATTTATTTATTTTCAGTACTGGGGAATGAACACAGGTATACTACAACAGCTACATTTTTTTTTTTTTGAGACAGAGTCTCATTAATGTATCCTGGCAATTCTCATGTTTCAGCCACTTGACTGGGACTACAGGCTTATGCCACCAGCCCAGTCTGGATTTTTTTTGTGTGGGGGGAGCTGGCCTCCAATTTTCCATGAGCCTCCTGCCTCAGCCTCCAACGTGCTGTAACTAGAGGCATGCACCATCATACCCAGCTCCAGTCAGACATTTTTGCTTAAATCTCCTTCTAACCTGAAAGAGAGATTCTCAAGATGGACCCTAGGACTACTGTGGAGATCCACTTGCCAGTTACTCCAGAGCCCTCAAAGTGGCTGTATGAATGACATTTCCCCAGCAGTGACTGAGAGTTCTTGTTACTCCACATTCTCAGTAGTATTTAATATTATCAGATGTTTTAATATTTAACAATCTGATGGGTGCGAAATGTTATCACTAATTACTTGGAAGTTTGGGCACATTTTCAAATATTTATAGGATACCAGGATTTTCTTTTTTTGTCTATAGACTTGGCCCATTTTTATGTACTGACTGTAGAAATTCATTACATGTTCTGAGCTAATTTCATGTCAGTTATATTCATAACACAGTCCTCTTTTAATTTAATTTAATTTTTTAAAGACATGCTATGTAGTTCATGCTGACTTTGAACTCGCTATGTAGCCCAGGCAGGCCTAAAACCCGTGGCAAACCTCCTGCCTCAGCCTCCCAATGCTGGGATTTCAGGTGTGCACCACCATGCCTGGCTGAAACAGTCTTCTTGTGATTTGTCTTTGTATGTTATCTTTGTTGTACAGAAGTTTTCTTTTTCGGTACTAGGGATTGAACCCCCGCCTTCACACTGAGCCACTTCCCTAGCCCTTTTTATTTTTATATTGGGACAGTTTCTTGCAATATAATCCAGTTGGCCAGCCTGGAATTGGACCTTAGATCCTTCTACTTTGGCCTGCGGAGCCCATGAGGCCTGGTTCCATCCAGTCTGGGGCTCCCAGTCTGTTTCTGGCCCCGCCACGGCCAGCCACTGGCCGCAAGTGCAGGAAGCGTGGGGTCCCTGAGGTGCAGTGCTTGGGCTGGGGCTGACCAGCCAGCCCTAAGTGCAGGACTCACTGGCACTGCAGCCTTCCCAAGCTTTTCCCTAGAGCTAAGGGCTCCATGGGCCTGGCTTCCAAGTTTCCTTGGGAAGAGGGTTTCTAAAAAGGCTGCTCTGTCATTAAATATTAAATTTACAATATCCACTTCCCTGCAGCAAGCTGCTTCATACAAAGTCAGAGCTCCATATTCTAGTGATTGTTATGGTGGCAATGCCAGTTTGTTGTTTTTGATACAGGATTTCCCTCTTCCCTCCCCTTCTCCTCCCTCCTCTTTCTTCCCTCCTGACCCCTTGCTATGGATGAAATCCAAGGCCACATTTCCAACCCCATTGTACCAATTTCTTTTCTTTTCTTCTTCTTTTTTTTTTTTTTTTTTTTGTACTGGGGATTGAACTCTAGTCCTTGTAATTACAAGGCAAGTGGTAATTCAGGTTGACCTCAAAATCACTATTCAGCCTAGGCTGCCCTCTCAACTTGTGGAGATCCTCCTGCAGAACCTGTGCCATCCCAGCCAGCTCTATCTAACTAAACTCCCTATAATAGGAGATCACAGGGAGATCTAGGCCAGACTGGGCCGCATAGTGAGTTCAAGGAGATAGAAATTAATGTACACTCAAAAAGGGACTGGGCTGTTAAGGAAGTCAGCAAAAGTTAGAGATATCAGAATTGTGGCTGGAGCCTCATCCGAAGAAGGCCAGGCCTCAACATAAAGTTCCAGGGGTCGGACTTGCATCCTTCCCTGTGGGATCAGTAGAACTGTACAGTAATAAGTACCAGATATGCATCAGATGGGTGAGCAGAACACCTGGATCCACCCTTCCCAAAATACTCCTGTTTTAGAAGTCATAGAGTAGTGTTAGTGGACATCCTTGTCATGTTCCTGGTTTTAGAGTGAAAGCTTTCAGTTTTTGTCTATTTAGTATGATGTTGGTTGTTGGTTTGTCATAGATGGCTTTTAGCAGATTGAGATAAAGACCAACTTCCCAACTTATTACAACTTTCTGTGGGGTTTTTATTGTGAATGGGTATTGGACTTTGTCAATACCTCTCCATCTATTGAGAGGATCATATGGTTTTTATCCTTGGCTCTGTTATAATATGGTATATCATATTTATTGATTTGTGTATGTTGAACCATCTTTGCATCCCTTGGATGAATTCTTCTTGGTCGTGGTGTACAACCTTCTTGATGATTTGCTACATTCTGTTTGCCAGCATCTTATTGAGGATTCTTGCATCTATGTTCATTAGGAAGATTGGCCTGTAGGTCTGTTTTTTGGTTGGGTTCTTCTCTGGTTTTGGTATCAGGGTAATGCTTGCTTCCAGTTATGAATTTGGGAGTATCGCTTCCCTTTCCATTTCATGAGAGAGTTTGAGAAGTAGTGGTATTAGGTCTCCTCTAAATTTCTTGTAGAATTCAACAGTGAATCTGTCAGGGCCAGGGCTGGGGATGTAGCACAGTGACAAGCATGAGGCTCTGAGCTTGGTTCCCAGAATCAAAAAAGGAAAAAAAAAAAAAAAAGTCTGGCAGGGCCTGGGCTTTTCTTTGTTGGCAGATTTTTAATTACATTTTCAATTTCATTGACTGATATTGGCTTATTTAGAATTTTCAACTACTTCAACTTTGTGATCACCCCTTACAGCAAGAGGTGGAACACGATTACTAATATTTCTAACAGCTACTTTGATATTATAAAGCTATCCAGGGCCAAGGATTTAGCTCAGTGGTTCTAGTGCTTGCCTCCCAAGTGCAAGGTCCTGAGTTTGGTACAAAAAAAAAAAAGAAATTATAGAGCTATCCAACAGAATCACTCCTGCTGAAAAGCATGCTTTCTGTCACACGGTTCTGTTCAAGAAATAGAGTATGTTTAATATTTGTGACCTCGCGAGTGTGACCAGCACATCTATGTTAGGAGGAAGTAGGAAATATATACAGTAGAGTGACATTTATACACTTTCATATAGGCAGATTTAAAAAATATAAATAACTTTTCCCTTGAAAGTGACTATCCTAAAAATCTTGTGCATTTAAGCTTAAAGTATATCAGGTATTTGTGGAAGATGACAAAAAATTCTTCAAGTATCAAAGATAACTTTTCCTAAATAGGAAATAAAAAATTTTCATCAGAAGCATTGTTTCATTATATACTCTTTTTGTTTTTTTTTGGTACTGGGCATCCTTGTGCTTGCAAGGCAGGCGGTAGAACCACTGAGCTAAATCCCTGGCCCTCATTATACATTTTTCAAAAGTAGTGAGATGTGTTGATGGCCAAGAACCATTGAAATTGAAGAAAAGGGAAAATTTTCTGTCTTGGGTACCGTGTCCTTATGGATATAACTCTCACTTTGTGGTAATACTTATGGAATGTGTGGTTCTGGTTAACTAAAGATTAAGTGAGAAATATTCAGTATTAACCATTACCAAAAAGTACTTCTGTCTTTATTTTTTTTGTTTTGTTTTGGTTTGGTTTGGTTTTTTGAATCAGGGTCTCACTATGTAGTTGAGACTGACCTGGAACTCACTAAGTAGCCCAGGCTGGTCTTGAACTCACAGCAATCCTCCTGCCTCAGCCTCCCCAGTGCTGGGATTACAGGCGTGTGCCACCATGCCCGGCCTTCTGTCTTTAAAAGTATGGTGTGCCAGAGAAAAGTTAGTGGGAGATTTTGGGGTCTGAGGCATTTCACATGCCTTCTGTATTACACTGAGCACTTATAACTGAAAGTAGCCATAGAAGTTACGTACAAGAAATAGAACTCTACTGACATCAGGAAATCACCTGGAATTGTACAGAAATAAATGTATATTATCCTTTATTTGTAAAAAAAAATGCTTTTTATATCTCCTTGGTTCAACTTTGTTAATTCATACATATCTAGGACTCTGTCCATTTCCTCTGTTTTCCATCTTATTAGAATACAGGTTCTTGAAGTAGGTACAGTGGACCCTTGAGTTACAGCTGGCCAGACATACAAATAACTTGGGTTACAATCTAAGTTTTAGTTCTTTCTTTTTTTTTTTTTTTTGAGATAGGGTCTTGCTGTAAAGTTCAAGGTAGCCTTGAGCTCACTGCATAGCCCAGTCAGGCCCTGAATTTGTGGCAATCCTCCTGCCTCAGCCTCCCAAATGCTGGGATTAAAGGCATGTGCCACCACACCTTGCTTGGAATTTTAATTTTAATTTATAACCAAAGTCTTGAGTTAGAAACTGAATGCCAGCTGCTTTTACTTCCAGATGGCCCCAAATACAAATTTTACCCTTAAAGAGTTTTGGAAGGAATGTTACAACATCCTTTCTCGTGTGGGGTTAATTGAGAAATTCTGGGCCAATGTCTCTCTAAGGACACTAAGACCTGCTGTGAGGAAAGCATGGCCTAAAATCATGCAAGAGAGAGACTTTGAAGGCTTTGTAGAGGAGCCTGACCAACTTGAGTTGCAACCAGCCCTGAGAACAAATTGAGTTTGTAAGTCAAATTGTATTGGTGATCTTCTGGATTTCTGTAGGATCTGTTGTGACTTCACCCTTTTCATTCCTAATTGCATGGATTTGCCTTGCTCTTCTTTTTCTAGAAGCTTAAGTTTCAGCATTAGGTTGTTTATTGGAGTTTTCTCTGTTTTTCTAACACTGCCATAAATTTCCCTTGTAGGATTGCTTTCATCACTCCCAAGAGTTCCAGTGTGTTGTATTGCCATTGTTGCTTACTTGTAGGAACCATCTAATTTCTTCTTTAATTAATCTGTGACCCATTGGCTATTCAGGAGGGTGGTATGTAATTTCCATGTGTTTATGGAGTTCCTATGCTCTTCTTATTCAATATGGTTCTGGAAACATTAGCCAGGGCAATTGGACAAGAGAAAGGAATAAAAGGAATAAGGATGGGAAAGGAAGAAGTTACATTATCATTACTTGTGGATGACACGATACTCTACATAGAAGACCCCAAAAACTCCACCTAAAGACTCCCAGATTTAATGACTAAATTCAGTAGAGTAGCTGGATACACACTTAACACTCAAAAATTAATAGCATTGCTGTACACAAATAACAAATTCACTGAGAGAGAAATTAGAGAAACAATACCTTTCACAATAGCATCCCAAAAATGAAATATCTAGGAATTAATAAAATAAGTAAAAAATATTTATGTGGAAAACTACAGTACTCTGAAAAAGGAAATAAAAGAGGATATCTGATCCACCTCACTCCAGAAGAATGGCTGCTATCAAGAAATCAACCAATAAAGGGCCGGGGATTTAGCTCAGTGGTTTGGTGGCCTGCCTTGCAAGCGCAACGACCCGAGTTTGATTCCCAGTACCAAAAAAAGAAAAAAGAAAAGAAAATAAATCAACCAATAACAAATGTTAGCAAAGTTGTAGGGAGAAAGGAACCCTTCTCCATTGTTGGTGGGAGTGCAGACTGGTGCAGCCACTGTGGAAATCAATATGGAGATACCTCACAGAACTAAGATTAGAGGTTTCATTTGACCCAGCTATCCCTCTGCTGGGTATTTTTCCAAAAGAATTAAAAGAATCCCACCATAGTGATGTATGCGTGCCTATGTTTATAGCAGCACCGTTTGTAATAGATAAAGTTTGGAAACAGCCCAAATGCCCATCAACAGGAGACTGGATAAAGAAGATGTGGTTTTTCTATAAAATGGAGTACTACTCAGCCATAAAGAATGAGAAACTAGAGTCGTTCATAGGAAAATGGATGCATATTCAGACCATACTTTTAAGTGAAATAAGTAAGACACACATGTGTAAATACCAAATAGTTTCTATGGTGTGAAAAACTAAAAGTGTAAATAAGATCCAAACTGTATAAATGATGATGTGAAATAGGAAGAAAAGGGCTAAGGGTGTAGGGGAAGTGGGAACGATAGGGGAAAGGAAATAAGGGACAAGAAAAAATATGAGAAAAGGGAAAAATGGAAACAAAGTCTTTGTAAATGGGGGAGGGAGGAGGGGGTGAAGAGAGGGCAGGGGTATGGGGAAAAAATGAGAACCAAGACCTGTCATGTAAAGGTACAGGATCCCAATGATGAATGTAACTGTACTGTATACTTAAAAAATACCAATAAACTCAATAAGATTTAAAAAAGAGGATATCAGAAAATGCAAAGATATCCCATGTTCTTGGGTAGGAAGAGCCAAAATAGTGAAAATGGCCATACTTCCAAAATTGTTATACAGATTTAATGCAATAGTGATCAAAATTCCAAGAACATATCTCACAAAATTAGAGAAAACAATCTTAAAATTCATTTGGAACCAGAAGAAAACTGGAATACATTGTAAATAACTTGTATAGATAGTGGGTCAAATTCCAAATAAAAATTTTTAATTCTTCCTCCCCAAAAGAAGAAAAAGAAAAAAAGAAACCTAGAATAGTAAAAGCAACTCTGGCCAACAAAGGTAAGACAAGGGCAAGACAATCCCTGACTTGAAATTATACTACACAGCTACTGTGATAAAAACAGTATGATACTGGCAAATAAGCAAAACAAAACACAGACCTGAGCATCAATGGAGCAGACTAGAAGATGCAGAAACAACTCTAGACATACTCAGCTACATTATCTTTGACAAAGGAGCCAAACATCTTCATTGGAAGAGAAGAGAGACTCCTTAATAAATGGTGATGGAAAAACTGGCTTTCCACATGCCAAAATTTAAAACTAGACCCATAGCTTTCACCATACACTAAACTAAAAAATGGATTGAAGATCTAATTATTAAAATAGAGACACTAAATCTGCTGGAAGAGAGAATAGGTAGACATTGGTGTAGGCAAAGACTTTATGAACAGAACCCCAATCTCACAGGAAGTATCACAACCAACAGTGGACCTCATCTTATTAAAAAGCTTTTGCACAGCAAGAGAAACCACTGATAGAGTAAAGAGACAACCAGAAAATGTTGCCAGCTGTTCCTCAGACAAAGGACTAATACTTAGAATATATAAAGAACTCAGGGCTGGGGATTTAGCTCTGTGGCACTGCGCCTGCCTCACAAGTGCAAGGTCCTGAGTTCAATGCCTGGTTAAAAAAAAAGAAAAGAAAAAGAACGAAAGAGAGAGAAAGAAATAGCTGATATAAAGAACTCAAAATAGGGCCAGGGATTCCGCCGCCTGCCTTGCAAATGCAAGGTCCTGAGTTTGATCCCCAGTACCAAAAAGAAAAAAAAAAGAAAGAAAAAATGTTCAATATCACTGATCTTTTGAGAGACACAAATTAAAACAATGCTGAGATTCCATCTCACTCCAGAAAGAATGGCTGCTATGAAGAAATAAGGGCCGGGATGTAGCTCAGTGGTTTGGCTGCCTGCCTCGCAAGTGCAAGGTCCTGAGTTTGATCCCTGATACCAAAAATAAAAAATAAAAAATAAATTAGTGTTATGGTGGTTTCCTCACAATAGCCCACCCTGCTTCCCCAGGGTGTACTTTTAGCTTGCTTTTTTCCTCTTTAATTCTGGCCAAGCTTGCTCTGCACTGCCAGTTTCTCCCTAACTCTTCACTTTTGCTTTTTTAAATAACCTTTTGAAAGTGAAAAAAAAAGAAAGACATCAACCAATAACAAATGTTAGGGGCCAGGGATTTAGCTCAGTGGTTTGGCTGCCTGCCTCGCAAGTGCAAGGTCCCAAGTTCGATCCCCAGTACCAAAAAAAAAAAAAAAG
>NW_022900929.1:34716540-34718417 GCF_012274545.1 Fukomys damarensis | reverse complement strand
AAATGCTAGAGGGGCTGTGGAGAAAAAGGAACACTTCTTCACTGTTTGTGGGAGTGTAGACTGTGAAACCATTGTGGAAATCAGTGTGGAGATTCCGCAAAACACTAAAACTAGAGGTTCCATTTGACCCAACTGTTTCCCTTCTTGGTATCTTCCCAAAAGAATTAAAAGCATCATACCCCAGTGATATATGTACACCCATGTCTATAGCAGCATAATTTGTAATGGCTAAATACTGGGAAAACCCCAAATGCCCATCATCCAACAAATGGATGAACAACATGTGCTTTTGTTTTGTTTTGTTTTTGCTGTACTGGGGACCGAACTCAGGACCTTGAGCTTGCCAGGCAGGCACAGTGCCACTAAGCTACATCCCCAGTCCATTTTTTAAAAAATACAATGGAGAACTACTCTTCTATAAGGAAGGATAAACTTGAGATATTTCTAACTAAATAGATGTACCTTGAGACTATACTCTTTTTTTTTTGTTTGTTTTTTGGTACCGGAGATCGAACTTGGGTCCTTGCACTTGCAAGGCAGGCCGCCAAACAGCTGAGCTAAATCCCCAGCCCTGAGACTATACTCTTAAGTGAGATAAATTGAACACACATGATTAAATACTGCATTATTTCTTTGGTATGAGAAACTGAAAGTGGAAATAGGGCCAAAATGTATAAGATATTGGGAAATGGGAAGAAAATGTTCAAATGAGAAGGGGAACAAGGAAAAGGGGAGGGGAAAAGGAAAGAGGAGACAAGGGAAAAAGAGAATAGAAAAAAAAATGGAAACAAAGCTTTTGTGAATAAGGGGAAGGGAATGGGAAAAAAGAAGCAAGCTATATCGGGTGTAGGTACGAATTCCCTATGTCGAATGCCATCAGTATATATATCTAAAATGTACCAAAATATTTCTTGCTTAAAAAAAGTCATAGATAAGCCAAAGTTAATGATACTAACTATATAGCCTAACTAAGTGTGTCCTTCCCTGCTGGATAATCACTGTTAGCTAAGCAGTTATACTTGTAATCCTGTTGGTTGATTACAATTTGGCCCACGTTGTACATACTTTGTGACTTTGCTGTATAAATGATCTCTGACAAAGGGCCTCGATAGCAACATACTCAGGACCCTTCTAATGCAGATAGCTAAGTTAGACATTTTTATAAGATGGACAGAGCTGGGCCCCTCAGCATAGAAAAACAATTGAGGGGCCAGGGATTTAGCTCAGTGGTTCTGCTGCCTGCCTGCCTTGAAAGTGCAAGGGCCAGAGTTCAGTCCTTGGTACCACCTCCAAAGAAAAGAAAAGAAAAACAATTGAGGCACATTCACTGGTTAGCACTATAAAAAGAAAAGAGGTACTACTTCCCTTAAACATGAATAGTAGTGACTGATATTCTCAATAGACACCAATCTCCAGAAATTCTTTGTATGTGACTAGCTTCCCCATTTGATTCCCATTTAATCAATATTACCTGGGTGACTGTACTTGTAATCTTATTGGTTGATTATAGTTTTGGCCCACCTCATGCCCACCTTGTAATTCTCCATTGGGTCTTATAGTTTTGTCCCACTTTGTATCCACCTTACCTTGTGGTTTTGCCCTATAAAAGACCTGTGAAAAGTGGGGTGGGTGGACAACCTACTTTCTGGTCCCTTTTCTGTCTCTCCTTACACAGAAGCTATCTTTCTCTCAATAATTTTTATCTACTCTTATTCTCTGTGGTTCCTAGAATGCATTCTTCAATTTTAGAGAACAGGAACTCATATTTTGGATATCTAGCAGGTTGAGAGTTATAATATTTCTCTTGGTTGCATTATTTTTGCTTATTTGGATTGTTTATATCTTTTTTTTGTTTTTTTTTTTTTTTTTTGTGCCCT
>NW_022900929.1:34708547-34716452 GCF_012274545.1 Fukomys damarensis | reverse complement strand
TTTTTTGAGATAGGGTCTCACTATGTAGTTAAGACTAACCTGGAACTCACTGTGTAGTCCAGGCTGGTCTCGAACTCACAGCGATCCTCCTGCCTCAGCCTCCCAAGTGCTGGGATTACAGGCGTGCACCACCACGCTCGGCCATACAGGTTTATTGCTAAACACAGAAGGACCCTCTGTGTGTGCACAGAACAGAGAAGGTGTCTTACAGGCTAAGAGATGTTTTTTTAATAGTTTTTTGGTGGGCTTTTGAGATATTGGGTCAGAGATACCTATGCTTGTGGCTTCCTGATGTGCCCTGTGATTTGGAGACTAGGGCATGATCTGTTAATTACAAGATCCAGAACACATGGGCAGAAGAGACGTCTCAGAGAATTCTAGCAAGTTTTCAATAGGAGGCCTAGACCTGACATCAGCCTGAGGCATGGGATCTCACGCTGTAGATGTTCTCCAGGGTTTCCTCGAGACCTGGACGGCATAGAAGAATAAAGATGCCAGGAGCAGCCATCCATGGTGGCCTGCTCTGCTTTCTCCAGGTGTCTTTTTTTTTGGTACCAGAAATTGCACAGTAGTCATGGTGCCACTGGGCTAAATCTCTGGCCCACTCCAGGTGTCCTTTTTTTTTTTTGGTGGTACTGGGGATCGAACTCGGGTCCTGGAATCAAACTCAGGTCCTTGCGCTTGCAACGCAGGCGGCGGAACCACTGAGCTAAATCCCCAGCCTTCCAGGTGTCTTTTTTATCTTGTCTTTTCTCCTTTTATTTGGCCCAAGCTCACTCTGCAGAGCCAGTTTCTCCTTCACTCTTCACTTTTTTTTTTTTTTTTTTTTAAATAAACCTGGCCACTGCTCTTGGTTCTCGTATTGTTCAATCCTTTGCTTGAGATGAGAAGAACCTGGAATCCAACAGTAGCGGGAGAAAGAAGCAAGCAACCCAGGACCCAGTAACATTAAACTGGCAAGCCGCTTTTAGAAGGAGCTACCCGGTAACCTCTGGAGGACTGCTTGTGACTCGTGACCTGCTGGCGAGTCCTCTGTGACCTAAGTAAGATGAAACCTTTATTTCTCTAAGACAGCACTTGGGCTCATTCAAACTGGCAGTGTCCCTGTTCCTTTGTCCTTTGGAATTCATTCTTTGATTTCAGTGACATAAACTGTGTACACCTAGAAAATTGGGAGTTATATTTCTCCAATGTCATCCCTGCCTCAGCCTCCTGAGCGCTGGGATTATAGACTCTTTAATTTTTTTTCAATGACGGGGGTTTAACCGGGGACCTCTGTCGTGCTAGGAATGTGCTCTACCACTGAGCTATATTTCCACCCCTGCTTTTGTGGTATGGATATGGAATCCAAGTTCTCACTCATTCAAGGCACATGTTCTGCAACTGAGCATCTATTTTTTTGGTACCAGATATCAAACTCACGTCCTTGTGCTTGCAAGGCAGGTGCCGGAACCACTGAGCTAAATCCCCAGCCCTGCACTGAGCACCTCGAGTTTTCCAGACTCACCTTCAACTCATGATCCTCCTGCCTTGGTCTTCCAGGTGGCTTGGATTAGAGGTGTGCACCATGCCTGGTTCCCACCTTTTAAAAAATAATATGCCAACCCCTCTAATACTGGATGCTGGAAGACTTCACCTGAAAGGTGCCATCTCCCGGTCATTTACCCACATCTGATTTACTGCTTCATCTTTTGTACCGGGGATTGAACTTGGGTCCCTGCACTTGCAAGGTAGGTGCCATAACCACTGAGCTAAATCCCCAGTCCTACTCACACTTTAAAAAACACAACTTCCTGGGATGTGCTAAAGTGGTTTTTAAGGTTGAAGAGTGTGGGCTAATTCCAGATCGGATGCCCCGTTGATATGGTAATGCCGTCCTTTTCTTACTGCTCATAACCAAAGGCAGGCCAAGCCCCACAAACAGCAACCCTTTCTTCTTCCCCCTGGGTGACTTCTCCAGCAGTGATTCTCAAAGAGGAGGAGAGAAAAACAAATCCAAATCAGCTGGGGTAACTCTATCCATTATGCTACAATTGCCTCCCACCCGCTTCTTTTCTGCCTGCCTGGGGGGTCAGCCACGCCTTTCCCCCCATCTTCTACTTCCAGGAGAATCATCGATTTAAAAGCAAGTGCTATTTGAACCGAAGGGAAAAAGACACTTTTGAATTAAAAGAGATCTCAGACCTTGCCTGGCACTTGCAAAGCCCAGGGTTCAATCCTCAGCACCACACATACCAAGCACACACACACCCCCAAAAAAGCAAAGAAAAATGACCTTGTTCTCATTTAGAGCTTGTTCCAACTATTAGCCTATGACTAGTCCAAGCTGTTGTCTCTCATCCACGGATAGAGGTTTCCTGGAGCACCCAAGGCCAGGAAAACAAGCCAGCTGTAAAGTTTCTTTCCTTCTGACCTTTTCTCTGTTACCTCCCAGTGCTGAGAAAACTCGCACCACACGCAGCTGGTATCTGAGCCTTAATGAAATGAATTCCTTTGGTTTCAGGATTCTTTCCTTGTGTTTTTATTTTTGTTTTGAGAGGGCACCTGGGCTGCGGCCCAGGCTGACCTCCAAACTCCTGAGCTCGAGATTCTCTGTGCAGGCCCCACTCCCTCACAGGCACCAGGACGGAGGTCGCAGGCTGCCACCCCTGCTCTCAGCTCCATATTCTTCAAAGCCTCTTTTGCCCTTTGTCGGGGTTACCAGCTCGGCACTTCCTTTCTTGATCCCTGTTGTTTATTTCCTTGGTTTGAAATACCCTGTCTGTAGCCCCTCCATCCAACAGATACTAGTCCTGTTAACAAAAAGACTAGTTTTCATCATTGTTAGATTACTCCTTAACCCTGTCCTCCAGTCACTCGGGGTAAGTTCTGGAATGAACAAGTCAGTTTCCTTCTGGACTGTTCTAAAAAGAACTTGTCTCATTTTTTCTACAAGGTCCTGCTGGCAGGACAGTCACCATTGTGCCCACATCCTGGCCATATGGCTCGCTTTGGGGATCCCAGATGCTTGTCTCTCATTGTGAGAGGGTAGGAAAACTGTTCTCTCACTTTCTCTCAGCTGCTGACGCAGAGCCCCTGTCTGTGTGCAGCTACAGTCCCTTCCCTTAGCTGCTTAATATTTGAAAGCAATGTTAAACCAGAAGATGATCACCTTCCAGTTCCAGAAAGGGCATCTTTATCCTCACAGAGGAGACGCGTACACTCAAGAGGCTCCATTTGGGTGCCAGGTAAGAGTAGAACTGTGTGGATGGCGTCTCAGCTTGGCACTGTCGCTGCCCCCCACATGCCGAGGAGTAACTTCCCCAAACCACAGTCCTCCTGCGGGGCCCAAACCACCTCTGAGGAGTGGCCTCTGTTCCTCCTAGTCTTCAGCTGTGCACTGATGTTCCTCTACCACTATTATCCTGGGACCACGCCCAGGATCTTAGTGTCCCTGGGTGAGGCCACACTGGACTCTATATGTTTAAGTCATATTTTAGCTTTGGGGGGATGGTCCCAGACTCAACCATGTTCCAGAATCCCTAAACAACATGACATTTCTAGGGGCTTAAAATCATTTTTTTCTTTGTATCCTTGGGCCAGAGTATTTCCTAGGACCATCTGGACTCCCTGGAGTTGTGGCCAATAGGACAGCAGGGGGCTACCCGCCAGTCCAGGTTGACAGCCTAGGCCCTCTGTGTGATGTCTTCCTCATGCTTAGGTCAGCAAACCACAGCCTGATCCACCACATTTCACAAAGTCCTTACATGGAGCTGCTTGGTTCTTCCAAGATCACAGCAGGAAAACAGTGAGGAGGAGTGGGGTGAAGAGAGGAAGTGGGTGATGCTGAGGGAGGAGAGAAAGGTAAACAGCAAGGCAGCAGCAAGAGGAGCACAGGAATCAGGAGTGTGAGGTTGGGAGGAACGGAAGAAAAGCAGGGTTCTGCTGGAAATATTAACCTGAGTTGCTGGGTAACATTTTATAGTGATCCCTCAAGTATGTATAGTGAGTAATGTTAGAAGCTTGCAGTTTTGATTCATGACGAAGCCTAACATTTCTATGGCCTCCGTGCCCCGGGAGAGCTGAGGGCTACCTTCCCACATGATCTATGGTCAGAGTTGGAGAGATTAGTAGAACCAACACCACCCAGCTTCTAGGTTTTTGCTTTTTTTGAGACAGGGTCTCCCTATGCAGTTCAGCCTAGCCTTGAACTCACTATGTAGCCCAGGCTGGCTTTGAACTCATGATAATCCTCCCGAGTACTGGAATTATAGGTGTGTGCCACCATGCCTGGCTGCCAACATTTAGCATTTAGAGCATTGAGAGCATTTAGCACTCTCTTAGGATTTCTGTTTTCATTTTGCTTCATGTCTGCCTTGACCTGATTGACCCTGATATGTCACTGAACTCTTCTGAATCTTTGGCATGTATAGTGGGGATAAGAACACTTCTCTGGAGCACTACAAAGATCAAATTAGCTCTTCTTTATGAAATAGCTTTGGGGGCCGGGGATTTAGCTCAGTGGTTCTGCTGCCTGCCTTGCAAGTGCAAGGTCCCAAATTCAATCCCTGGTACAAAAAAAAAAAAAAAAAGAGCTTTGATTCCTACAAGCTACGGTATAGGTATTCACAGTGAAGAATATAACCTAAGATAAAGATGCTTTCTGTAGCACACCAACTCAGCTTTCTGTTCCTCAGTACGATTGCCAGAGAGGTGTTGCTATGTTTTCAGAATTTCCCTATCTCCTAAACTAGCAGGAACGTTAATGAGAACCTGGAAAACAACTGCTTAGTCACTGGGGTTGACATAAGTCTGTCCTGTGACCTTGTGAGAATGACAGTGATCTGCTTTTGATTCATAGAGCACAACCTTTCTCCCTCTTTTATCTGGGTCAGCAGACAGCCTCAAGTCAAAGCCCAAAGGGTATAGATTCAGACTCTGACACCCATCAAGAATGAATCTCTGGACTGGAGATTTAGCTCAGTGGTTCTGCTGCCTGCCTCTCAAGTGCAAAGTCTCAAGTTCCATCCCGGTACCAAAAAAAAAAAAAAGAATGAGTCTCATCAGGGGGGTGTGGCACATACCCCAAACCCCAGCATTCTAGGAGGCTGAGGCAAGGGATTTCCAAGTTTGAGCCTAGTTTGGACAACTTAGCAACCTAGTGAGACCCTGTCTCAATAAAAAAATGGAAAATGGTTGGGAATGTAGCTCAGTGTGAAGGCCTTGGGTTCAATCACTGGTATCATGGGGTAGGAGTGGGGGGGGGGTCTACAGAAAAAAATGATGGAATTGCAAGGAGGGCCCTCTGTGTGATTATGGAGAGATCATTCTAAGTTGACAGGAGAGGGGCTGGTACAAATGACTAATAGATAGGAAGAGCTGATTTCTGGTGGAAATTTAATGTCCAAATCTGTATACCTAAATAGTGACTAAGAGGAAATGAAATATGATGTAAAAACTCAAGAAGAAGGGACCTGGATTTAGTCCAGGAGAATAAGACAGACTTTTAGAAACTGTACATATCTTTTTTTTTTTTTTCCTGTAGGTAGAACTTCAGTACTATATAGAATCTTCTTGGAAAGACATACAAATAATTAAGGTCATGATCACAAATCTTCAATGTATGACTTACTAGCATACGTAGATATATGACATTGAACTGTGATTAGAAACTGTGAAAGCTGGGCATGGTGGCGCATGCCTGTAATCCCAGCACTTCGGAAGCTGAGGCAGGAGGATCACTCTTCTGAATCTTGGAGACCAGCCTGGGCTACGTAGTGAGTTCCAGTTCTCAAAAACAGGCAAACAAACAAAAAGAAACTGTGACAGGACAAGCACATCCCTATATGAAGAGAGACTATTGTGGTCAGGCGTGGGGGTGCACACCTGTAATTTGGGAGGCTGAGGCAGGAGGATCACTATGAGTTCAAGGCCAGCCTGGGCTACATAGTGAGTTCAAGGCCAGGCTAGCCTTGGCCATGGTGAGGACAGAGGGGGGAAGGAGGATTGTTAATTGTCAATACTGAGGAGCCCCAGGGTGTGGGGAACAGCCATAAGCAGTTAATATGAGTTAATATGGCTTTGACACTTACAACTCACATCTGCTTTAATGTCAGAAACTTATGAACTTCTCACAGTGCAGCGAGGAAAACCTTAGGCTTCTGTTCCCAGAAGAGGACAAGACACCGACAGTTCTCTCCTCTTGAGTCTGCCTGCAGAGAGAGAAGCAGCAGGTCTCAGTTTCCTGTCCATGGGTCCTCAGTTGATCTCGTGGAGCTCTCGGACAGCTGCTGTGCAGCCCTTGAGTTGGCTTCCTCCACCTCCACCAGGAGGAGGCAGAGGCCCGGCCAGCCAGGGTTGTGAGTCCCTGCCTGCTCCACAGGGCTTTGCAGAACGCACCACCCACTTCCGTCCTCTGGCCGGAAATCACAGAGAAGGATCAAATTTGCCTCCCAGAGAGGGGAGAACAGGAGTGAGGGCTGGGAAATAATACATCAAAATGTATTTCCAGGGCGGGGAATGTAGCTCAGTGGAACAGGGCTGTCCTGAGAAGTGCGAGGCTCTCAGTTTGATCCCTGGTACAATAAAAGAAAAAGTTTTTCCAGTTTAGGTGATAGCACAGGCCTGTAATCCCAGCACTCTGGGAGGCTGAGGCAGGAGTGTCACAAGTTCAAGCCCAGCCTGGGCAATTTAGCCATTTAGTGAAACTCTCTTTTAAAATTAAATAAAACTAAAAAAAAGAGATGGAAGTATGAAGTGCAAGGGGGCCTAGTTCAGTGCAAAGGCCCAGTGTCACCAAGGGGAAAAAAAAAAACACTTCTAAAATGAGAATAATTTCTGTGCCACATGGTGCTACCAAAGAGAGGTGCTAACAGCCTCCTCCCATTCCAGGAAAGGTTCCCGGAGTTGTCTGTGGGCGGTTGCACATGACACATTCCTCAGCAACTCAGTTCTGCGATGCTTGCTTCTCGGTCGTGGGCATCTTGGGAACAATGGACAGCTCCATCTCTCCATCTGGGTTTGGTTGCCAAAGGGTCAGGATTTGTCCATTTGAATCATGAGGCCTCATGGGTCCTGCTCCATATTAGCCTGAACTGGACCACCTCACAGGAGTAGAGGGGCCCTTTGTTCTGCTTCGGGAAATAAGACCCAGGTACAGACCTGCTTGCAAACCGGCCTGGATCCAGCTTTCCTTTCTGTGAAATAAAATTCATGTTGTGGCACTTTTTGATTGATGTCTCTATATCAGGCACTTTTTGGCTTTTTAGTGTTGCTTCTCTTCTGTTCTCACTCCTCTAAGTGTCTTTGCCAACACACCACTGACATTTGAGGAAGAGAATAGAGCAGTTTGGCTTCTTACTTGTAAATCCTTCTGTTTCCTTGGTGATGTAAATAGTTATTGAACATATGGAAAGTTTTAACAAATTCAGATTTGGTTTGGTTTTGCAACCTGTAGGAAAGGTGACAGGAACAATCTCAGAGGACAAGAAAATCCTCTTTTTTTTTGGTACTGGGGATCAAACTCGGGTCCTTGTGCTTGCGAGACGGGCAGCAGAACCAATGAGCTAAATCCCCAGCTCAATCCTCTTTTTTTTTTTTTTTTTGGAGACAGGGTCTCACTATGTATTGAGACTGACCTGGAACTCACTATGTAGCCCAGGCTGGTCTCGAACTCACAGCGATCCTCCTGCCTCAGACTCCCGAGTGCTGGGATTACAGGCTTGCGCCACCATGCCCGGCCCAATCCTCTTTTTTAGAGACAGGGTCTCAGTGTATTGTTCAGGCTGGCCTTCAGTTCACTATGTAGCCCAGGCTGGCCTCCCAGAAACTTGCAGCAATCCTCCTGACTCAGCCTCCTGAGTGCTAGGATTACAGGTATATGCTGTCATGCCTGGCTCTCTTGTTCCTTTTTTTTTTTTTTTTTAG
>NW_022900929.1:34693590-34708491 GCF_012274545.1 Fukomys damarensis | reverse complement strand
TTTTTTTTTTTTTTTTTAGCAGTAGCAGTTTCATATTTATTAAATGTTGGAAAAATAGAGAATGACAGGGGAGAAATAAGCTCTGCAGAGTAAGTTTGGGCTGAGTAAAAAGGGAGGGAAAGGGGAGGAAAAAATAAAAATACACCCTGCAGCACAGGGTGGGCTACCATGAAGATGCATAGTAGTAAATCCTTAATGGTGACTAGTCCTTCCTCACTTTTCCCAACTTGGCATCAGATCCAGGCCATCCTATCAACAACCTGCTTGAGTTTTTATGAGAATTTCACAGACAGTGCTCTGAGAACTGTTGTCCTCCTATGTCCAAGAATCTTGCCATATCACTCTTCCCATTTGGTTTTAGCCCCACTGTCCATTAATGCCTCATGAATGTCTGACTTTCTACCTGTAACCAGCAATCAAAATGGAACTTTAAGGGCCAGGGATGTAGCTCAGTAGTTCTACCACCTGCTTCTCAAGCACAAGGTCCAGAGTATCATCCCTAGTACCCAAAAAAGGAAAAAAAAAAGGAACTTTGTAAGTCAGAATTTTTTTTCTTTTGGAGTCACTTCCTCAGGCCTAGGGCATTAATGGCTCCCCCACTGCTCCTCCACCTAGGGAATGGACAAAATATGTAAATCATGCCATCAGGAGGTCAACCTCACTTTCATTCACTTAGTCAAGGGTGGAAGAGGTCTGTGTCCTTCCGGAAAGGGATGGTAAGAAACTGCTGTTTTACTATCTTCTCTCCCAAATTATAGCTTGTAGGGCTGGGGATTTAGCTCAGCGGTTTGGTGGCGCAAGGACCTGTGTTCAATCCCCGGTACCCCCTCAAAAAAAAACCACCAAAAAACCAAAACCACAAATTGTGGCTTGTTATAAATAACCTCAACACACCTGAACCTGGTGAGATACTGACCTGAGGCAATAGGCCATTCCATCTCCTCAGAGCTAGCTTTAAATAATTCCTTTTTACCAAAGGTATGGCTTCCCTTTATCAGAAACAGCTGAGGGCCAGGGATTTGGCTCAGTGGTTTGTCGCCTGCCTTGCAAACACAAGGACCCAAATTTGAGCCCGGGCACCACCCCCACAAAAAACCCAACAAAAGCAGCATTCAGATAAAAATTAATATACAGTCAGAGATGGAATGGGCCCTCAAAGAAGTCAGCATAAAAAAAATAAAAACATCAAGACTGTGGCTGGAGGGCTGGGGATTTAACTCAGTGGTGCCATTGCCTGCCTGGCAAGTGCAAGCTCATGAGTTCACTCTCCAGTAACCCCCATCCCAAAAAAGATTGCATGTCTCCCTAAGGGATGCATCAACTTGAGATTATACTCTCATTTCTACCACCTACCACCTGATCCAGTAAGTTCAGATAAGCGTCACATGCCCTGGGGGAGACCAGAGAATCTGAACCAGTCCCTTCACAAAAATGTGTCTCTCCTTCCCATATACTCTCGTCACATAACTGCTTTTCCTGTTGGATCAATATGAAGTAGGCTGCTGAAATTTTCATAACTTCCTCCATTGGTTTGCAACTTCATTCCTCAGTGTTGTGAGACCATGATCTAGGCACTTTTGATATCTAACAGGTCAGTGTTATATTTCTCCTATATCACCTTTATTTTTTTGGTACTGCAAGGCAGGCAGCAGAACCACTGAGCTAAATCTCTGGCTCACCTTGATTTTGTCTGCAGCAAGCAAATGAACCTGAGCATGTGAGGCTACGTGGCCAGTAACACTTTTGGTGGTCACGAAGGGCCATAAGTCCCTGCTGTTGAGAGACATGCCTTATTGCAGTCTTATGTGAGGTGGGACTGACTGTTCCTGGCTAACTGAACCAATGGGTCAGGACTCCAGGAATATTCAAAAAGCTGAGGGGGACATTTTGTTCTCTGGAACCTTCCTTCTTTTCCTGTTCATAGCAACAGTTGCCTATAAACTCTTTATTCTTTTTCTTCACTATCTCAAAAATTTCTTTTAGTTTCTAGAATAAAGTTTCTTTATCTATTTCAGCATTGGTTTTTATCAAAATATTTTCTGGTTCTGAACACCACTGTTCCAACAAAGGCCAGTTGTCCAAGAACCCTGTTAATTCTCTTTTGTGTGTGATATTTTAAGTTCTGGTACCCATGTTTGTTTTGGTTTTCAGCAGTGCCCTGCTGACCAATTTTTTTTTTCAGTACTGAGGACTGAAGTTGACCAATATCTTTATGAGCCATTTCGTGTGAAAATTCTTTGGCTAGGATATCATTCTTGTGACTCAGCGAGACAATATCTGAAATATCTAGTAATATGACAAAATCAAATGCAGAGGAGGGAAGAGGTCCTTCTTCTGAAGCCATAGGATCCACAGCCAGTGTGGATTTTTGTGTTTTCTTTGCCTTTATTTCTATGAGGTTTCTGTTGTCTCTGGTGAGAGCTTTCTCTAGAAGCTGTGCTTGGTTTAATGTCATTGGAAAACCATCAAGGTTCCACCTTTGATTCACAGGCATCTCATTAATAGCATTTACCATTAACTATGATGTTAACTAATAACATGTCTGGAATGCTCTTTCCTTTCTTCAGAAATTGTTACTTTTATTTAAAAATTTTTTTGCTTTTTTTTTGTACTGGGGATCTAACTCAGGAATTTGCACTTGCGAGGCAGGTGGCAGAACCACTGAGCTAAATCCCTGGCCCTCTTTAGCAACTGTTGTGATTTTTCACCAAGCTGAGCATGAACACTGAGTTTAGAGAAATGTTCACTATCACTCGTTTGACTTCTTCAGTTTTTGGTGCTCTATTAGCATGTGTACCAGAGGTAGTTTCACCTTTTGTTTCTGGTAATGGTTTTCCTGAAACCAGAGCATTTGAAGATACATTGTGTGAGTCCTGGCTTTCTTTACTGTCCTCCTGCAGATCTGATGGAACCTCTCCACCTTCTTTCTGAATTGGTAGGTCCTCACTGACTTTTTCATTGTCATAAAATGCTTGAATAGCTATTGGACAAAAGCGCCCATACAAAGTACCTGAATAGGAAACTCTATTTTAGAGTCTTTAAAGTGATAGTTTTCCCACTAAATGTTTTCCCCAGTAAGCATCCTTCAATAGCAAATGAAGGCAGTTCAGGCTCCAGGCTCAATTTGAGGAGGAGAAAGAGATTTTTCAAGGAGTCTGTGACTCGCATGGCCCAGTATGAAATTGTTGGAGGGTGGTAAATTATCCATCATTTCTTCCGGTACAGCCTGCTCTCCAGCAATGTTCTTACATTCTTTATAATCTTTGCTATCTAGCAAGTCTCTTTTATCCAGTTCTCTAAGCTGTTCTTCAGAGGAATTAGCAGGCGTATGCTTAATAGAGGTTTGTTCATATATGGGCTTTCTGGCCAGGGATTTAACTCAGTGGTGCTGCCACATGCCTCACAAGCTCAAGGAACGGAGTTTGATTCTTAGTACCAAAAAATAGATTTAAAAAAATATATATGAGCTTTCCATGAAAAAAAATTCCAATCACACCTCATCTTTTTGTTTGTTTGGTTGTTTTGGTTTGGTCTTTTGAGACAGGGTCCCACTACGTAGTTGAGACTGAACTGGAACTCACTATGTAGCCCAGGCTGGTCTCGAACTCACAACGATCCTCCTGCCTCAGCCTCCCAATTGCTGGGATTACAGGCATGCACCACCATGCCCAGAAATCACACCTCATTTTAAGTGGAATCAGATTATTTGTCAACATTTCATAGCTTGCCATTTTAGTGGACAAATCAAGCATTTGATTTAAATTTTCTCTGCATATTTTATAATGCTTTCTATAATGAGCCTGAACTCTTTCCACCGCGATCTGTTCATAAACTTCTCTCTCTGAGGATGCATTCTTCAAAATCAATCTTGGCTTGTTTTGCCAAAGCCATTTCTTGATCAAGAGCATCCTGGAAATCTTTAAGTCATCTTTCCTCATATGTTTTTCTCTGAAAATTCTGTTTTGCCATAAAACCTCCCTTTCATGCACACGTCATGAGCTGCACAGTAACCCTGCGTTCCTGTTGGGACTGTCGCATGAGCCGGTGCATCAGCTGCTCCTCACAGTCAGCCTCCTCCTGTGCTTCATGGGCATGAACTGGTCCATTAACGACCTCCACCATCTTTTCTCCCTTTGCACTCCTGGAAAAGCATCTTCTTCTAGGAGCTTCTGGATTTCTTTTTCTTAATGTCATTAGCTGAGTAAGTGTTTAACAAGTCGGTAGTTGTATGGTCTGCTGTATCTAAAGCAGTCTTTTTTTTTTTTTGGTACTGGGGATCAAATTTGGGTCCTTGTGCTTGTGAGGCAGGAGGTGGAATCACTGAGCTAAATCCCCAGCCTAAAGCAGTCTTGCATACATTTTCTTTTGCCTGGAGATCCTTTTTTATTAATGCTTCAAACTTCACGATCTCATCAGCAGTGAGATCCGGTGCCTCCTGCTGCTTTATCATCATTTTTTGGGCCTCAAGTGATTTCAGAATGCAACTGGAGGCAGGTTTAGAAATCTGTATGATAGATGCTTGGATATTGCCATGATTTCATTTTGTTGTTTCCTGTTGAAGCATGACTCTTAGGAAGCCTCACTTTTTGTGTTTTGAAATTTTAAGCTTGCCAGAGGCTGTGTGATTGGTACTTATACTCTGGTCAGCCTACTTTTCTTCTTTTTCTGAAGGGCCGTGCACACATGATATAGGAGTTTTATTGCTGCTCTATGCTTTTCTGTGATGATGCTTTGGGCCATATTCTTATCAAACTGCACCCCCAGAAGGTGAAGCATTGGCTGCAGATGGGAAAGATCATGAAGTCTGGCTATTGAAATCCTGCTGTCTGAAAGTTCTCAAGAGAAGCCCTGCAACTGATACCAATCTCTGGCATGAGCTTAAACCATAGCCCTTCAAGTGATTCTGAGGGGAGTGGGGAAGGGAGAGAGAGGGGCAGGCTGGGGATGTAGCTCATTGGAGAGAACGAGACCTGGGATGCAGCTGAGTGTAGCCAGCACCTGCCTGGTAAGTACAAGGTCCTGAGTTTGATTCTCTCTCCCTCTCATAGGGTCCTGAGTTTGATTCCCAGATGGAGAGTCTGAGCAGTGGAGCCTCAGTGGAGAGCTGGAGTAGTAGAGCCTTGCCTAGCCAGGAAGGAAGGGGAAGGAAGCCCTTGATACCTGCCATTTTAATTTTTTTTTTTTTTGGTACCAGGGATTGAACTCAGGTCCTTGCACTTACGAGGCAGATAGCAGCACCACTAAGCTAAATCCTGGCTTTACTTTTTTTTTTTTAACATAAGTATTTTTATTTATAAAATAACAAAAATTTGTGAATAAGTCTGTTTATTGTTACTGTGAAAATGGTCAGGGATTTAGCTCAGTGGTGCCTCACCAGCCTTGTAAGCACAAGGTCCTGAGTTCCATCCCTGCTACAAAAAAAAAGAAAAGTAAAGTAAATGGCCTTGGTGCATGTAATTTTAAACTCAATCTTGATTTAAGGGAAAGACTATACATTATTGGGTGGAATGCATTTAGCATGAACTCAGATTCCATATAAACAAAAAGCATTAAGTATATAAAAGATGTTCAAATAAGCCCATACCTAAGTTTCTGTGTTTTTTTTGTACCTGGGATTGAACTCAGGTCCTTGTGCTTGCAAGCCCAGTGCTGGAACCACTGAGCTAAATCCCCAGGCTTATTTTGTTTTTGGTACAGAGAATCGAACTCATGACCTCGTGCTTTCGAGGCAGGCATGTCACTGAGCTAAATCCTCAGTCCCATCATACCTAAGTTTTAACTGTAAAGCTTCAAGGACATTTTGTTTATTCTTACATACTAGTTTTCTTCTGAGACAAGTTGATTTTATCTCCAAGACTTAAGGCTATTCCCTGACTCTTGCATTAATTCTTTTTTCGGGGGGAGTATGGGGATCAAACTCAGGACCTTGCACTTGCGAGGTAGACAGCAGGACCACTGAGCTAAATCCCTGGCCCTATACAAATTCTTATATGGCTGGCAACAGCGGCATCTGGCCCCTGGTGAATTGACTGTTCAATGCTGACATTTGCAAGTAAACCTTTTCCAAATGTAGAATGAACACGAAGGTTGCTGCCATGTAAATATGTATACATGTTGGCCCTATGCCAACATGCTAGATCAAGACAAGTTGAATTACAAGTTACTGAACTATAATATAAACATATAGGAAAATGTTTACAAAAGCATCCAGAACATGTAGACCATGTATAGGGCCAGGATTTGAAGTTTGTACTTTTTTTTTTTTTTTTTTTTTTTTTTCATACTGGGGATCAAACTCAGGACCTTATGCTTGCGAGGCAGGCATTGCACCACTGAGCTAAATCTCCAGCCCCAGAGTTTGAAGGAGAAAAAAACTTGCCACAAGCAACCTCTAGGAGAAAACAAAGAAGAGTTTTATAAACCAAACCTCGTACCTTCTCTACCAGAAAGTATCTCTGTTTAAATTTCTGGACAGGGGACTGAGGAGATAAAGTAAAAAGTATCTTAAATAGAGAGAGGCACATGAGGTGGCTTCGGGAAGCCCCAGGGCACTGTGGTGAGAGTTCGCATTGGACAGGTGATAGTGTCCATCCATACCATGCTGCAGAACAAGAAACGTGATTCAGGCCTTACACAGGGCCAAGTTCAAGTTCCCTGACTGCCGAAAGATCCACATCTCCAAGAAGTGGGGATGAATTTGAAGACATGGTGGCTGGGAAGTGCCTCATTTCTGATGACCACAGGGTGAAATACTTCCTGAACCACAGGACAAGTGGCTGGCTTGCACTCTTGAAGATTTCCACTGTGCCACCTCTCCCCGCAATAAGCTCATCAATAAATCTTATCTCAGCCCCCATAATAAATAAAAAAAATTTTTTTTGGTAGTTGCTATTGTTGGCATATCTAAGATTTCCATCCGGCCGAAACTCGAACTCCAGAAACTTGTGTCCAAACTTTCCCTATACATGTCATACTTTAGTAAAATGTCATACTTGACCAGACTCCTGGCTGAGGTTACAGAAGAATTAGAAAAGGTAAAACAAGAAATGGAAGAAAAAGGCAGCAGCAGGACCGATGGTGCTCTTTGGGTGAAGATTAAACAAAGCTTAACAAAACTAAAGCAAGAAACTGTTCAGATGGACTTTAGAATTGGTGTTGTAGGCCGGATATGGTGGCACATGCCTATAATCCCAGCACTTGGAGTCTGAGGCAGGAGGACCACTGTGAGTTCAAGACCAGCCTGGGCTACATATTGAGTTCCAGGTCAGTCTCAACTACATAGTGAGACCCTGTCTCAAAAAAAAACAAACAAAAAAAGAATTGGTGTTGTAGAACACACATTGCTGCAATCAAAACTGAAGTCCAACATAACTAGGGACATGCATGCAACAGGAGGTCCGTGAATTGGCTGGGAGGAAGAAGATACGCCCCTAAGTGAGTATCCTGCTTATCAACCATGTCCCCCAGTTCCAGGCTATCAACATCACCTCCTGTGTGAAAAAAGTTTTTCCCTAGTCTACCCCCAAACTTCAACCTCTGGACAGTGGCACTTCCTGGAGCTGTGCTGGGTTCTTTGCTTGTTAAACACTGTTTGTAGTTGATACCTGGACTCTTCAAGATTCTGCTCAGGTCTGTACCGATCACCCACATCCAGCTTGGCTGGCGTTGCAGTTTACCAGATTCATTCACAAAGCTCCCTGCTTCACTTTGTGCTTATGAAGCCCTGGCTGTACTTGTGTTAGTAATTAGCTTGCCTTAGTCACACTTTAACTAATAAACAATTCCTTCCCACATTCATTTTCTGAACCCTTTATGATACTGATCCCAAGGTTCAGTACAAGCTTCTTTTCCTCCCTCAGCTGCTCTTACTCCCTTTTCCCACCTTGGTTTTTGCCTTCTTTTCCTGTAATCAGTCTTCATGGGGAGTGGCCACCCAACGTCTCTCCAGTTATTTGACTCAACGAAAACCAACAGTTGCTGTAAACATTGTCTTCTCAAAAGGGCCATGCTCAGAACCTATCTCAGCCATTTTTATGTTGATGAAAAGCTGAATTTACCTTAGTATTACTTATGCTTTCCGTTTGATCTGTAAAAATTTGAAGAAATGTATGTCTATATTTTTTATAAAGAAAAGTGAAAATACCATGTCACAAAAAAGATACTATCCAGGGCTTATCCAGAATTTAGCTCAGTGGCACTGTGCCTGCCTTGTAAGCATAAGGTTCTGAGTTGGGTCCCCAGTACAAAAAAAAAAAAAAAAAGATACTATCCAGATGCTGTTTAAAAAGCATTATATTTCATTTCTTTATTCTTTCTAATGATCTAAAAATGAAAAGTTTATAAAATATGAAGACTTTTCACTTTCATCTCTTTATTGAATGATCAGGAATGCTATTAAAATCACTAAAACAAATCCTATATTGCTATTAAGATTAAAATATGAAATCTTATACATTTAATTAAGAATAAAAATTTTTTGAAAGGAAAGAAATAACCACAAGGTTTTGCATACATGCTTTTGTATAGAAGTCCATATTCTTTCTTTCTTTCTTTCTTTCTTTCTTTCTTTCTTTCTTTCTTTCTTTCTTTCTTTCTTTCTTTCTTTTTTTTTTTTTTTTTACACAGATTTGAGACAGGGTCTCACTATGTAGTTGAGACTGACCTGGTCTTGAACTTACAGCAATCCTCCTGCCTCAGCCTCCCGAGTGCTGAGATTACAGGCATGTGCCACCATGCCCAGCAACAGTAAAATTCTGACAGAGGCAAAACTGAGCACCACAGTACACAAATAGATAATACTGGAGGATAAGAGAGGTTCACTAAGGATGCACGGTTTATGTGAAAAGTTTTAAGCCTCATCTTCACCTTCCTCCTCAAACTCCCCCTGTTCATCGTCTGTGGTGCTGGACACCAGGTCATTCATGTTGCTCTTGGCCTTGGTGAACTACATCTCTTCTACACCCTCATCCATGTTCTAGCACAAGGCCTTCCTGCACATGGCTGTGAACTGCTCTGAAAGACGCTTGAACAGCTCCTAGATGGCTGCGTTGTTGCCAATGAAGGGGGCTGACATCTTCAGGCCTTGGGGAGGGGATGTCACACGTGGCCACCTTCACGTTGTTGGGGATCCACTCCACGAAGTAGCCGCTATTCTTGTTTTGCATGTTGAGCATCTGCTCGTCCAACTCCTTCATGGACATGCGGCCCTGGAAGATGCCAGCCACCGTCAGGTAGCAGCTGTGGCAAGGGTTGTCATGTTCTGCGGCCATCATGTTTTTGGAGTCGAACATCTGCTGGGTGAGCTCGGGCACGGTCAGGGCGGGGTACTGCTGGCTGCCAGGCTGGTGAGGGGCACTAAGCCCAGCATGAAGTGCAGCAGGGAAGGGCACCATGTTCATGGCCAGCTTGTGCAGATCCGTGTTCAGCTGGTCTGGGGAGTGCAGGCAGGTGGTCACCCCTCTTGTGGTGGCCAACACCAGGTGCTTGAGGTCTCTGTTGGTGGGGGTGGTTCAGGGTGCAGAAGTAGATGTCATACAGGGCCTCGTACACCACACATCAAGGAACAAATTGCAGAGCCCCTCCACTACCTCATTAGCTCCTTCTCAAGGCCCTGGGCCAGGGGCTCAGACTCCCCAGACCAGAAGGCCTTTTGCTTGGCAGCTGTCCAGCTTGAGCAGTACTGGGGAAGGACCCACAGCCACACCAGGGCCAAGCAAGTGCTCTAGAACTGAGCGGCAGCCTAGCCCAGTAAATCACCACTCAGGATGCAGTTTGTCTGGTCCTCTCAACTACTGAGGGCCTGTCATGCTGCACCACGCTCTTCTACCTGACTGTTTTGTTTTTTTTTTTTTTGGTACTGGGGATCACACTCAGGACCTTGTGCTTGCAAGGCAGGCATGGTGTCACTGAGCTACATCCCCAGCCCTACCTGACATCTTTTTTAAAGGAATGTTTCTTTCTTTTTTTTTTAGTACCTGAGATGAAACTCAGGACCTTGTGCTTGCTGGTTGGGTACACTGCTACTGAGCTATACCCCCCGACTAAAGGCAGGTTTCTATTTTTAATTTTTTTGCTATGAGAAATCAGTTGCTTCACAAAAACCCTTTTAAAAACAACAATCCAAGAAAACACTCTTACGGTATTCACATTTTAAAGGTTGTCAGCTTCAAAGACTGAACATAACTAAAAATGGCAGACTGCTGAGTTAGTCCTATCACTAACTGCCAGAGAGGGCCCTCAGGACCAGAGCTTGTCCTCGGGGCCAGTGTCCCTTCCTTCCTTGCACAGGAGGGACACCCCACCACCACT
This sequence comes from Fukomys damarensis, assembly GCF_012274545.1. Lineage (NCBI taxonomy): Eukaryota > Metazoa > Chordata > Mammalia > Rodentia > Bathyergidae > Fukomys > Fukomys damarensis. The sequence goes on along the minus strand of NW_022900929.1, from coordinate 34,698,183 downwards.
ACAGAGCCAGCCCTGGAGCCCCTAGCTGTCAAGGCCACTCTGCATACTGAATAAACACTTCTACCTCTCTGACTCTCTGGATGCAAAAACAGGAGAGCTGAGCCCACCAGCTGGGGCCTGCTGAGGTGAGTGGATCAGCAGGAAAGCCAACTGCTGGCAGTGTTCTCAGGACACACTTGCAAGGCGCTGTCCTGAGGGAGGAATTTAACTCGGATTGAATCAAATCTGCTCATTTAAAATGAAGCAGAGGGCCGGGTATTTAACTCAGTGGTTCTGGTGCCCGCTTCGCAAGTACAGGGACCTGCGTTCGAGTCCCAGCACAAAAAAAAAAAAAAAGAAGAAGAAGAAGCACAAACAGGCTGTGCTTCCAGTCTCTCCCTGACTGAGGACTGCAGCGCAGGTTCTGTGCTGAGCGCAGACAACAGGCTGCGCAGCGATTCTGAGCCAGGAGGCAGGAGGATCGCCATGTACAGGGCAGAGAAGGGAACTCGGGCTATGACCCAGGGCCCCTCTCTCTTACCATCTGTATCTTACTCCCATGAAGTGAGCAAACGAGAGCTCAGGGCTGAAGAAACCCAACTTCCCCTGGAGAAGGCAGCTGCATCTCTCAGCAGTTCACCGCCCATCCGGGCAGCCCAAAGCAGGGAGGTCTTCCCGGGCGGGGGCCGCATCACCCTCCACACCAGGGGACAGGGTGGCCTCTCAGGAGAGCACATTCCGTGCAGTTTTCTGCTCTGCCCAAGAGCGGGTGGCTGGGGCTCCCCCCAGGTCATAGTTTTAAGAAGATGAACAAAGTTGGACCAAATCCGATAATAGATTAGCAACGGCATTTTTTTTGAATACCAGCACTCGAACTCGGGTCCTTGCGCTTGCAAAGCAGGCAGCAGCACTAGTGAGCTAAATCCCCGGCCTGGAATTTTATATTTTTTGGTGATAGTTAACTATGAGGAAGCCTAACTTACATGGTTATGGTTATCACAGAATTAAACCTAGAATTTTCACAGGTTAAATTGATACTATTTTAGTGTACTTCATCTCTTCTTTGTTGTAGGATCTACTTTCTGCTTTCCTGGAAAGGATGACTTTAGATCATTTGATGAGCCTATTTCACACTTTTTGGTTGTTTGCTCATTTTTGTTTTTGCAGTCTAAAATAAAAATGTTAAATGCAATTTTAGTTCTCACAGGTAATGCCTTAATTTTGTACTAATTCAGGTTGGAAGCAGAGGCTTAACTTGGATTAATGTTTATTGTGCCCATTTTAACACATTGAAGGAAAAGGAGCCAACTTTGGAAGATCTCTGTAGAATGCCAGTATTCTACACCCAATAACCCATACCATATTCACCTCATATCAAATATGTTCAATATGGGCATGTATGTTAAACCAAGAATTTAGCCATGGGTCGGGGATTTAGCTCAGTGGCACTGCATGGGCCTCTCAAGTGCAAGGTCCTGAGTTCAATACCCACTACTAAAAAAAAAAAAAAAAAAAAAAAAAAATAAATAAACCCAAAAAAAAAAAAAAAAAAAAAAAAAAAAAAAAAATTCAGGCCTTGGATACATGTACATATCTATGCATATAAAGGATATGTGTACATTCCACATGTATTGATACAGGTGCTATGTTCGTGACACACACCCCTTTTCTAAGGCTTGCTGCAAGCCAGGTCTAGAGTTTGAAGAAAAAGAAAAACTGTAAGATGCAAAATCTAAATTTCTGGCTTCTTAAATTTCTGACATCAGACCTGCATTCCCAGATGTATGGGCCTAATGAGGAATTCCAGGACTGCGGTATGACCCTAAACATAGACCAGCCTGAAAACCAGGGTCGAATGACATGACTCAGGACCTAAGCATAGCCCCACACCAAGGGTATGAATATGGATATTGCATGTCTTATAATTAAACATGAATATGGTGTTTCTCAAAAAAAAAAAAAAGGTCTGTATTCTCTGCACTGGGAACAGCTCTCCTGCCACAGCCCCTCAACCCTGAAAATGTACCCCTGCCTGCTCCAGATTTGTCCCCACCCTCTTTGGTCTGGAGCACCTTCCTGTTGCTGAGCTGGCTGCTGTCTGCCATTGTGCTGAAGAGACCAAAGACACTGACTGATGAGAATCTTTGCAGTTCCTCATTCCCTGGCCTCACTTGTTCCAACTGCAGCTTCCAAACCAGTATTTCAAAGGACGTTTACACTGCAGCCAAGTTCACTGGGGCTGGGGCTGCCCAAGTTGGGATGGCTGGCTCTGGGGCTGAGAAATTAAAATATCAATGGTCTTTGTGAATATTTCTCATTTTCATTGTGAGTTTTGGTGTTATCCTGCCTTGTTACTACTTTCCATCTTGTTTATCTTTTTCAGTGGATTGATTTCTGTTTTATTAATTCATAGTTGTATTTTTCTTATGAACTGTTTAGGTCAGTATATATGATGTTTTCTTTTTTTTTGAGACAGGATCTCACTATGTCATTCAGACTGTCCTTGAATTCACTATGTATAAATTTCTCTACATTCACCTGAAAGTTTCTATTTCAAACTTGGACAATATAATTAAATTATCACCTATGTTTAAATATTTCCAAATCCATTTTGTGACTTGTATTTGAATTGAGAGATTATTGAAGGAGGAATTTTGCATCAAAAACATAGAAGTTGAGCTGGAAATTTAGCTCAGTGGCACCACGCCTGCTTTGCAAGCATTAAGTCCTGAGTTCAATCCCCAGTACCAAAAACAAAACAACACAGGGATATACTGAATGTAGCTCAGTGGTAGAGCACAGACTTAGCGATACTGAGGTCCTGGATTCCTTCCTGACCTTGCACTGAGAAATGAAAGTAAATGAGTTTTGTAAAGCTACTCATTCTCCACATTTTCTAATTTTTCTTTATTACACTTAAGGCAATATTTACACCTTGTAAACAAAAGAGATTTCAGGGGCAGTGTTGTAGCTCAGTGGCACAGCACCTGCCTGAGAAACACAAGAGGCCCTGAGTTTAATTCCTGGTACCCTCTCCCCCACAAAAAGAGAGATTTTGTATGTTCTAAGAAGTTTTGTAAGACTTGTCTGTTTGTTTACTACATTTACTCTATTTTTTGAATTATCTAAATATATCTGATATCTAGTGTATGAATATTATTAACTGAATTAGAATGAATCATCTATACTTTTCCATAGTTTGTTAAAATTTGGAATTACAATGATATCTCTATGTATTTTAAAAATTAATTTATGTGAGAAACTGAATGTGTAAATCAGGACCACAATGTATAATAGAGGCTAGGGATTTAGCTCAGTGGTTCTGCTTCCCACCTTATATAAATGTATAATCGATATTGTGAAATAGGAAGAAATTGTCCTATGTATTATTGATTTAAGTATTTCTACTTCTATCTCAGTGAAGATAAATTATTTACTACTTGATTTTCAGGGCATCACTTCAAATATATTTCTGATTTTATGCTTGTTGCCTAACAATATAAAGTCCTGCAATATTGCCCACGCTGACCTTGAAATTGTTATCTCCTTTCTTTAGATTCTCAATATGCTGTATCCACCTGTGTGTAGTATCATTCCTTACTCCACTTTTTTAAAAAAATTAGGAAATAAGATGTCTGGAGCAAAACCCAACAGTACAAATTTAAGCCAATATATTTTATTTTTTTGGTACCGGGGATTGAACTTGGGTCCTTGCCCTTGCAAGGCAGGCCACCGAACTGCTGAGCTAAATCCCCGGCCCCCTAAGCCAATATATTTTAAAATAATCAACTGAAACAAACAGTATCCAAAGAAATATTTTATAAAACAATCCAATTTAGATATTTCTTAGAACACGCACATTAGGAGAAGCTTAATCATCCATGCCTGACTGTAATTGCACCAAATGTATGCACTTTCCTGTAGTCAGTACTAAAAAAATTAGTTACTAAACTCTGGTTTTAGGGCTTAATATTTTGGTCTCAGTTTACTCTATCACCACAGTGAATGCTAAGACAATAATTATTAAGTAGATGAGGAAAGAGACAAATTAATGCACAAAAATTTGCTCATAACATAATTTTTAAGAAACAATCACTGGCCTCTTAGACATAAGGTCTTTTTTAACCTGCTGGCCACTGGCCAAATCAAAGTCTGTGTATTTGGTTAAGAATGAAAGAAGATTCCTGGTACAGGAAAAAAACAAGAATGAAGCTGTGAGGGGACAGAGTGGCCTATTTCCCTCAAATCCCCATCTCTTCATTTAAAGGTATTTTAATTTAGCTAATTTTTTTTTTTTGAGTTTATTGGTACATTTAGGGATACAGTACAGTTACATTCATTGTTGGGATCATGTACCTTTACATGGCAAGTCTTGATTCTCATTTTTTTCCCCTTACCTCTGCCCTCCCTTCACCCCCTCCTCCCCTCTCCCCCTACAAATACTTTATTTTCATCTTTTCATTCTCTCACATTTTTTTCTTTTCCCTTTTTGTTCTTCCCCTACGTATCACACCTTCCCTACACCTTTAGCTCCTTTCCTCCCATTTCTAAATGTCAGTAATCTTATTAGAATCTTATGCATTGTTGCAGAATATTCACACCAGGGAAACTATT
>NW_022900929.1:34672624-34688811 GCF_012274545.1 Fukomys damarensis | reverse complement strand
TCTCCACTTAAAGGTATTTTAGAGTAAGCAACCGTTTGGAAGAGCACCGAGAAATAATGCAAATCTCATTTGCTTCATCACCTCCAGCCACTTTTAGCCCATTGTCCACTTTCTTCTGGAAAACAAACTGGGCTCCTTGCTTACTAGTACCATCATCTGCATATTTTATTTATTCATCTGAGAGAAGTGGAAAGCTGTGTATGCCCTACGTTTCAGGGAGCCTCTTGTTCTAAAGGAGAAAAAAAAAAACAACTTTCAAAGTTCAATTTTTTTTTTCTTTTTTGGTACCAGGGATCCAACTCTGGACCTTGCACCGTTTCGCTTGCGCTTGCGAGGCAGGCGGTGGCACCACTGAGCTAAATCCCCGGCCCTCAAAGTTCTATTTTTCAGTGCTTGTGACAATACTGTTTCAGTTGTGGTCCAGCCTAAGTTTTCACCATTGTATTTTCATTTTGTTTCGGAGTTCAGCAGATACAACAGCCACATTTATAAAGAAATATTCAACTTTTTCTTTTAAAGTTGTGTCCTGCTAACCCGGTTACATTTCCCCGTTTATTATTTCAACCCTCCTTCCACTCACCCTTCTGGCCATGCTTCCCCTTGTTCCGCCTCTTCCCCCAGTTGCTTTCATCTCCCTGAGGCTTCTGCCCCACCACCACAGCAGGCTGTTTCAGCCCCATCTGAGGGGGACCCTGATTCAGTCCCGCAGCCTCCTCAGGTGCCACACAAAGGTCTCAGTGCTCCTCTTCGAGGGCCACTCCCTATTACCGTACCTTGCAAAAGGCTGTCACAGGCACTGTAGTTGGAGGCCCTTTGTGCTTTTCTATCTCGATTTTTCCTGACCCCAACAACTCATGGACATGTATGTTCACGCCTCATTTGATTCAAACATCCTGAAGGAGCTCAGGCAGAGCGTGCCAACAAATGGTGTCCAAAGAGAGGGGGCGGGAAGAAGGGAGGGCAGAGGGGGAGAGAAGCTCTCTTATTCCTTTTAAACTCACTTTGCCTGTCTTTTTTTTTTTTCTTTTGATACCTGGGATTGAACTCGGGTCCTTGCGCATGCAAGGCAGGCCACCGAAACGCTGAGCTAAATCCCCAGCCCAACTCACCTTGAATAAGACAATATTCCACAAAACACAATGTCTACTGAAACCCAGTTCTAAGGCCATTATAAAAACACACTTTTTTTTTTAGTTTATTGGTACATTTTAGGTATACAGTACAGTTACATTCATCATTGGCATCTTGTACCTTTACAAGACAGGTCTTGGTTCTCATTTTTTTCCCCTAAAAACACACTTTTAAAAGGTTCAGTGAAGATGCTGTGACATGTGGGGTGGTGTCAGGCCCTGTCTCTGACAGCCAGAATCATTCTTTTCCCCTTTCAGCTTTTCCAGGAGAATCCTGCTGAAAGGGTAGGCCCAGAGGTGGGAACCCAAATGGAAGGGTGCAATTGCCTTTAGCAGCCAGAAATGGCTGAAAGAGGAGATGTTGGAATCCGATGGTGGGTCTCAAATTGGGGGGTTGGATCACAAATGCAGATACAGGCTGCTCAGAAGCACAGTTTTCACTTTGGCTCTTCTAAACTTTTCATATTCTCACCTCCTTAGTTTCCCTTGTTTCTTTTCTCCAACCAGTTCTTCTTTTACTCCTGGAAAATCACCTTGCTCCCTATGTTATAGGTACAAGTGTGTGCTCTACCATTTAAAGCTGTATGGCCTTGTTAAAATCATTTCACTTATGTTGGTTGTACAGGTGCCCACCTGTAATTCCAACGCTTGGGAGGCTGAGGCAGGAGGATTCAGAGTTTGAGGCCAGCCTGGGCTGCATAGTGAGACTCTGTTTCAAAAGAAAAAAAGTTATTTCACATCTCAGTGACTGTTTCCTTACCTGTAAAATGGTGATAACAACAGTACTTACTATATAAGTTGATGGTGAGAATTAAATGTATCAATACATTAAAAATCGTGTAGAGCAGGGAGTGGTGGTGAACCATGCAGTCCAGCATTTGGGAAGCAGAGTCAGCCATGGTGAGCCTGGACTATTTATAGCAAGATACCCACCCCACACACACACACACACAGCAAGAAGTTTAGGTAGCAGCATGGAGAATTTTGTTTTGTTTTGTTTTTTGAGGCAGGGTCTCACTATGTAGTTGAGACTGACCTGGAACTCACTATGTAACCCAGGCTGGTCTCGAACTCACAGCGATCCTCCTGCCTCAGCCTCCCATAGTGCTGGGATTACAGGCGTGTGTTACCACACCCGGCTATGGAGAATGTTTAATAAATGTCAGCTTCTATTGTTACTGGGAAGACAGAGGTCAATGCCAAAAATCCATTGTCCAAATTTTTCACATAGGGCCAGGGATTTAGCTCAGTGGTTCTGCCATCTGCTTTGCAAGCACAAGGACCCAAGTTTGATGCCTGGTAACAAAAAACAAAACAAAACAAAAAAACAAAAAACAAAACCCCCCCAAAAGCCAAATTTTTCACCTAAAAAATTCTCTCACGACCCATTCTTTTGCTTCTGCCTCAGCTGGAAAGATCTTCCCGTGGTATCACTTTTTTTTTTTTTTTTGGCATGCTAGGAATGACCCAAGGAGCACTGACCTGCACGACACTGACCCTCATATTGATTTGGAAGCATGCTGGGCTCAAACTTGCCCCGTTACCTGGGCTGGGTTCAAACTTGGGGCCTCTGTGACACGCCCCCCCCACCGCTTCTCCATTCTGTCTTTCCCACCAGGGCGTTGGTCGCGTGAGTTTTCTCATTCCCATTCTAAGTGGCTCCTTTGTCCTGGCTCTCGGTCTGCAGTCTGTCTGTCCTGGCTGCTGCGGTGGGGATGCCTGGACAACCTTCCCGCCTCGCTGCTCTTCTCACTCTTCTCGTTGATTTCTCTTTTCTCTCACGTTTATTGTTATTTTTCTTTCTTGATACTGGGGATCGAACTTGGAACCTTCCCCTTGCAAGGCAGGTGGCGGAACCACTGAGCTAAATCCCTGGCCTCATTATTTTTCTAAGTATGACCTTCATCACCATTCTTTGCTTGCACTTCTCAGTCTTGTCCCACATCATGCTTGCTCTTACTCTGTGTTGCAGCTGGTCTATTTTTAGTTTCTTCAAGATCCTGGACTTTGAGGGTGTGGTGGCGCATACTGTAATCCCAGCATGAAGGAGGCTGAGGCAGGAGGATCACAGTGAGTTTAAGACCAGCCTGGGGCTACATAGTGGGTTCAAGGCCAGCCTGAACTACAGAGTGAGACCCTGTCTCAAAACAAACAAGCAAACAACCCCAAAAAACATAATGAATAAGATTTTGCATCTTTGTCTACAACACTTTCACCTGAATGGAATGTTATGACACCCAAGATGGCTAAGATAAAATTTATTGCTTTTCACCCAAACCTTCAAACTTTTCCATGAGACAATGGTCCTTTTTTTTTTTTTCATTCTCCCTTCCTTTTATTCCCCCTTTCTTTTTTCTTTTTCCTGTCTCAGTATTTTAATGTTCACTTCTTTGCAACATGATTTTTGGTAAAGACAAATTCATTCTAATTTAATGTGGTATTTCAAACAGAAAATTAGGCAGGCCGAGCACATCGATCCTCAAACATCGACTGTGACTGTAAAGCAACAGAATATCAGGGCCGGGGATTTAGCTCAGTGGTGCCGAGTTCGATCCCTGGTAACAAACAAACAAACAAACAAGCAACAGAATATCAATCAAATCAGTAAATCTATCTCATTTGGTGGAGAAAGTAAATTCTTCTCTTTGCTTCTCCCAGCTGCAGAAGGCAATATGTTGCGCTGGCTGTGCCTGAGTCTCTCCCTTCAGACAGTACATCCATCACTTCGTCCATTTAAGATTTGGAAGTCTGACAAAATGCCATCCCAGTAGCTGCATCTCTAGGTTTCAAGTCTAGGCGTGAATTTAAAATGTGATCTCATAACAGTCAACAACTTGATCATACTGACTCCCACGGGTCCTGCACATGTTTGTCATGCAAGCGCAGGATGTGGTCTCTGACAAGCACTAACACTGTGTGAATAATCAGGTATTACAGGGGTGCACGTTCTAGGTGACTGGACTACACAGACATGATGGAGACGGATACTAATCTCAGTACACATGGTATCTGAGTGAGCAATAAAAACACTGTGATACAGGATGAAAATTCTTTACCTCTTGCTTCCCTCTCAGTGCTTCCCCCCGCCGGTACCGGGGTTCAAACTCAGGACCTTGCACTTGTGAGACAGATGGCAGAACCATTGAGCTAAATCTCTGGCCCCTCTCAGCCCTTTTTTTCTAGACTCTGATGTAGTAGTGTGATCAATCGATGTACATGGGAGAGCTGGAGTAGCTGGCATTTGATACAGGATTTTACAAATATAGCATGCAACCTCATACATCAAGTTCTTCATACATCAAGGCGAAAGATTTATACCATCTGAAGAAAAACCAAAGTATTTTTGAGGCTTTTTTTTTTTTTTGGTACCGGGGAAAGATCTTGGGTCCTTGAGCTTGCAAGTCAGGCAGCGGAGCCACTGAGCTAAATCCCTGGCCCTCTTCATACATTAAAATAGAGGGACGTTTCAGCAGTTTTTCATACTTTGGCCTTTTGGATTCATCCTTTGTAAGGCCTGTTAGCAAAGTTGATGAAACTTGAGAATTCCCTTTCCTCAGAATTTACTCAGCTGTAGAGGATCTCCTTTCATGATTTGTGTTAATTGATCAAATACACTATTCCCCTTTGGATAAGGAAATTGGCCTGTGGCCAACTCGTACAATGTGATCCTCAAACTCCAGGCATCATATCCTTGGCAAGATGAACTAGGGTCTATTCTTTCAGGTGCCATGTACGGCCTACACTCACCATCTTGTCTTGGTGATGGAGTCCACAAGCTGTCCACTGATGTCAAAGCCACAAAGTTTAATATTTCTTTTCTTTTTTTTTTTTTTTTTTTGGTTTTTTGAGACAGGGTCTCACTATGTAGTTGAGACTGACCTGGAACTCACTACGTAGTCCACGCTGGTCTCAAACTCACAGCGATCTTCTTGTCTCAGCCTCCCATATGCTGGGATTACAGGGGTGCGCCACCACGCCCAGTTCCAGAGTTTAATATTTCCACTTCTAGCCAGAAGAATATTCAAAGGTTTGATATCACTGTGAATAATTTTCAAGTTTTGTTTTAAGAGCTTTAGTGCATTCACAATTGCTAAAGTGATTTTGCCTATAATTTCTTCAGGAATAACATCATCTAATACATGATATATATATTTGTAAAGCTTATCAAATGAGGTAGATGTGAGTTCCACACAGGTCCAACAGTCACCCTTTCTGAAGAGTGCACCATAAAACTGAACAACATATGGGCAATCACTATTCCGCATTATACCCAAATCCATAAGAAGTTGTTTTATTCTTTTTCATTTACTGTTGTCCGTATTCTTTTAACTGCCATTATTTGCCCACTTGGTTTGTGAACCATTTTGTTGACAGAGCCATACGCTCCTCATCCAATTTCTCCAAGGTCTTTTAAGTCCTCTGCAGTGAAATCCCAGTGTTGTTCAGGGGAGATCTTCAGTTTTCCTGATGACTCAATGCTGTGTGTTTCAGTCTTTCTCCTGCATGCTGCTGATGGCTGGGTGACTCCACGCCAGGGACCCTATGGGTCCTGGGGCCAGGGGCCTGCTGCTGCTGCTGCCATCCCTGGAGCTGTGACCACTGTTTGAGCTCAGAGCTCCCATTGTTGGGAGTGAGGAGCCAAGCAGCCTTTTCTTACCTTTTTAAAAAGTTTTTTGAGACAGGTCTTGCTGTGTATTCCAGACTGGTCTTGAACTTACTCTGCAATCCAGGGTGGCCTCCAACTCACTTAGACCCTCCTGCCTCAGCCTCCAAGTGCTGGGGTTATAGATGTGCACCAGCATGCCTGCTGCTGTTTCTCTTTTTTTTTTTTGATACTGGGGAGGCAGGTGGCAGAACCACCGAGCCAACCCCCCAACTCCACTATTTCATTTTTGATGGCACACAGACAGTTTCTTGGAATGTCTTTTACTCTGCTCTTCAAATTCTCAAGTCCTTCCTATTATGGTTTTTTGCTTTTGAGACAGGGTCTCAATAAGCAGTTCAGGCTGATCTTGAATTTGTCATGATGTTCCTAGTTCAGCCTCCCAAGGGCTGGGATTACAGGTATGCACCGCCGTGCCTGGCCATAAACTCTTCCTATTGTGTTCCAGCTCTACCACAGAACCTGGAATAAAGTAAACACTCACTGACAGTGTCTAACTTTTATAGGTATCTGTGGAGAGGAAAATAGCTATGAGGTTGGGTGAGATGTCAGAGGTTATGGGGGAGAAGGGAGAGGCGAGGAGAGAAAAAGAGAGGATGTGAAGGCAGTGGTGGCTGGAGACCCATGAGACCCCCATATCACAGAGGTTTGGAAAGTACTTACCAGCAAAGCCATGAGAAAAACAAAAGGAGACATTCGCCATTTACTGAGTGTCTACTACCTGCCGGGTCTTAGATTTTAGTGATACAAAGATGAATCAGAAATTGTTTCTTTCCTGATAGAAGTCAGCATCTAGGGGAAGTGCGAAATATGTAAACAAAAACTACAATATAGCATGTGTTTTATTATAATAAAAATATTCACAAAGTGTTCTTTGAGCTACAGGAGCTGGTGACTAAGCTTCTTGCAGCATAGGGGCGGGTAAAAGTGGGCGTTGCAAGATGACTGGAACTTCAGCAGCCTGAGATGGGGACGGGTGACACACCAGGAGGGTACAACTGCTTCAGGGAGCCTGCTTGTTTGGTTTCAATGTAAAGCAGAAAAAGCTTGGTAATTCAGGCTGGTGGCACTTGTGAAGTCTCTCACCATGCTGAGTCGGTCTTTATTCTCCAGCTAACAGTCATTAAAGTCCTTTTTAAAATCAACCTTTTCAATCCCCGGTACCAAAAATAAAATAAAATAAATAAAATAAAATCAACCTTATTAAGGTCCAGTTTACATACATGATGATATATCTATACTTCAGAGTTTTCACATGACATACATCCTTATTATAACTGCCACCCTAGTCAAAATATAGAACATTTTCGTCACCTTCGAAAGCTCCCTTGCAATTATTCCCTACCGAGTCCCCAGGCAACTACTGATGTAGTTTGGGAGATCAGTTTTGGCAATCTATTGATATGTAAAGACCATCCTCAAGTAGAGTGGCCTAATACAACAAGAAACACTAAATTGCTCAGGTCAGTGCACTGTGGTCATGGTGTAGTGGAGCTCATTGTCTTGCTCTCCCAGGCATCAGAGGGATAGCTTGACTTACATGGCTGGCAAGTAGGGGCTGGCCCTGGTCTGGGAGCTTTGCTCTTGCGGGTGGCTCTTTGGGCTTCCTTACAATATGATGGTTGGACAGACATCAAGAAGGAAGAAGTCTTTTGAAGTCTTTTAAAGCTGGGGGCTGGAGATGTAGCTCAGTGGTAAAATGCTTGCCTAACATATACAAGGTTTCTGGTTTGTGCCCCAGCACTGGAAAAAAAAAAATTAAGGGGTTAAAGAAATAAATCCTACCTTTTAGTGGAGAGAATGGCAAAGATGGAGCCATCTCTGTTGCAGTTCGCTCATCACAGATTAGTTTTGTCTGTTTCAGAATGTCATAGAGTGTTTGGTATACATCTAGCTTCTTTTGCTAAATATGTGTTTTGAGATTCATCCATATTGTTGATGTATCAGAATATGTAGTACAGAAGTTCATTTCTTTCTTCTTCTTACTTTTATTTTATTTTATTTTTTTGTGAGAGGGTTTCCCGCTGGTCTTGAACTTGTGAACTCAAATGATACTCTTACTTTGTCCTCCTGGATAATTAGGATTATGGGTATGCGTTACCACACCAGGCTCATTTTCTTTCTGCTGAGTAGTAATCCATTCATAGTCATTTTGCTCATCCATTTCTCTGCTAATAGACATTTGCTCCTAGTTTTTTGTTACTGTGACTAAAGCTGTTGTAAACATTTTTATGTAATACATTTTGGGTATGGATGTTTTCCTTTCTCTCCTTCTCCTCCCTTCTCTTTCTTTTTAGGTGCTGGTGATCGGCCCCAGGGCCTCTTGCTTTTGAGTCACTGAGCCAAATCCCTTCTTTCTCCTGAGTAAACACGTAGGAGTTGAATTGCTGGGTCATAGTGTTGTGGAATTCAGCTTCAAAAGCCACTCCCAGGGCTGGGGATTTAACTCATTGGCTCCGCCACCTGCCTCATAAGCACAAGGACGGGAGTTCAATCCCTGGTACAAAAAAAAAAAAAAAAAAGCCACTCCCAATGCCCAAGAGACAGGTGTTGAGGAAAAGAAAGAAAGTTTTATTGAGGATGCTACCACCTAGAAAGTGGGGCAGACTAATGTCTCATATGGTCCTTATAACTCTTTGGGGAGGTAGGGGAATGTTTATATGATCAGGGTTACTTAAGAGATCAGCATTCCCCAGTAGCTTGGGCCAGGCAATCTGGTGTTTTGAATGCTGATCAGAAATGATAATCTTAGTGACAGCCCATTCTTATGGTGAAGGCAAGATGCTCTGGGATGTAGGATGAAGACCATATCCTGAGAATGTAAAAACCAACAGGAATAAAGTGAGATGGAATCACTGATGGCAAAAGCCTGTTAGTTATACGTTAGGTATATGTTAAACTATATAAGAAGTTGTCAAACTGTTTTTCAAGAGGTTGTACCATATTTATACTCCCAGTGGCCATGCATGGGAGTTTTATCTGGTCCAGATCCTAGCCAGCTCTTGTCAGTCTTTAATTTTAGACATTCTGTAGGATGTGAAGTGGTATTTCATTGTGGTTTTGTCGTTCCCTGATAATTAGTGGTGTCATGAATCTTTTCACATGCTTATTAGCCATCTGTAGATTTTTAAAAAAAATATGTCAGTTCAGATCTTTTTCCCATGTAGAAAATACTGAGTTTGTCTCAGAATTATTGAGTTATAGTTTTTTGTAATGCTGCAAATAATACTCAGGGCCTTGTGCATGCTAGGCAAGCATTCTACCATGAAGCTACATCTCCAACTCTGCTCTAAATCTTATTTTTAGACAAGATCTTGCTACATTGCCCAGGCTGGCCTTGAATTTGACATGATCCTGCTTCAGCCCCTGAAAGCTATAATAGGCATGTCCTGCAAAGCCTGGCAGGGGATGTTAATATTGTGGATTATTTATTTATTTTTTTGATACTAGAGATTGAACTCAGGACCTTGCACATGCAAGGCAGGCACAGTGCCACTGAGCTAAATCCCCAGCCCAATATTGTGGATTTTTGTCATTTGTTAGAAATATGTATTGTGAGGGGCCGGGGATTTAGCTCAGAGGTTCGGTGGCCTGCCTTGCAAGCACAAGGACCCGAGTTCAACCCATTGTACCAAAAAAAAAGAAAGAAAAGAAAAGGAATATGTATTGTGAGTACATGTTAATGGATAAGAAGATCCAATATTATTAAAATGTTAATTATTCACAAATTGATCTATAAATTCAATGTAATTCCCACAATTTTTATTGAAATTGACAAGCCAATTCTACAGTTTAAGTGGAAATACAATGAACCAAGGGTAGCCAAAATAAGAAAAAAATAAAGATGAAGCCAAGCATGGTAACAAACATCTATAATCCTAGCATGCTGGGAGACTAACACAGAAGCATCTCAAATTCAAGTCTTGCCTAGGCCATTCATGAGCCCCTGTCTCAAAATAAAAAGTAGCTCAGTGTGAAAGTCTTGGCTTCAATTTCTAGTACATTAAAAAAAAAACAAAAAAAGATAAAGTTGAATTGGGCGTTGGTGGCACATTCCTAATCCTGGCTGAGGAAGGAGGGTCAGGATCATAAGTTTATGGTCAGTCTGGGTGACTGAAAGACACCGTGTTTCACAGTAAAATAAAAAAGAGGCTTTGGATGTCGCTCATGGTAGAGTACTTGCCTGTGCAGTGTGCATGGGGCCCTGAGCTCCATCCACATATGAACACAAAGAAAAAGAGTCACATTATCTTGCATTGGTGTGGTATATTTGGTATAATTAATGAATCAGTATCAATACATTTTTATTAAATAAAATCCATAGTTTACATTAAAGTTCACTTTTTGTTTCCTCTTCCTCTTCTTTCTTCCTACCCCTTCCTCTTCCCTGTCCCTTCCTTCTCTTCTTCCTCTTCCTCCTCCTCCTCCTTCTGTACTGGGGATCAAACCCAGGACCATAACACTGAGCTACATCCCTAGATTTTATTTTTTATTTTGAATTGCCTGGGCTGGCCTTGAATTTGAGACCCTCTTGTGTCAACTTGTCAGCCTGCTAGGTTCATAGATGTGTGTCATCATTCCTTCATCTTTATTTTTTAGCTAAGTCACCTAGGCTGCGCTCATTCTTGCAATCCTCCTGCCTCAACCTCTCAGAATGCTGGGATTATAGGTATGTGGTGCAATTCCTAGCTCCATGTTTCCCTTTCTGAGAAATTGCCACGCTGCTTCCAAAGTGGCTGACCTTTTTTGTGTTCCCACCAGCAGCACATGAGAGTGCCTGCGACCCCACATCCTCAGCAGCATCTGGGGTTGTCAGCATTTGTATTTCAGTCATTCTAGTAGGAATGTACTGGTATCTTACTGATTTTTTTTCCTAATTAAAAAATTGTGATAAATACACACAACACAATTGACCATTTTAAATGTATAGTTCAGTGGTATTAAATACATTAGCAATGTGCAACCATCTTCACTATCCCTCTTTTCCCATCTGTACATCTGAAACTCTGTCCTCTTCAAAGAGAGATTCTCCACTCCCCTGCTTGCTGGCAACCCACTCACCTTTCCTTTTCTCTGATTCTGAGAACTCTACCTTGTGTAAGGGAACCATATGTCTTTTTTGTTACTGGCTTACTTTACTCAGTTTAATGGCATCCATGTTTGTTCATGTTGCAGCATGTATCACAATTTCCCCCCCCCTTTTTTTTTAATTCTTTGGTACTGAAGATCGAATTTGGGTCCTTGCGTTTTCGAGGCAGGCGGTGGAACCACTGAGCTAAATCCCTGGCCCCACAATTTCCTTTTTTATTTTGTGATACAGGGGATTAATTTCCTTCCTTTTAAAGGCTGAATAATATTTTTTAAATGCATATGATGCATTTTTTGTTATCCATTCACCTGTCAGTGGATATTGGTGTTGTTTCCATTTTTTGGCTTTGAATAATGCTGCTACTAACATTGGACATACAAATATCGCTTTAAGATCTTGCCTTGTTTCTTTTGGATATACACCCAGAAGTGGAATTGCTGGACCATATGGCAATTTATTTTTAGTTTTTTGAGGAATTGCCATACTGTTTTCCATAGCGGCTGTACCATTTTTATTCCCACCAGCAGTGCACAAGAGTTCCAAGTTCTCTACATCCGTGACAGCACTTGTTATTACTTATTTAATTCTCTGCAGTGCTGGTGATCCAATCCAGAGCATCCCACATGCTAGGCAAGTGGTGTCTACCACTGAGCTACAACCCCAGTCCATTTTCTGTTTTGTGATAGCAGCCTTCCTAACCGATTAGTACCCCATTATGGTTTTGATTTGTATTTCCCTAATGATTGTGGTGGGGATTTGGCTCAGTGGTGCAGCTGCCTGCTTTGCAAGCGCAAGGACCGAGTTCCATCCCCCTTACAAAACAAAAAAAGACCGAGCATAGCTAATGACTAGTGATGCTGAGCTTCTTTTCATGTGCTTATTGATTATCTATACATCTTTTCTAGGGAAATGTCTATAGAAATCTTTTGCTTCATTTTTCTTTTCTTTTGGTACTAGGATTTGAACTCAGGGTCTTTGCTGAGCAACATTTCAATCCCTTTTTTCTTTCTTTCTTTTTCTTGAGACCGGGTCTTTTTTTTTTTTTTTTTTTTTTTTGGAGGCGGGTTTTTTTTTTTTTTTTTTTTTTGAGACAGGGTCTCATTATGTAGTTGAGACTGAACTGGGACTCACTGTGTAGTCCAGGCTGGTCATGAACTCACAGCGATCCTCCTGCCTCAGCCTCCCAAGTGCTGGGACTAGAGGTGTGTGCCGCCATGCCTGGCTTTTTTTTGTGTGGGGGGGAGACAGGGTCTTGCTATGTAGGTCAGACTGGCCTTGAATTTATTATATAGCCCAGGTTGGCCCCAAACTGGTGATGATCCTCCTACCTCAGCCTCCCAACTGCTGGGATTACAGGCTTGTACCACTATGCCTGGTTTCTGGTTATCATTTATATTCCAGTTAATATTCAAGATATTGAAAATACAGAGAGATAGAGAAAAAAAAAGAAAATACAGAGAAGGATTCTAGTCTCATGGAAGCTCAGTCTGGGGTAAAGACTGAAGGGATACATTAAAACAACTTAGCCCAGTGTGATGGCACATGCCTATAATCCCAGCACAGGTTGAGGCAGAACTGAAAATTCAAGCCCAGCTTGTATAATTTAGTGGCTTAGGGAAATGCTGTCTCAAAATTAAAAGAAAGAAAGAAAGAAAAAAAAGGTTAGCCTACCAAACAAATAGCAACAACGAATACACAAACCTTTATACAATGGTTTATATAGTGAGAGATGCCTCAAAGAAGATAAAACGATACCAAAATAGACATGACTGATGGACGAAAGGAATCTGTCATAGGTGAGGTAGTTGGATAAGACCTCTGTCTCAGAAAGTGGCATTTGGGCTGATGATAATAATAGGGAAGCATGCATCCAAGTGGAGCTCATCCAAGGTGAAGGGCAAAATCAGTGCTATGGCTGTAAAGTGGGGTAACAGTGACCAAGGGAGCACAGACAACAATATGATCAGTAGGCATGGCCCAGAACAGTAAGGTTCACAGGGTAAGGCAAAGCTCATGGATTTTGCTATAAGTATAATATGAAACTGGCCAGTTTCAAGCATGAGAATCATAATATCTCAATAATATTTCAAAAAGATCATCCTGGTTTCTTGTAACGAATGAATTATGGGATGTGATGAAAAACAAGGTTCCAATGAATAAATATTCTACAGACCCTTCTTTTGTGCCACCCTCAGGCAGTTCACCCTTCACATTGCGAAAGTCATTTAGTCCTCTGTGTTTCTATGTTTATAGCATTACTTGGACACTGGCAATTGGGGTCTTCCTGAACAGACTGAAACTTGGTCCACTCTAGCAATTTCCTCTAATTGCATATAACTAGTGTGCTAGTTCATGTATAATGACAATCCCAAATTTCAGAGTCTTAAAACAACATATGGTATGTCTTTCTCATGCTACATGCTCTGCTGATCGGCTAGGGTTATCTATTCTGTCATCCCCACTGCAGACCAAGGCTAATGGAGTAACTCCCAGGTAGAGCAGTGCTAGTAGCTGTGGCAGAAGGAGCAAGAAGACATCCAAATGTCACACTAGGATTTAAAGTTTCTTCCCAGAAGTGATAAATGTCACTTCTGCCCATATTTCAAGCTAAAATTCTCTAATTGTTTTTTCTTCTTCTTTTTTTGGGGGGCGGGTACTGGGGCTCGAACTCAGGACCTTGTGCTTGTGAGGCAGGAATGGTGCCATTGTGCTAAATTCTCCAGCCCATTTTTTGGCATTTTGAGCAAAGGTCTCACCACATAGTTCAGTTTGGCCTTGAACTCACTATGCAGCCCAGGTTGGCCTCAAATCTACAGTGATCCTTCTGTCTCAGCCTCCTGAGAGCTGGGGTTACAGGTGTGCACTTCCATGTCTGGCTAAAACAATTCATATGTAGTAGTCACTTCTAACTTCAAAGGTGTAAGGAAGAGAAATTATAGCATATTCCTGGAAGTTGGGATAATCAGAAATATTTGAGAATAGTATAAATGATCATAACAACTTCTAAGATAAATATCTGTCAAAGATGTCCAGTTTGTATAACTTTGTATAGCACTTGATTTGATTCATCTCCATATATAAGAAATGATTTTGCTCATTCTTACTAAGCACATTTACTGTAAACCAGGCATAGAGGTGCATAACTGTGGGAGGCGTGGCTGGAGTACTGTAAAGTTCCATCTCAGCCCAGGGAATTTAGTGACAGTGAGACTGCATCGCAAACAAACAAACAAAAAAAAAAGGCAGGGGCTGGAGATATAACTCAGTGTCAAAGCCTTGGGTTCAATCCTAAGTAGCACACACAACACACACACACACACACACACACGTGAAATTTAAAATTTATTATGTAGGCTTATAAACCTTTGATTTATATGGTAGAGCCATATAAATCACAAATTTTGTATTTTACCTTCCAGTTTTTTTTTTTAATGGGTCTAGCTAGGTTGCTCAGGCTGGTCTTGAACTTGTGGGCTGAAACTATGCTCTTGATCCTCCTACCAAAGCCTCCCCAGTGCTGAAGCAACAGGTGAATGCCACTATACCTGGCTAACCCTCTAGTTTACTAAAAAATTATATATATTTGAGATATGCAATGTGATGATCTAATATAGGAACACTCTGAAAAGATTAGTACAATCAAGCTAATTAACAAATCTACCACCTCATATACTTTTTGTGTATAAAAATCCTAACAAATTTCAATATTCACTGTAGTCATCATGCTGTATTAATATATTCATTTATTTGTTGTTGTTATTGTTTTGATTTGGAGGTTTCAATATCTAGTTCAGACTGGCCTTAAAAGTCACTATGTAGCTCATGCTGGCCCCAGACTCAAGGTGATTTTGTTGCCTCAGCCTCCCAGAATGCTAGGATTACAGATCTGTGCCACCAGGCCTGGCTGTATTTATCTATCTTATAAGCTAAAGCTTGTACCCTCTGATCCCCATTTTTCCATTCCCCATTTCCTTCTCCATTCCTCGCTCCTGGCAACCACTAATCTCTGCTTCTATGAGCTTGACTCTTTTTGATTCCACATGTAAGTGATATCATATAGTATTTATCGTTCTGTGTTTGGCTTATAATAGCTTAAAGTTTTCTAGGTTCATCCATGTTATTACAACTGGCAGGGTCTCCTTCTTTTTTGCTTTTTTTTTTTTTGAGACAGGGGCTCACTATGTAGTCCAGGCTGGCTTTAAACTGGTGGTGATTCTTCTGCCTCAGCCTAAGTAGTGGGATTATAGCCATGTGCCACCGTGCCCAGCTTCCTTCTTTTTATGACTAAATAATATTCTTTTGTAATATGAGTTTAGCATTCAGAAATAAAAGGTATGCTGGTATCTTTTACAATGCAATATGTATTGCACTGGCATCTCACAGAGATAGTAAGAGTTGAACTACTGCACGGGTAGAGGAAATGGGAGGTACGGACTGAATTTAAAAGATGTTTAAATGTTGGAAACAACAGAACTTTGTGAGCAATTAAATATGGAAAACAGATGAACATAAGCAGTTGAGGACACTGTAGGTTTGTAGCCTGAGGGACTTAACAGCTTGGTGGTGGCATTGGGCATTTAAGGAAATGCAGTAGCAGCCTGGGTGTGGGGTGAGGAGACAGATAATTAGTTTAGGTTTGAAAACTGAGTTTCAGAGGTCTATGGGAATTTCTATCCAGCTAAACCATTCACTCACTCATTCATTCATTCATTGGCACTAGTGATTGAATCCATGAAGCGCTCTGCCACTTAGCTACATCCAAAGCTCTGCTTGTTAACGGTAACTGGTGAAATGAGAAGAAAAGAAACTTCTGGAAGGAGACTGAAATGGAGGGGATTATCTTAAACACTGTTATATAACTGAGGGCAGAGTGAGTTTTGAGGGTTTCTTTACTGTGTCCTTGAAGTGCAGGCACAGGTACCTCTTTAACCTGTAAGCCTGTTCATGTCGCCATTATTTTGTTGAAGTAATATCTTTAGTTCAGCATTTTAACATTAAGGAAAAAAAAAAACAAAACAAAACCTTGAAACGAAGACAGAGGTAATGTAAAGATAAGTCTTGCAACAGATGGGCAACAGTCACCAAGAAGTCTAAAAAAAGACCTTCAGTATGAGAATCTGTTAGTGTGCCTCTAGCACTGTCTAGGGGAGAAACAAAATAGTGGAGGAAAAAATGTTTCAAGAATATGTCGCTGAGGGCTGGGGGTTGGGCTCAGTGGTTCTGCTGCCTGACTTGCAAGTCATGGAACCGAGTTCAATCTCCAGTACTAAAAAAAAAAAAAAAAAAAAAAAAAAAAAAAAAAATT
>NW_022900929.1:34670410-34672487 GCF_012274545.1 Fukomys damarensis | reverse complement strand
AAAAAAAAAAAAAAAAAAAAAAAAAAAAAAAATGTATTGGCTAGGTGTTGTAGTGCACACCTGTGATCCCAGCATTTGGGAGGCTGAGGCAGGAGGATCACCACAAGTTTGAGGCCAGCCTGAATTACTCAGTGAAACACTGACTCCAAAAAAAAAAGCATTGGACCGAGCATAAGATGCTAGTTTGAATGTAATTTCTACTACTTGAACCCTTATTTATAGATTGCCTCCTATTCAGGAGGGGCTGTGACAGATGCTCTGAATGCTTTAATCTCAGAATCATTATGCTAACAGATACCAGGTGCATGCTTGACCCCAATTAAAGGAACTATTCTTTTCTTTTCCTTTTTTTTTTTTTTTTTTTTTTTTTTTTTTTTTTTTTTGTGGTACTGGGCTTCGAACTCGGGACCTTGAGCTTGTGAGGTGGGCAGCAGAATCATTGAGTTAAATTTCCAGCCCTTGCAGTTAAAGGGACTGAAGATACAAAAGTTCAAATCTCTGTTCACAGTCATAATCTAGGAGGTGAAAGCTCTATAATTTTACCTATATTTGTGTGACTTCCAGGCTCTTTCTAGTACAGCTGATAAATTTCAAATAGTTGCCATCAAATTTCCCAGAGAACATATTAAATGAACATATTAAAATATATTTTTCCGATTCCCATTCAAGACTCAGATGTTAATATTAGTACAGTATAGTACTTTTCTTTCAAGGTTGTTAGGATATATGTAATAGAGTATTAAGAGTGTTTTATAAATTTCAAGCTTAACATGTTTATAGTTATTATATATACATATCTAATTAATTTTACTTTATTTTCTAGGAAATAATTTTTTAATAATTAGGTTTATGAGGTACACTGCAACCATAAACCTAATCTTTAGGTTTGGTAACATTACATTTAATGTTTAATTTATAGTATATAATTAAAAGCTTTTGTGCATCTGAGGAGGGATAGTCAAATTCCTCAAGCTTGATCAACCCTCTGAGAACTGATAAAATTTCAACATCAACAAAACAGAGAAATGGAATTCATAACAGAAAAGGCGTGAATTGTTTCAAGTACGGGGTTCATTGAAGTAGATTAGCTTTTTTTCTGGACCACGGATCGAACTCAGGACTTTGCACTTTCAAGGGAGGCATGGTGCCACTAAGCCCTCATGAAGTAGATTCGGTTTAGACGTGAAGGTATGTTTGTGAATACAAAATTAACTTATGACATAAAATTACCTATCTTTTCTGTCTTAGCAAATGGTGTTTTTCTCAGTTCCACTACACTATAGCTGGTATTAGGTGGAACCAGCAACTGTTAGGGATGCGCCCTTGGACTTTCTAAAAATCCCCATTCCTTCCCCTGCTTGTACCTAGAGAAATATATTATTTCTGCTCTCAGGTGGGGCTTCGAATAAGTTACTATTCTTTTACACTGACCATAACAGGCTGGTTAGTTTACTTGTGGTAAACACCTTTGCTAATTTTCCGCTATAGTCACCAAGTCACTCAGCAGACACCGACGAAAGGATCGCTCCACAGAGAAAGGTTGTTTTGCCAAGACTACACAGATCCAGCGAGAGGGGAGGAGGGACCAAAAGCGCTTGCTCTACTGTCACACCCCTGTAGTTGTCCAAACCGTCTCTTTCGGAGCCCAAGGGCGAGGTGCTCAAGGGGACTCCGGAGGAACGCCCTAGAGGTACCAGCCAGGGGCTGCGGAGAGGTGGCTTTCCCGGCATGCTCCGCAGCGCACCGAGGGGCGCCAGACGCATCCCGGCGTGCACCGGGGAGAGCCCAAGGGCGACGGTTCACGGCTCCTGGCAGGGCCCGCGAAGTTAAGCCGGTAGGTGTGAGCTAACTTAGTTTTGGGACCCTGCTTTTCGCTTCCCCTTCATGGATGTAACCCTATGAAGGCAAGAGAGGAAGGCCTCTGATCGCTCTCACTCTCCGCGTGCGAACAAT
Source organism: Fukomys damarensis (assembly GCF_012274545.1). Lineage (NCBI taxonomy): Eukaryota > Metazoa > Chordata > Mammalia > Rodentia > Bathyergidae > Fukomys > Fukomys damarensis. The sequence continues at coordinate 34,670,534 of NW_022900929.1, read as the reverse complement.
TTAGGTCGCCGCTTCGTGCACGGTGCCAGGTGATTAGCGGGCAGGGGCGGGCCCCGGGCGGCACATGACCCGGCCTGACAGCCAATCACCAGCCCCGCGGCCCGGCAGCGCGAGGATTCCCGAT
>NW_022900929.1:34668794-34670274 GCF_012274545.1 Fukomys damarensis | reverse complement strand
AGGAGAACGGTGGGGTGGAGGGGAGGTTGGAGTCACGTGTCCGCCCCAGCCAATTGCAGGCCGAGGCGCACCCATAGAGTTACCCGGCGACCCGGGGTGCGACGTGTTCAGTGAGGTTCGGCCCAACCCTGCCAGTCTTAGCGTTCTTTCGAAGCTCCTGTGCGGCCTGTAAAACGTGGCTCCTGCGTCTCACGGTGTCCCCCTCCGCCGTGAGCGCGGGCGACAAGTTCTCGGCAAAATGGCTGCTGGAAAGAGTCGCTTGCCGGGGCCGCGTGAAGGTCACATGACGAGGTTGGCAGCGCGTGCTGCTGGCGCGGGGACTGAGGCGGGGGAGAAGGGGCGTGGCGAGTCATGTGCCCTCGACTGCGCTGCAGGGGTCTGGTCTCCGTCGCCGCCAGCCCGAGGGCCTGCCTTTACCCCTCCCACCTCGAAGCTAGGCGAGCGTCGGCCGAAGCTACCTAGGTGGTCCGAGTGGAGACCAGCGCTCTAGGCATTTGGCTAGTTTTTTAGTCTTCTCGTTAATATTTTAGCTCTGTGGAGGGGATTCTCTTTTTAAGGTCAGTTGCTGTGAGTACCTCACCCCAGTTACATGTAGATAACAGAAGTTAAGGAAGGTGTTCTGGGGATGTAAATCAGTGGTGGAGTTCTTGCTTAGAATATCAGAGGCTCAGGGTTCGATTCCCGACAGTGAGCAAATTAACAATTATGAGATATCCCCAAGAAAAGGAAAAAACCTCACTACCACCCTTCCAATCATCACAGTGATGTGGGAAACGTAATGTGTTATAATATCCTGGATATATTCATCTTTATTCCATTTATATTGTGTATCTGCACACTACTTCATTGGAAAAATACGGTAATGTGTGCGTTTCTTTGGTACTGTGAACGCAGGACCTTGTGAGGTAGACGTGGCGCCACTGAGCTAAATTCCTGGCCTACAGTATTATTGCCTTTTAGATGTTTAATTATTACATTTTGTTTTTCTTTCTTTTTGTTGAGGGTACCGGGTATCAAACTTGGCTTCTTGTGCTTGCGAGGCAGGCGATGGAACCACTGAGCTAAATCCCTGGCCCTCCATTCTTACATTTTCTTGAAAGGAAGGGTATTTATTTTCCTAACTATGTAGTTGGAAGGGACTTGTTTATGCCCCAAAGGCTGACTTAAAGTGCTTTGAAGTCTTTTCATTTAGGGAAATAGTACTGCCAGGGTATTGTGGTTTTTAATTTTGTTTTTTGAGACAAGGTCTTGCTATGTAGTTCTAGCTGGCCTTGAACTCCAGGCAGTCTTCCTGCCTCAGCCTCCTAGTGGTGGGATTACGGGCATGTGCCACCATGTCTGGTCTGTTTTTCAGAAGTTTTTGCTTCCACCTTCCCCCACTCTTCGTTCTCTGAGGGCCAAAGCCTTGGGGAGGCAAAGCAAGCATAACCACATATTTGACATATTACTTCTTTTTTTTTTTTTTTTTTTTTTTTTTTTT
>NW_022900929.1:34620692-34668677 GCF_012274545.1 Fukomys damarensis | reverse complement strand
TGCTGCAGGCCACACAAGCTTCAGGGCTGTTTGCATTCGGGACTGAGCTGCCCAGCAGGGGGCTAAGGCCCTATGTTCCCGAAGCCTCAACTTGGTGGCCCAGTTTCTGGATCTGTGCAAGGGGGAACCGGGAAACTGTTGTTTTTGTTTTGTTTTGTTTTGGTACTTGGGATCGAACTGGGGACCTTGGGCTTGCAAGGCAGGCGGCAGCACCAGTGAGCTAAATCCCCAGACCCTTTTTTAGGTACTGGGATCCAACTCAGGACCTTGCGCTTGTGAGGCAGGCAGCGGCGGAACCACTGAGCTAAATCCCTGGCCCTCACTTTTTGTATTTTGTAGTGCTGTATTGTTATTTTTCTGTGTCTTGTCTCTGTCTCTGTCTCTCTCTCTCTGTGTGTCTCTCTCTCTGTGTGTCTCTCTCTCTGTGTCTCTCTCTCTCTCTCTCTCTCTCTCTCTCTCTCTCGATGACAGGGTCTCACTGTAATTCAGGCTGGCCTTGAACTGTCTGTAGCCCAGGCTGGTTTCCCAATTCGTGGCAATCCTGCTTTAGTCTCCTGGTGCTGGGATCACAAGAGTGCGCCATCACACCAAATTTACTTATCTTTAAGGGCTTTCAAATTTTGTGGGATCAGAATATGGAAAATGAGCAATCATAATAGCTGTCACTTTTGAACAATTATAACAGTTAACATTTTTCTATTATAGTATTGTGAATATTTTCTCCCCCATTGCTGTCTATAATATTTATATATACATTTTTTTTTTGTGTGTGTGAGATACTGAGGATTGAAACTGTGCTAGGTAAATGCTGTACTACTGAGGAACATTTTATTTTGAGACAAAACATTGCCCAGGTGGGGCTGGAATTTTTTTTTCCACCCGTCTTTGCCTCCTAACTAGTTGGGACCCAGCTGAACTACTTTATATTTCCAAATCACTTAATTCTCATACCATACCTGTGAGGTAACTACTATTATGTCTAAATTTTTTTGGGGGGTTACTGGGGATTGAACTCGGGACCTTGTGCTTGTGAGGCAGGGAGTGGAACCACTGAGCTAAATCCCCGGCCCACTATGTCCTTTTTTACCAGAGGAAAATAGGTTAAGTAGGTGACACAGCGATATATTTGGTAATTTTGCATGATCTTAGCTAGATGTTCTCTTTTCTTTTTTTTTGAGACAGGGTCTCACTATGTAGTTGAGACTGCCCTGGAACTCACTGTGTAGCCCAGGCTGGTCTCGAACTCACAGAGATCCTCTTGCCTCAGCCTCCCAAGTGCTGGGATCACAGCCATGCTCCACCACTCCCGGCCAGGCTGATCTTGAACTCTTGGCAATCTTTCTTAGTCTCCTGAGTGCTGAGAATGTAAGCATGTGCAACCAAACCCAGCTTTTTTCTTTTTAAAATTACTTTATTTTTTTGAAACAGGGTGTCACAATGTAGGTAAGGTTGGCCTTGAACTTGCAGTGATCTTTCTGCAAGCCTCTTGAATGCTAAATTTTTATTTTTGGTACATGTGCATAACACATCTTTTTAAATTTTTTATCTTAGTTTTTTAGTATCTTGGATCGAACTCAGGACCTTGTGCTAATGAGGCAAGAGGCAGAACCACTGAGCTAAATCCCCGGCTACTCTTAGCTCCCTCTCTTCTTCCACACTTTCAAAAACTTGTTTTTTTTTTAGTAACGTGGATTGTATCGGGACCTTGTGCTTGCAAAGCAGGTGGCAGCATCACTGAGCTAAACCCCCCGGCCCCAGACTTTTAAAAACTTGACAGAATCTTTCTAAAATTTGTTTCGATGAATGCATCTGTAAAATAAGAAAATTCTTTTTTCTTTTTTTGAGGCAGGGTCTTGCTTGGTATGTCGTTCAGGCTGGCCTTGAACTCACTGTGTAGCTCAGGCTATCCTCAAACTCACAGTGATCCTTCTGCCTCAGCCTCCCAATTGCTGTGATTTCAGGAATGTTCCACCATGTCGGATGGGGCCTCAACTGTGTAGTCAAGGCTGTCCTCAAACTTGTGATCTTCCTTCCTCAGCCTCCTAAAGTGCTGCACTTTGGCATGTACCATCATGACCAGCTTGACTGTACTACCTTGTCTCAAAATTAAAACTAAAAGGGCTGGAGATGTAGCCCATCGCGAAGGCTAAATTTTCAGTATATGCCAAGAAACAAAAATCTGTTCTTGGACTCAGCAACTCTTCTCTTTTCTGTTAAGGCCCTAGTTAGTAAGTTTGTTCGATTCCAAGTTGATTTTGGAGCACTTGTTTTTATAATAACAAATAACTGGTAAAGATTAATAAATTTGTTAGGTAGATGTGGGACCTTTATGGAGAGGAGTACCTTGTAGCTACTGAACATAATATAGGTTTCTACTAATGACCTGGAAAACATATAATACATATATTATATACACACATACACATATTATATATACAGTATATGTAATAGATATATATATATGCATATATATGTATATATATAATATATATATTGCATGTTTCCCAGGTCATTAGTAGAAACCTATATTATGTCATATATTTTATATATATATATATATATATACACACACACACACACACACACACACACATACATACATGCCAGGTTACACAATTATGTGTAGTAAGATAATATTTTTATAGGAATATACTTGTATGTCCATTTACATAGAAATCTTATTTATTTATTTTTGGTATCAGGGATCTGACTTTGGACCTTGTGCTTGCTTAGCAGGCGGTGACACCGTGGTGACACCACTGAGCTAAATCCCTAGCCCATACTTTTCATCTTTTTTATTTTTGAAATTTATTTATTTACATAGAAATCTAAAGATACAAGTGTAAATAGTGTCTTTATTTAAGTGTAGGATTTTGGATGAATTGAACTATTTTTTAAAAAAAATTTTTGGTGTAGTTACAGACCTATAGGAAAATTTCCAAGATATTGCTGGTATGAAGGATCACAGCAGTGAGAGGCTGGGGCAGTAGTGTTGAGAGTTTGAGCCCAACCTCACACTGTCTCAAGAGAAAAAGTTTTAAAAAGATCCTGGTGAGGTGATTGTGTGCTTATAATTCCAGGGTTCTGGGAGGCTGAGGTAGGAAGATCCCAAGTCCCACCTAGCAATGGTGGGAATACCAGGCAGGCATTTTACCACTTAGGTAAATTCTCACTCCAGATACATTATTAACTAAATAACATTATTAACTAACTGTTTGTTTTTTAACTAATATCGTTTTTTCTGTTGCAGGAGCCCATTCAATATACTATAGTCCTTTTTTTTTTTTTTTTTTGAGACTGGTGGTCAAACTCGGGGACACTGTACCACTTAGTTATATCCTCAGCCCTCTTTATTATTTATTTTGAGACAAGAGTTTTGCTGAATTGCTCAGGTTGGAGCCAGTTGTACTGGCACATGCTTGTAATCCCAGCACTCAGGAGACTGAGGCAGGAGAATTGCCAGGAGGAGTTCAAGGCCAGCCTGGGCTACATAGGGAGACCCTGTTTCAGAAAAAACAAAAACAAAAATGTGCTGACATTGGTCTTCAATTTAAGATCCTCTTGCCTTAGTCTCCCAAGTAGCTGGGTTTACAGCATGTACCATTGTGCCTAGCCTATGCTAGTTATGTCTTCTTGGCTTGAGAGTTTATCAGTTTCCCTTTTTTTTTTTAAATGACCTTGAACTTTTAGAGCTTTGTTGGTCAGGTGTTTTGTAGTGTGTCTTTCAATTGGGATTTGATGTTTGTGTCATGGTTGGACTTATACTACAGTACATACTGTCAACATAATTTGTCACTGTTGATGTGACCTAGATTGCTTAGCGGTGAATCTAGTTTTTAAATGTTTGCTTTTCTTTAGTTGCATTTTTTAAAAATTTGTTAACTTGTAATACAAAAAGTAGATATTTGTCATAATATTCTGCATGTCAGTGTCCATCTTTATTAGTAGCATTTATAGTAGTAATACATGCAAAAGCCTGGTAAAGAGAGCATAGTAGAAATAACAGTCACAAACTGGGCATGGTTGCATACTCCCGTAATCTCAGCACTTGGGAAGCCGAAATGGGTGGATTGTTAGGAGTTTGAGGCCAGCCTGGGCCACATAGTGTGTTCAAGGCCAGTCTGAGCTTTGTAGTGAGAACTTGTTGCAAAACAGAAATGTCACAGAAAAATAACTGATAAAGTTGCCTGAGGACTAATTGTAAGAAGATTGAAGACATAAGTAATACATAGATTGTTTTAAGTCTTTTAAAAATTTTAAATTGATCAGTATTATTATTATTATTATTTTTTTTTTTTGAGACAGGTCTCCACTGTTAGTTCAGGCTGGTTTAAACTCCCTATGTAGTACAGCCTAGTCTTGAGCACATGGTGATCCTAGTGCCTCAGGTTCCCCAGTATTGGGATTACAGCCATGCACTATTGCACCCTGCTTTCATTGTTAACAGTTTTTAAACTGTCAGTCTAAGAAGAAGATTGTGGGGGCGGGGGATTTGGCTCAGTGGTTCTGCCACCTGCCTCCCAAGTGCAAGGTCCCGAATTTGATCCCTGGTACCACAAAAGAAGAAGAAGAGGAAGATTCTGATAATCTAGAATTAGATAAAAATTCCAAGGTTGGGAAGGAATTATCCCATTATGCATAATAGGGTAAAAATATAAATAGAATATGTAGGTAAATTCATCCATTCATTCAGCAACGGATGATTAATGAGTCCTCTGTATGCCAAATAATATTCCAGGCATGAAATACTGAACAAAACAAAGCCCTTGCAATTATGGAATTTGTATTTAATTTAATTTTTTTTTTTGTTTTGAGACAAGATCTCACTATGTCATCCAGGCTGGCCTAGAACTTATGATGATTCTCCTGCCTCAGCCTCTCAAGTGCTGAGATTATAGGTGTATGCCACCATGCCTGGCCTATTAAAAATGTTTTTAAAAGAGATCCTGTTACTCTTTATTTTTTAAGACTTATTTACTTGTATCAGTACATGTTTTAGTACATAATGATTACATTCTCTGTAGGGAACTGGTAAATGTATATAACACATTTTTTTCCCTTCCTTCCACCCCCTTTTATTTTTCCAGCATTAGATTCATTTATATATAAGACCTTATGAAGTTAATTATGACATATATGATATTATAATATGTATGATATTATATCATGGTATATGATATATGATGTATCATATTGATGTATGGTATATATGATATACCATATTGATATATCATTGATATATGCTATATATGACAACCTGGAATTTATATTTTAGTAGGTAGACAGTGAGCTAATAAATGATTTGATTTTAGGTTTTGTCAAAATGCTATGAAGAGGGGCCAGGGATTTGGCTCAGTGGTTCTGCCACCTGCCTCACAAGTCCAGAGTTCCATCCCCAGTACCAAAAATAAAAAATGCTATGAAGAAGATAGTACAGTGATATCGGAGTTGGTGGTTTGGTCATTCTCTTCGGTGGGTTCAAGGTATGGCTCTCTGATGCAATAGTTGAGCTTTGACCTGAGTGATAAGGTGTAAGCCATGCCAGAATGTGGAGCATTTCAAGCAGTAAGAATACTTTTGTGAGGAGAGTCAATTTGGGATTCTCAAGTAGAGTGCCTGGGGTATTAAGTGATAGTAATGTTGTGGTACATTATAGTAAGAAATGAGACTGGGAAGTTTATAGGCTCAGACTGTGTAGAGTTTTGTAGACCATAAAGATTGTAGATTTTGTTCCAGTTGTGACAGACTCCATTGAGCAGCATTGTGAAGTAAATGGTATAATCTTAATTCATGTCTAAAAAAAGTTTTTTTTGGAAACATGGTTGTTTTACTTACTTTTCTCTCCTTGCTGAGACAAAATACCTGGCACCCAAAGTTAAAGGGGGAAGCATTTATATAGCTCACAGTTTGTGGAGGTTTCACTCCATAATTGTCTGGCTCCAAGGCAAGGTGGCTTGGCAGACACATGTGGCAGAGGAGAAACAGTTCATGGCAGGCAGAAGGTAGCAGAGCAATAAGCATGACCAGAACTGTGTTTATCCCTTATAACTTATCCAGGCTACTTAGGGTGGGTAGCACTCACACCCTTAATGCTAGTGCCCCTACTCCTAGTATTTTATTTATTTATTTTTTGGTACCAAGGATTGAACTTGGGACATTGTGCTTGCGAGGCGGGTGGCAGCACCACTGAGCTAAATCCCGGCCTCCCCATCCTAGTATTGCACTATTAATTCTAGCATCACACACTGTAGATCCAGTCACCTCTTAAGAAGCCCCATCTATGGCTGAATGAGGCTTTGGGGGGACCTCTAGGCACAAGCCATAACATTCTGCCCTTAGACCCCCAAAGACTCAAGCACATCCCTTTATGCAAAAGGCATTTAATCCATCTCTAAGAGTTTCCAAAGTCCTAACAGTTTCACCATTGTTGAAAAGTCCAATTCCAAACTCTCCTCTGAGATTTAAGGCAAACTCTTAGCTGCAAGCTCCTGTACAAATGAAAAAAGTTAAACTTCCAACATTCAATGGCACATGATAGACATTACTGTTTCATAAGGTACAAATAAGGAATTATAAAGGAATAGGACCAACGCAAGTCCAAAATCTAGCAAACATTAAATCCTTTAGTTCCATGTCCAGCATTCAAGGCAGTCTGTGGCAAGATAAAACTCAAAAGGGCTTATAGCACTTCAGTGTTGTAGTTTCCATGGCTTCTCTCTTGGGCCTGCTCTGCTCCCTTGAAGCTTTCCTCAGATCCATTTTCCTGGCTTCTCCAAACTTCTGGGACTGGGGTCTCCACTGCATCTTCAGCGTTATACTCACAGCTTTACACACTGCCCTATCAGGGACACACTGCTAGGCTTCCCAGGCGTCTTCTGAAATCTGGGTGGAAGCCTTTCTGACCACTCAATTCTTGCATTCTGTATGCACCTAACCAGCACCACGTGGATGATGCCAGGTTCTGCTGTCAGCTGGAGCAGTAGCCAAGTTTCCTTTCCCTCTCTCTGTCTCTCTCTCTCTCTCTGCTGTAGGGGTCCAGTGCCTATGAACCAAGTCCCAAGGAACAATTTCTCTAGGCCGCAAGCATTCTGGAACATGGTGCTCTGGGGCTCTTTCCTCAAAGCAAAGTCTTACCTTTGCAACTCCGAGGCAGCAAAGGCTGGAGTCCTGCTGGTTCTTTTGATGTCCTTAGGCCATCCTTTTTGTTGTCTTCTTCAGAAATGCTTGGCTTTTTCTCACTAGTCTTTTCAGTGACCAATTTCACCTCTGTTCTCTCTTTTTAGGTTGCAACTTTACTGGAGCTTCCTTTCTGGTAACACTCAGAATGTTTTAAATCTTTCTGCTGGGCTCTTTGCTTTTGATTATCAACATAAATCTGGCTAAAAGCCCCCAGAAAGTAGCCAGGCCACCACTTCAACATTAGACTGTCTTGAAAGTCCTTCTGCCAAATTACTTATTTCACCATCCTTAATCTCATTCTCAGATGAAGTCTCTGGAAATGAGCAAAATGCACACAAACTTTCTGCTGAGCCATAGCATACATTGTCTGCAGTCTTAACAGCTGATGCAGTTCTTTTTTCCAGCACAAACCTCCTGAGCTGGGTCCTTTACTGGCTTTTTGGTCTTCTGAGCTTTGACCTGACTCTCCAATCAGATGAAGCCTAGGTGTTCCAACTCTACTTTTTCAGCTGAAATCTCTGAACCTTTTCTAACTTCTCCTTCCCACAAGCCAGTTTCAAAGGCTCTTGAGCCACATGGCCAGGTGATGTCACAATAATGACCCTACTTCTCTGGTACCAAGTTCTGTCTTAGTTACTTTTCTCTCCTTGCTGAGGCAGAATACTTGACATCCAAAGTTAAAGGGGGAAACGTTTAGTTAGCTCACAGTTTGTAGAGGTTTCACTCCATAATTGGCTAGTTCCAAGGCAGGGTGGCTTGGCAGACAGACATGGCAGAGGAGAAACAATTCATGGCAGGCAGAAGGTAGTGGAGCAATAAAGATGACCACAACTCTTTCTATCCCTTATATCTTATCCAGGCTACTTAGGGTGGGTAACACTCACACCCTTAATGCTAGTGCCCCTACTCCTAGTATTGCACTATTAATCCATTCCAGCATCACAAATGCCAGATCCAGCCCCCTCTTAAGGAACCCCACCTCTGATCAGTGAGACTTTGAGAGAACATCTAGACACAAACCATAACAAGAGTCTTGCTTTGTATTCTAGGGTGGCCTTGAACTCAGTATGTAGCACAGAATGGTCTCAAACTCTCAGTGACTCTCCTGCCTCAATATCCTGAGTGCTAGAATTACAGGCATGTACCACCACATCCGGCACTAATTTATATTTTTAAAATATCACATTGCTGTAGAGGTAAGAGGTGCAGCAAGAGACCATTTAAGTTGTTGGAGGGCCGTGGATTTAGCTCAGTGGCACCATGCCTGTCTTGCAATTGCAAGGTCCTGAGTTCAATCCCTGCTACAGGGGGGAGGGGAGAAGTTGGAATTGTATGTGGTATTATATGTCCGTAACTCTGAGCTTTTTGGAAGGCTGAGACATTGCAAATTTGAGCCCAGACTGGGTGGTTTAGTAATTTAGCAAGACCCTGTCTCAGAGCAAAACAAACAACAAAACAAAAAGGCAGGGCTAAGAATGTAGCTCAGTGCAAAAAACATTTTTTTGTTGGAATGGTATGATGAGGTGTTACATCTTTGAGTAGGGAGGCAGTGAGATGTGGTTAGATTATCTGTGGTAAGTGACAGGTAGTGAAGAACCCACGGTGATTGTATATTTTTAGCTAGAGCATCTGGTACCATTTAACAGAGATGGAAGACTAGAAGGAGCTAATTTGGATGGAGAGTTTAGTCAGCTGTTTTGAGCCTTATACTAGATACCTAGGATTGGCTGTTGAGTAGACAGTTGAAGCCCAAAGTGAAAGTCAGGGTTGTGACTAACATTTGGGATGTCATTAATAAGTAGATGATGTTTTAATACATGGATCTAGTGAGGTCGCCAGGAAGTAGTGAAGAAGGCCAATGATTGAGCTCAGAGACTTTGCTGAAATATGGGTAGGAATGCACTACATTTAAATTTCTCCCTCCCTCCCTCTCACCTCCTTTCCCTCTCCTCTTTCTTTTCCTCCTGAATGGTTCTCTTCCTCCTCCCTTTTCTTCCCTTCCCCTCCTTTTCCTTTCTCTTCCCCCAATTGAACTCAGGTGTGCTCTGCACTGAACTGTATCCCCAGCTCTTATATTTTTATTGGTACCGGGGATTGAACTCGGGTCCTTGCACTTGCAAGGCAGGCCACCGACTGCTAAGCTAAATCACCGACCCCTCTTCTTATATTTTTATTTGAGACTAGGTCTCATTAAGTTTGCCAAGTTGGACTGAAACTTAGGATCCTGCTGGAATCTCCCACCCACCCTTTTTTGTTTGTTTTTTGGGACAAAGTCTTGCCACGTAGTTCAGGCTGGTCTTGAGCTCACTGTGTAGCCCAGACTGGCTCTGAACAGGTGGCAATTTTCCTGTCTCAGCCTCCCAGTTACTGGATTACAGCTTGTGCCACTATGTCTGGCTTCTGAAACTTTTTATGATTTGCCTCATGCCTTTACTCAGTTTTCAGTGTTCACTCTACATTTGGTATGTAATTTCTCCTAATTTCAAAAGGTAGAACTTGGCCCCTCAGAGCTGTAGTTAATATCTGTTTTTTAGGGAAGTACAAAATTATTTGTTGTTTTCATTGGCTTTTTTTTTTTTTTGGTACTAGGGATCAAACTTGGACCCTTGCACTTGCGAGGCGGGTGCTGGAACCACTGAGCTAAATCACTGGCCCTTCATTGGCTTTTTATTTATTTGTTTTCTCAGGGGTAGGTATGTAGTAGATGCTTAATCACAAAAGGAAAAGTTTAGAAGTATTGCCTAACCTTGTAATCCTTGTAAACCTCTGTAATCCTTGTAAACCTCTGTAATCCCAATTACTTGAGAAACTGAGGCAGGAGGATCACAAGTTAGAGGCTAACCTCATCAATTTAATGAGACCCTTTCTCAGAAATAAAAAGGCCTGATGTAGCTCAGTGTATGTAGCTCAGTAGTAGAGCTGCTTGCCTAGCATGCAGGAGCCCCTGGGAAAACAAAAAGATTAAAAATTAGAGTTAAAACTACTTCTTAAAATACTCAGTCATGGGCTGGGGATTTATCTCAGTGTTACTGCTGCCTGCCTCACAAGCGCAAGGTTCCGAGTTCGATCTGTGGTACCAAAAAAAAAAAAAAAAAAAAAAAAAAAAAAAAAAAAAAAAAAAAAAAAAAAAAAAAAAAAAAAAAAAAAACAAAAAACAAAAAACCCAACCAAACAAACAAAAAAACCCATACAATCACATAGAACATTAGCTGGAAATTTTAGCATCTTTTTAGTATGGCATTGTTTTGGTTTTAATGCTATTCATTGTGGTATAATTTAGCCAGTAAGAGTTTAATGAAATGATGTCAATTAGCAGCTTCAGTGCAGGGACATATTAATAGTGTTTTAATCTCTAGGGCTGAATAATGCTTATTCTTTGGATGTAAGCTATTATGATTCTTCCTTTACTTGCCCACTTTGCCACCCACCTTCTCAGTAGTCAAGAATTCTATTTTAGCATTACATTTGTACTTTGAGCTCTTTGCTGAAGAAGGAACCTAATGTAATAAATCAAGGAAATTGAGCAGTGCTCACCCCAGGAATATCCTTTAAATTGTTGTATAGAGAGAAGCTTACATTGTGAATTGTAGGTGTGAGGGTTTCAGTCTGAGTCCAAAGTAGGTTTAATTATTTTGTTGTTCAATTGTAAGCTTATATTGAGCACCTACCATATATGGACACCATATGAAGTCTTGTGGGGGTCTCTACAAAATATATATATGCTTCTCTGCACATTAGATCCAAGACAGTTTAACTGAGGAATTGAAACATAAGATTAAAAAGGAATTTAATCTTAAACTATGTATCAGTAAGTACAAAGGGCTATGTTATGTATGAAGAACTTTGCATTTCTTTATCCCACAATTAGGTTCACTGTCACATACACTGTTATCTTAAGTTTCAGCATTTTAACATGACTTACAAGCTCTGCATTTTCATACTTTTCTTTTAAGTATTCAGTAAGATATTGGTCCCTTGTTTATTTGATAAGATAAAAGCCATATATAGGAAGAGGTTGCCCTGCCACTACATTGTATCTAAATGCTTTCTACTACTTCTTTTTTTGGAGCGGGGAGTAATACTGGGAGAGTGCTGAGCTACATTTTAGCCCTTTTTTTATTTTTTATTTTAACATTTATTTTGATTTTTTGAGACAGGGCTATCCTTGAACTCACTGCAGTTCTCCTTCCTTTGCCTCCCCAAGTGCTAGGATTATAGGTGTGCATTACTGTGCTCAGCTCAACATTCTCTGTATACCTCTGCTAGCCTGTTTATGCTTCTAGGTTTCTTTTCTTTTAATGGCAAATTTTTATTTATTTGTTTTTTAAATTGGTAGTTGCACTGGATTACATCCCCAGTCCTTTTTTATTTTTTATTGTGGAATAAGGTCTCACTAATTTGCCCAGGCTAGCTTCAAACTTTGCATCATGCTGCCTCAGCTTTTACCATGCTGCTATTACAGATATGCATTACCACACTGGGCTTCACATTGCTCTTAATAAAAGTTTTTAGTACTTTCTTACACTGAATGTAATCAAGTTGTGATAAACTCAATTTTCTCACTCAGTGTGGCACCTAAGTAGTTTTATGTCAAGTCTCCTCATACACATTTTTTTGTGTATTATTTTCAGGTTTTTAGACCAGGAACTGGGAATCTTTTCCTACAAAGAGTGCAATAGTAAGTATTTTTTGCTTTTCTAACCTTACTATTTCTGTCAGCTGCTTCTCAGCTCTTCATTTGTAGCGTGAAAGCAGCTGTAGACAGTATATGAAGTCCTGAGCATGGCTATTTTCCAGGGAAGCTTTATTTATGGACACAAATTTTTATTTGTCGTTGTTGTTTATTTCGAGACAGGGTCTTTCTGTGTAGTCCAGGTTGGCTTTGAACTCACTATGTAGCCCAGACTGAACTTGAAGTCACAGCAATCCTCCTGCCTCAGCCTCCCAAGTGCTGGGATAACAGGCATGCACCACTACACCCAGCTTGAAATTTGAATTTTATATAATTTTTACATGTAAATTTTATTAATTTGACTTTTGGAACCATTTAAAAATAAAAAAATCATGGCTGATGTGGTGGCACGCCTATAATTTCAAATCTTCAGGAGGATGGTAACAGCCCAGTCTGGGTAACTAAGGCCTTGTCTCAAAAATTTAAAAATGGCTGGAGATTAGCTCAGTGTGAGGTCATAGGGAACTAAGCAAGTAGGTCAGTCGTAGAGCATTTGCCTAGCATTCCCAGTGTCTTGGTTCAAGACCCAGTACTGCACAAAACAAATAACATCACTCACGCACACAAACAGGCACGCATGCACACCAGCCTTTCCTGGCACAAATGCCTGCCTTTCTTGATGTGTGGGTCTTAACAAAAACAGAAGGCTTAGGGGCTGGGGATTTATTTAGCTCAGTGGTTCCACTTCCTGCTTTGAAAGCACAAGGGTCTGAGTTTGATCCCCAGTACCAAAAAAAAAAAACAAAACCCAAAAAACAAAAACAGAAAAACCCCACAAAACAAAAAACAGAAGGCTGGACATGGCCTAGGGGTCTGTTCTCTAGGCAGCCACACTTGTTGCCAGTACTAGTTGGGTACTACTAGTACTACTAGTACCCAACTAGTTCTTTCCCTACTCTGACTGTCTGTCTTGTATCACAGTCTCAGGATCATTGGAGTTTGTTTTAGATACTTTTCTAGTAATGAAGTGCTCTGTTCAAACTTCTGTCATTGTGTTTATATGTCTATAATTTTGTGTGTGTGGCAAAGTATATATAATGGAAAACCATTGAAATAATTTTTTGCTTTGTTTGAGGTAAGGTCTGGCTATGTATTTAATTCAGTTTGGCCTTCAAATCATTGCAGTCCTCTTGCCTTGGCTCTCTCTCTCTTTTTTTTTTTTTTTTTTTTTTTTTTTTTGGTTTTTTGAGACGGGGTCTCACTATGTAGTTGAAACTGACCTGGAACTCACTATGTAGCTCAGGCTGGTCTCGAACTCACAGCGATTCTCCTGCCTCAGCCTCCTGAGTGCTGGGATTGCAGGTGTGCAGCACCACGCCCGGCAGCCTTGGCTCTTGAATACCGGGATGACAGGTGTGCACCACTATGCCAACACCACTATGATGTTGAAACAGTTTTTAAGTGTATGTTTTTTTTGTTTATTTTAAAATTTATTTTATTTTATTTTTGAGACAGAATCTTGCTCTATAGTTCAGGCTGGTCTTGAACTCACTATGTAGCTCGCTGGTATAGAGCTTCTACCTCAGCCTCCCAAGTGCTGGGATTACAGGCATACTCCACCGCACTCAGTTATTTTTCATTTTGACACAATATTTATATGTATGAAAAAAATATATGCATGTAAGGGGCTACGCTGTGATATTTTGCCACCAGAGTAGTTCTTTGGTACTTAATACATTGACATATTATGCAGCTGTCATTACCCTCTTATCTCCAGAGTTTTTATCTTCAAAACTGGAGCTCTGTGCCCATTTAACACTCAGTCCCCATCTCCCCCTCTTCCATCTTTTAGCAGCCACCATTCTCTATCTTCTTCCTCTGAATTTTTTTTTTTTTTCTTGGTATCAGAGATTGAACTCAGGTCCTTGTGCTTGCAAGATAGGCACCGGAACCACTGAGCTAAATTCCCAGCCCCTGCCTCTGAATTTGACTATTCTAGATATCTCACATAAAAGGAGTCATACAAAATATTTGTTCTTTCCTGTTTTATTTTACTTTGCAGCATGTCTTCAAGGTTTAACTACGTTGTAGTGTATGTTAGAACTTCTATCTTTTTTGTTGTTGTTACAATGGGGGCTGATACTAGGGCTTCACATGAAATCTTCAAAAGGAGTTAGTTGCATAAAAGAAGACTCCATTGATCCAATAGCAATGATTCCATTAGTGATAGTGAAACCTGTCCCTATACAACTCCTCTCTCTTGTCTCCTTCACACCAGCCACTAAAGTTTTCAAAGGTAAGTGCAGGTTAATTTGTTTATTTTTCTTTATATTTTGTATTTTCTTTATTATTTTGTGCTCTATTATAGTATTGTAATAATTTTTATATGAATATTTTAGAATTGTGGAACAAATCATCTGAATTTCCATATTTCTTGTGGGCAATTCACCTTGGATTACAAGCATATTTCTGGAATGAATTATGGTTGCAAACCAAGGTTTTTACTGTATTTCCTTTTTTTTTTTTCTGTTCACCTTCATTGGAGGTTCTACTAAGTAGAAAAACATTGTAAAGGTGGTGACTTAGTCATTTTTTTTCATTGGTGAGACAAAATGCTCAAAGCCCAAAGTCAGGAGGGAAGGTTTATTTTGCTCATAGTTTGTAGAGGTTTCAGTTCATAATTGGCTGGCTCCAAGGTCAGGATGGTGTGGCAGAGGGGCATCACAGAGGAGACACAGTCTGTGGCATGTAGAAGGCAGAAGGCAGAAGGCAGCAAGCCACAAGTGACAAGTGACCACACTAGCCCTCTTTCTGTCCCTTATATTTTATCCTGGTTACCCATCCTTACACCCAAGGTGGGGTACCCTTAATCCTACCCAGAACTATGCCAAACCAATCAGGACTAATTTAGTAACTACACACTGCCCAACCTATGACCAAATGAGTCTTTGGAGGGACAGCTAGACAAAAAGCCATAACAAATAGAGGAAAAACAAAACAAAACAAACAAAAAAACCGAAGCAAAAAGTTTGAAAAGTCTGCACATTTGTATCATTCTCCAAAGAAGTTATTGATGACTAAATTTTCTAGATGTTTTTTCCCAGAATTCCTTAAATAGCAAGAGATAAGCACTTGTGTTAAAATAAAAAGCTGGCCTCTCAGATCTCTGTCTTCAAATGGCATTGGAAATCTGGTTTTTCTTGGAAAATATGTCATTGTAATTATACCCTGGTTAAAAAAACAAACAAACAAACAAAAAAACTGCTTCTGAATTGTCATTCCCATCAGCATCCTCTTTTTTTTTTTTTTTTTTTTTTACTGCATCCTCTTTTTTTTTTTTTTTTTTTTTGGTACTGGAGGATTGACCCTAAGGTCTCATGCATGCTACCTAAGTAAAGTACTTCACTGAGCTACATTCCTAATCCTTTTTATTTTTTTATTTGAGTCTTTTTAATTTTATTTTTTATTTTGCCCAGGCTGACCTAAAAGTTGTGGTTATTCATTCATTTATTTATTCATTTATTTAAAGGCAGGGTCTTGCTGTCTAGTTCAGGCTGGCCTTGAATTCACTGTGTAGTAGCTCAGGCTGGCCTCAAACTTGAGGTGATCTCCGGCCTTAGCCTCTGATGCTGGCATTACAGGGATGTGCCACCATGCCCAGTAAACTTGTGATCCTTCAGGGTCTGCTTTTCCAGTAGTGAGGATTATGGGTATGTTGTACTGCACCTGACTCTTCTTTAATTTTTTCCTTTTGTACTTGAGATTAAACCAAAGACTATATCCACAACCTTTTAAAATTTTGAAATAGGGTCTTAATAAAATTTTTACCAGGATGGGCTTGAATTTGTGATCCTCCTGCCTTACCCTCCCAGAGTGCTGGTATTACAGTGTATACCATTATGCTTGGCTCTTCAAAAAATTTTTTCTTCAAAATTTTTGAAGATTTCCAGAATTATTTTTGAGCAATCTTTGTTGGTTCTGATTCTTTGTTTTGTTTTGTTTTGTTTTTTGAGACAGGGTCTCACTACGTAGTTCAGACTGCTCTGGAACTCACTGTGTAGCCCAGGCTGGTCTCAAACTCACAGCGATCCTCCTGCCTTAGCCTCCCGAGTGCTGGGATTACAGGCATGTACCATCATGCCTGGCAGGTTCTGATTCTTGATCCTGTTTATTTTTATTTTTGTTAATCCTCTGTTTAAATCAGTCTACTTACCTCCACACATAGAGGTTTCTAGTACTTAGCACATTCTGTGTGCTCCATACAAGTTACTTAAATTCTCATCACTGTTTCTTTTTATGTTTTTTTTTTTTTTTGGTACTGGGGATCAGACTTGGGTCCCTGCGCGTGCAAGGCAGACGACAGTGGAACCACTGAGCTAAATCCCTGGCCCTCATCACTGTTTCTTATCTGTATAATAGGGTTAATAACTTGTACCTTGGGCTTGTCTTTAGTGTTAGTGATGTAAAGAACATAAAATTAAACCAACCCTTTGTGTGCAAACCACTCAGTAAGTAGTTGTTGCTGTCTACATCATCAAGGTATCATCCTAAATACCTTTGGTGAGTTTTGAGAGTCTATGACTGCCTCTGGGAACTGGGGTGACTGTGGTGTGAAATCTTGATTTCACTAAGTCTTGGCCAGTTTGATGTGGGTACTGGATGATTTTGGGTTAGGGAGTGGAAATGGAATCTTTCAGTGTCCCTGGGCCTAAAATGGAGACTTGAGTCCTGTAAGAATTTGGTCCTCTAGCTTGGAGGGGGAGGTTAAAATACATGTGAACTTCTACTCAGGTGATTTTTTACCAGGATTATGCATATGTTAGTGTCAGTCACAGTATTTTCCAGGCTGTTAAGTGTATTTATATTTTTCAAATGAAAGCTTTTGAACACTGGCAGTTAATTTTTAGGTTTTTTTTTTTTTTTTTTTTTTTTTTTTGGTATGGGGGATCGAACTTGGAACCTTGCTCTTTTGAGGCAGGTGGTGGCACCACTGAGTTAAATCTCTGGCCTGAGCTTGAATCTTTTAAATCCCTTTCCCCTTTCCTCCTGCCTCCCTCCTTCCTCTAAACCTCCTTTTTCCATTTTCATTCATTCTTATTCTTGATATTAATTTTAGCTCATGTTTGTTCATTGAGGTTATTAGGTTCCTATGCATGGCATATTTTAATTCTACTTACTTCCTCTTCCCCCCATTAACTTCCTGCACTCTTAGTCTCCTTGGACCCCTTCCCATTTACAAGAGATCTATTCCTTTGTTTCCTTCTATCTTTTATTGTGCTGTTTATGTGTACTTTGGCTTACTGAAATAAGAGCTACTCTCTCAAGTATTTAAGCTTGTATGTCTGATTTATTTCACTAAATATTGTATTTTCCAGGCGCATCCATTTTCCCACAAATGTCTCAAATTTGTCCTTCTTTTTAGCTGAATAATATTCCATTATATATAGATAACCACATTTTCTTTCTCCAGTTGTTGATGGATATACTGTATAGGCCCCTTCCAGGATTTAGCTGTTGTTTATTTATTTTTTCCAAAGGTTTCATTTTTTTTTTTTTTGGTACCGGGGATTGAACTCCAGTCCTTGAGCTTGCAAGGCCGGCCACAGAACCACTGAGCTAAATCCCCAGCCCCAAAGGGTTTTTTTTTTTTTTGTCTTCTTTTTTTCACTTTTCTTTTTTGGTATCGGAAATCGAACCCAGGGCCTCGCGCTTGCTGGGTAGGTGCTGCGCCGCTGAGCTACATCCCTGGCCCCAAAGGTTTCATTTCTGAATGCACATGTGATGTTTAGTATTGCTAAAGTACTATCAACAGTGTAAGTTAAAGTGCCCAATTACTATCTAAAATTCTGGATAAAACCCTAGGAGAAACAATTGCTTTGCATTTTAAAAATCCAGGCCTGGGGATTTAGCTCAACGATTCGGTGGCCTGCCTTGCCAGTGCAAGGACCCGAGTTCAATCCCCGGTACCAAAAAAAAAAAAAAAAAAAATCCAATACCAGTCCCCTGCTCTATTTACTTCTCTCCAGTGGTGCAAAATGTAAAGAATGCTTTCCATGTTACTAGAAGCAAAAGTTTCCAAATAGATTTACCTTTGTTTAAAAGTTAAGGAATTTGCTGGGCATAGTGGTGCTTGCCTGTAATCCCAGCCCTGGGGGAGGCTGAGGTGGGAAGATCACTTAGAATTTGAGGCCAGCCAGGGGTACATAGTGAGTTCAAGGCCAGCCTGAAGTATATAGTGAGACCTTGTCTCAAAAAGTCAAAAAAAAAAAAAAAGTTTTAGCAATGAAATATGAGCAAAGGTGACAATATCAAAACCAAAAGTTTAGGGCTGGGGATTTAGCTCAGTGGTTCTGCCACCTGCGTGCCAAGTGCAAGGTCCCAAGTTCGATCCCCAGTACCAAAAACAATACAGAAAAACCCCCAAAAGTTCAGGAATTGGATTCAGGTGATTATTTTTTTTTCTTTTGGTACCGGGGCTTGAACTCGGGTTCTTGTGCTTGCAAGGCAGGTCATGGAACCCCTGAGCTAAATCCCGGCCCTCAGGTGATTTTTTAATGAAAACAACTTAAGTGACCAAGCAGTTTTTGTTTCAGATACTGAAGGTGGTGGGTGGGTTTCTAAAAAATAATCAAGTCCAAGAGCTGATTTTGAAAGTCTGGCTTGACCTTTTAGGGTTGTATTTAAGATTTTTTGTTTGCAGTTATTGCTGTAAATATATTCTTTAACAACTTCTTAATGAAACATGTATCACTTCTTCAATACATTTCAGTTTCTTTCTTGGTCATAGGAGTTAGGGCAGCAAGGCATTTCCTTAGATCCATGATTAGGTATCCAAGCTTGCCTATCTATTGATCAATTGATTACATTAAACTCAGGGCCTTGTGCCTGCTAGACGAGTGCTCTACCATAGTGCAATATCCACAGTTCCCATGCTCCTTTTCGTTTTTTGGTATCTTACACTTGTGAGACAGGCGTGGTGCCACTGAACTAAATCCCTTGCCAACCTCTTTTCGTTTTCTGAGTTAGAGTCTTGCGAAGTTGCTCAGGCTGGTCTTGAACTTGTGGTCTCCTGCCTCAGCCTCCCAACTTGCTAGGATTAAAGGCATGTGCCACTATATCCAGCTTTTTGTTTTGTTTTTTTCTTTTCAGAGATGGAGATTGAACCCAGGACCTTGCACATATTACTGATGAGTTATACCTCATTCCCAGCATATCTCTTCTCTAAGACTTTCTGAAAGTAAAAATACGTTATTAGATTTAAATATGCTCATGAGATGGAGTTTCATAATATAAATACATACATATGTGCGTGAGTGTATATGTGCCAAGGATTGCACTCAGGGCTTTCTACATGTTAAGTATGTGCTCTACTGATGATGGGCTCTACTTTTTTTTTTTTTTTTTTTTTTTTTTGAGACAGTGTCTCACTATGTGGTTCATCCTGAACTTGAACTCATTATGTTGCCCAGGCTAGCCTTGAGCTCATGGCAATACTCCTGCCTCAGCCTCCCCAGGGCTGGGATTACAGGTGTGCGACACCACACGTGACTCTTACAGTGCATTTTAATATGGCAGCCAGCATTATGCTGTGCAAGCAGAGATGCTTCTGCTGTGAAAGTCACCAAAACTCAGAATGGCTTCCTATTTTTGGCCACTGAAAGGGTGCTGAGGTATGTCCTCAGATCTTTTTTATATTTTTTATTTTGAGACAGGGTCTTGCTGTCATTAAGTTGTGCAGGCTGGGATTGAACCTTGCAGTATTTTGGCCTCAGCTTCCCATGTGCTGAGATTATAGGTGTGTATCACCATGCCACTGTTACCTTTCTTTTTATTTAAATTTTTTACTATAGTGTAACATACAGAAAAGTACACACATCATGAATGTACAAATTGATGTAGCTTTGCAAAATAAATTCACCTTGATTCGGTATCTTTTGTTTGTTTGTTTGTTTGTTTTTTGAGACAGGGTCTCACTATGTAGTTGAGACTGACCTGGAACTCACTGTGTAGCTCAGGCTGGTCTCTAATTCACAGCGATCCTCCTGCCTCAACCTACCAAGTGCTGGGATTACAGGTGTGTGCCACCATGCCTGGCTTGATCCATTATCTGAAACAAAATTATTGGGCTTCTCACTGGTAGAGTGAATGGCTAGTATATGTGAAGTGTTGAATTTAGTTCTCAGCACTGCAGAAGAGGAAAAAAAAAAGGCAGTTGTTTCCAACACTCAAGATCCACCCTGGTGATGAATTATAACCTTTTAACTCCCCCCCCCATACCTCTCATGCTGGCATTACAAGCCTATGTGTTACTATGCCTAGCAGTAATCTTTAATTAGTGTTTGTATTTTAGCACCTTTCATCCTAAACACTCTGAGGCAATGACTGTACCTGTATAACTTATCATAGTGTCCAGATAGGATGATTTTCATTGATGATAACTTGGAGGAGTCTTGTTTTGATTGTAGTTGGCACTGGAGGAGGAGAGCATTCTCTCCGGGGGTATCCTTGGCTGACTGTCCAGTAATTCCCTTTAGTCTGTTGCTTTATTATCTGAACTTTTGCAGCACCAGTCTGTTTCATTTGATTTAGTGCCTCATTTATGCTGTCATTCTTCAGTTTCTTTTTCTTTTTCTTTTTTTTTGTTTTTTGTTTTTTGTTTTTTTTTGAGACAGGGTCTCACTATGTAGTTGAGACTGACCTGGAACTCACTATGTAGCCCAGGTTGGTCTCAACTCACAGTGATCCTCCTGCCTCAGCCTCCTGAGTGCTGGGATTACAGGCGTGCACCACCACTCCTGGCTACATTCTTAAATTTCTTAATGCCTCTGGTTCTTATTCTTTTTTAGAAAGGAATTCTTTGACTTTGGAAGTTTGTCTTATACTGCTGAATTCTCTTAGCTGCTTCTAGTGCTGAGACAGTGTTAAGTAAGTGCTTGCTTCATGTCTAATTGCTTTGAAACAATGTTGAATTTATATGATATTTTTTGTGAGGAGCTCTTTAGATAATAATAATAAAAAGAACATGTTAAAATGGAGATTTATGTTCACTTGGGACCAAAAATTCATGTATGCTTGGGCCTCGTGGCACATATCTATAATTCCATCACTTGAGGCTGTCCTGCCTGGGTAATTTAATTGAGACTGTGTCTAAAACACAAGGACCTGAGTTCGATCCCTGGGACCAAAAAAAAAAAAAAGAACAAAAAAAAATTTGGAGGATATAGTTGAGTGCTGAAACACTCCTGGGTACTATCCTCCACTACCACCACCACCAAAAAAAAAAATCATTCATTTTTGTTTAGGGATTGGGTTCTGGGGATGGAAAGCAACACCTTGCACATACTATGCAAATTCTCTACCCTTAGCTACACCATTAGCTCCTCAAAAATTTAAAAACTGGGTATGGTCATATATACTTGTAATCTTAACTACTTGAGAAGCTGGGGCAGAGCTGGGCGTGGTGGCACACACCTGTAATCCCAGCATTTGGGAGGCTGAGGCAGGAGGATCGCTGTGAGTTCGAGACCAGCCTGAGCTACATAGTGAGTTCCAGGTCAGTCTCAACTACATAGTGAGACCATGTCTCAAAAAAGAAAAGAAAAAAAAAAAAAAAAAAGCTGGGGCAAAGGGATCTTGGCTTTGAGGAAGTGATAATGAAACCCCTCCCCCCAAAAAAGTAAAAGCAAGTAATATTTGACAGACTTTTGTTTGTTTTTTAATTGTGAGATAAGGTCTCACTGTGTAGTTCAGGCTGGCTTTGAATTGTGGCAGTCCTTCTGCCTCAAACTCTTTGGTGCTGGGATTATGGACGTGTGCCATAATATGTCTGGTTTACCTGTTATTAATTTTGTGATTTGTAGTTTTAATAATTTTGTCCTAACAATTTAGGCTGGCTGGCCTGCCTGCCTTTCTTCTTTCTCTCCCTTCCTCCTTTTGTTCCTTCCTCCTTTCTTTCCTTGTTACCTTCCTACTTTCCTTCCTTCCAATCTTGTTTCCTACCTTTCTACTTTCTCTTGCATTTTTTTTTTTTTTTTATTGTATGGAGGGTCAAACCCAGGGCCTCATGCATGCTAGATAAGCACTCTACTATTAAGCTACATTCTTCCAGGCTGCATTCCTTGCTCTAAAGAAGTAGCAGTACTTGTCAGCTCTGTTTCATAGCTTTATGTAAGTAAACAATGAAACAAATAAGCTAGATACAGTGGTACACATGTATAATCCCACCAGTGGGAGGCTGAGGTGGGAGGATCTCAAATTCAGGTCCAGCCTGATCAATTTAGTGAGACCCTATCAAGAAAAAAGGGGCTGAGGCTCTGGTTGCTGTGGGTTGAGCAGCTTTCCTCTATCATGCCCTTCCATTATGCAGTTTGTGTCTAGGACCTCATCAACCATGCATAGACTGAACCCTCTGACACCATTAGCCAAAATAAACCTCTCCTTCTTAAAAAAGAAAAACAAAACAAAATAAAACAATCTGGAAATGTGGCTCAGAATGAAGACCCTGGATTCAGTCACTAGTACCAGCATGTATTAAAGTCCTTTTGAAACTTAAAATACTGTACAAATTTATAACCTTTGTTTGCAGTCAATTATTTGAGAAAACCATTTCTTTTTTATAGGTCATATAAATGTTCCAAACAGGAGAAAGAGGATTATGGTATTTTAGGGCTATAAGATTTGGGAGTCATAGGTCTTTGAATCTATAATAAATACGTATTTGGAAAAGTTTCTTTATTGGTCAAGAGTGTTTCTATTAGTATGGCTGCTGACATTGATGTTGCATAAATTTCTTGGAGAGATGTGAAAGAAACATTTGCCTCCAAACTGCATGGGGGCCAACAGACTAAAGAAAAACTTGGATAAGTCCAGGTTAGTGATTGAGTTTAATTACAAATCATTGAACAGCTTGTGAGCTGGAGCACCACTGAAGTTGTCACTCATCTTGTGCTAGACTACTGGTTTTATAGGGTACTGATTAAGACAGCAAAAGCAGGATCAAAACCAAGAAAAGTTGGGAGAAGTTGTACACTCTCAGTACATCTTTACCAGGAAATTCTGCTGATCTCATTAAACACTGTCTATTTGAAGTGATGAATGACCTTGTTATGTTGCCTTTTGGCACACAGCCTTACTAGCTGGCAGTGCGTGTTGGGGGAGGAAGGTATGCATTACAAGGTGAAGTTACTTTGGCTAGGGTTTGGAGAACAGTTCTCACTGTACACGCCACCCCTTTCTCTGGCTCTTAGAATCTTTTTCTCCCTTCTTTCCTGGTGTTCCTTGAGCCTGGGAGGGGTGTTAATTTCCTTTGACTAAGAGCTGAGTGCTGGGCTGTTATGCCAAAGCAACAATATACATTTTGTTTTATTTTTTAAATTTTTATTTAATTTAATTTTATAGATGAGTTCTTACTATGCAGTTCAGGCTGAACTTGGACTCTGTAGCTAGGCTGGCCTTGAACTCATGGTGGCCCTCCTGCCTCCGCCTCCCAAGTGCTGGGTTACAGCTGTGTGCCATCGTGCTCAGCAACAAATATACATTCTAGCAGTAGACCGTCACTCCTGGAATGATATAAACAACAATCAAAAGTATATGTCCTCAGGGCCAGGGATTAAGCTTAGTGGTTCACTGCCTGCCTTGCAAGCTCAAGGTCCTGAGTTCGATTCCTGGTACCAAACAAAACAAAAGTACATGTCTCAGTAGCCAAGTAGAGAGCCTAGCCAGTGTGTAAAGATTTCTCAGCTATTTGAATGAACTATATCAAGAAAACCTGCCCTGGGGCCGGGGATTTAGCTCAGTGTTTATACCACCTGGCTTGTAAGTGGAAGAACCTGAGTTTGATCCCTGGTACCAAACAAATCAAAACAAAACCACCTCCCATCCCAAAAGAAACCCTGCTTTTAGGTGGTTTAAAGCGTGTGTTATATTATTACCTAGGATATAAGCATAGCAGGTTGTGGCTCTATGGGCAGCAGTTAACATGTTCAAGGCCATTCTGTTTTGCAATACTACGCCTCATATATGTGATCCCGCACAGCCACCTGGTGCCGGAAGGGAGAAAGCAGTACGTGGCAATTTATTTCCCAGTCCATTTTGTATTTCATACCTGTATGATGTTTACACAGCTTTCAGATATCAACCATTTGTTGATAATGGGAAGTGCCAGTCTTATTCTTTTCAAGACACAAGGGGGCACAAATGTACAAATGCTCATGTTTAGCTACCATGCACATAGCTCTGTTCCTCACTGAAGTGTCTGCTTGGGATTCACTTGCATATTTTCTTGCTGTTGCTAAGGCTTTATCCCTCTGCCAGGACATGTGTTCTGTTTTATGTGTGTTACTTAAAGGAAGGCCTTGTCTTGGTTCTGGGGTCCTCGTAAAGTTATAGTATTCCAGTTTCTGGGAGGACAAATGCAGCTCACTCCAGGAGAGGGGAAGTTTACCACATACTCAATAGTTTACCTCATATATACATCAATACTGCCCTTCTCTTGGACTCTCCAGGAGGGGAAGTTTACCACATACTCGATAGTTTACCTCATATCCACATCAATACTGCCCTTCTCTTGGACCACTGGTTGTTTTCCCATGCTTGACTCTAGCCAGATGGTATCTGTATTCATCTATATGGCCATTGCTGTCCTTCGTATTTTGTGCCCTGACTAGGCCATTGGTGTACTAAACATTTTCAGGAATGGGTGGTGTCCATTCTAGCACCTTATTTGGCTTAGCTTTTGACTACATCTCTAGGGCTGCTTCAGTACTTTTGAATGACACTGACTCCAGCATGGTTTGCAGGGCATTTGTCATAGGCCTGGCAGATAGGAGTCTACAATACTCTTAAGTATGAATGCCACTTTTGCAAAGTCTGATTTTGTGCTGTTCCAGAAAGGAGGTTGGTCAAAAGGCGTTCAGTCTGGCCTTTTCTTGGATGTGCTGTTTTTAACGTCTCTGAAGCAGATCCAGGGATGGATTCCACCTACTGTGGGGTTTCATGTGCAGTCAGAAACTGTTGCATGTTGTACACTGGGCTTCTGGCCCTTTCCATGACTGGGACCAGAACCCTGTTGGAACTGTCCATTCAGATTGTTTCAGTGATAGCCCTCAAATATAGCCCATGGGGCTTCCAGTAATATCGAGAATAAATAGATGCTAGGGTATTGGGGCAAATAGCTGTTTAACCTGTGCCAAAATGTTTTGGCTTACTCAAAAGCCTCTTGAGGACTTTTGTCGCAATCCTACGTGGTCCCCCTTTTTAATCTAATACTATAGAGGGTGGGAAACTTGAGCAAGTGGGTTGGGAAAATATGTCAGCACTGTCAGGAGTCCTAAGAACACCTGTAATTGCTCTGTGTTCATTGGTAAAGCCTGCTGTAAAGATTTTATATAACATTTTTAGGTATTATGTGTGTTTTCACAAAATTTTATAGCAGTTTTATACTGTTCCATGGGGGGTTTGGATTGGTTTCCTATCCCCACTCCTTTAGGTGCCCTTGTATACAGTATTCTCCAGGTGTGTGTATGTGTATAAAATATATATTTTATGTATTTTTATATTTATATATATATTTTTTGGAGGGTACCAGGGTCGAACTCAGGACCTTGTGCTTGTGAGGCAGGCAGCGACACCACTGAGCTAAATCCCTGGCCCCAGGTATATATTTTTAAAAAATCTGTATTTGCTCAGAAGTTAGCATATCATCTGTATAATTCAACATTTGTACAGTAGGTGGGCAGGATAACAAGCCAAGGTCCAAGGCCACCATCCCAAGGCAAATGGTGAGGAGATGCATAGCTAGATCCATTGCTGTCCCTTTGAAGTTAATGCAGCCTGGTCATGGGACTCAGCAGCTACTAGAGTACTAAAGAAAAGCAAGATCCAAAACAGCATGAGAGGATCCCATAGCTGTGTCAGTTGTTTAGTCAAGAGAGCAGTGTTGAGCATAGTGGCATACATGAGGGACACCACCTTATTTAACTCCCTATAATCCAGTTATCCTCTGTGAGCCATCTAGCTTTCACTGACCACACTGAACTGTTGAAAGGACTGTGCACTAGACATATGACTTTTTTCTTTTGTTTTGCTATGTAGTCCAGGCTGGCCTTGAACTTACAGTGATTCTCCTGCCGTATCCTCGTGAGTGCTGGGATAACAAGTATGCACTACTATGTATGGCAGGGCTCTCACTATATAATCCAAGCTGTTCTCAAACTTGTGATTCTCCTGCCTCACTCAGCCTCCTGAGTGCTGGGATTACGGGTGTATACCAGTATGATGCCCATTGTAGGGTGAACAATTTCTACCCTTTTAAATTTCTTAATAGTGGCTGTGATTTTTGTATATCTTCCTGGCAGTTTATAATGCTTGGTATTAATTACCCTACATAGGATAGCCAGCTTCACTGGTTTCCATTTTGTTTGGCCTTGTGTCACTGTCTTTACAGTTGGTACCCTTAGGTGGAATTCTCTGTCTTGGTGTGTAGGGTGTGCTCCATACAGTACCTATCCATATGTTTTCACCTTAAGTGGGTGATATAAACAGGAGCTGGGGGATAGTTGTCCCTAGTACTAGCTTAGTCTTTTCACCTGTGCTGTTCTCTCTCCATATCTATGTACAGCTACCCATTGCCCTTGATGTTTGTGGAGTTGCCATGAATTAGGATGCCTTCTGCTGTGGTGTGCACCAGGGCCCCTGGGTTTTGTACATTACTAGGAGACCAGTATATTTGTAGCTCTACATGGAGCCTCCCTCCCCCATCAGGGAAGCAGCTGAGGAGGTTCCCACCCCATGAGACTTTCCTCAATAGGGTGTGCTGAAGGCATGACATATTTTTTCTCTTTTTCTTTTTTAGTGAGCAGTTGTTCCAATTCTAGAGCCCTCCTTTAACTTGCCAGAAGTGACTTGGGCTTTTTATTAATCTGTTCTAGTGGCACTCCAGCATGGCACAGATCCTGCTACATTTGGTTCCTGGTCCCCTTAGTGTGCCTCCCCCACACTTTTTTAGTGGTACTGGGAATCGATCTCAGGACCTTGTGCTTACCTGGCAGGTATGGTGCCACTGAGCTAAATTCCCAGCCCATCCACACTTTTTTTTTTTTACACTTTTTGTATTTGGTTTGCATGGCAGTCTAAGCCAGTTAATCTGCCTGAGCTTTTCCTATTTTATGGAAGTCCTGATCTAATAGTGGCGGAAGGCTACTAGGGCTCTATTATCACTTCTTGGGTCCCTGTTGGATCAGCTTTTGTTTTAGGTTCCTAGCAAACAAGATTTTATCTGATAGGTGAATTAGTTATGGGGGGGTGCTTAACAATGCTTCTGCTCCTCAGAATTTTATTTCCATCAGATGTCCCTTTTGAGCTGTTCTGTAAGGGAGTGGTTGCCCTCAAATTGCTGGAGATTGTGCAGCCTCTGTCTCGGGGAGGGATGGGTTGTTACATTGCTCAGTTTTTCTGTCTCTGTTGTGCTTAAGTTGTTCCCTGCCTTCATAACCTAAAGCCTCTTAAGTCAAGCCTTCAGAAGCTCTTTTACTGCTTGCTTGAAAGTTTTCCTAATTTCAGTAAAGAGGCAGAGCATTCCCTGGTGACCATAGTTTTCTTTTTCTTTTCTTTTCTTTTTTGGTACCCGGCATCGAACTCTGGCCCTTGTGCTTGTGAAGCAGGCGCTGGAACCACTGAGCTAAATTCCCAGTCCTGAATAGGACTATTATTAATGTCTGCACTTGTGTGCCAAATCATGGACTTTCCTTCCCTTTGTATTAACAGTTGGACTTGGAGGATGTTCCCCACAATCTTTACCTGCTTATTTTTTTCCTCAATATCTGTGACTCTTCCCATGGATTCCAGGTCTTGGGCTCTAGGTGATTTGCTAGCACAATGTAGACCTACCTGTGCTGTCTTTTCTTTTTGCTCTCTAGTAGTAAGAAATAAAGGGCTAGGATTTCTATCTTGTCCTCTCATCTAATTTTTTTGCTAAATCAGTGACTAACGTGGGATGCTACTTATGTGTGAATTGAGGCTTTCAGTGGGCAATTTCCCTCTGGGTAGACAGCTCAAGCCTCAGGAGTATACCTTAGTACCCACAACAGGGGCCTTGTTACAATGGCTACAGCTCTCTGCAATCCTGGCCCATAAAAACTACCTTTAAGGATTGCAGAATGCTGTCCAGTCTAATAGGCATTTTAGGGGCATCCTCTTACTCATGTGATGGACTACACTGTCTAGGAGGCACACCACCCCATACAACATGAAGGAAGATGGCCTCCCTGGGATTCCCCCTCAGACACTCTTCCTTGACTCTCCTCTGGATTTGTTGTGTCTTTTGGGTGCCAGATGTTGCATAAAATTTCCTAGATAAATGTAAAATAAACCTTCGCCTATGAACTGCAAGAGACCTGACAGACCAAACGACAACTCCTATATGAGTCCAACTTAGTGAGCAAATTAGTTTATTAGGGCTGCTTACAAGCAGCAGAAAACTTGTGTGCTGCAGCATGACCAACTACCACTTCCTCCTGTGCTAGGCTGTTGGTTTTATTGGGAACTGATTAAAACAGCAAAAGCAGGATCAAAAGTAAGATGGGTCCTTAGGAGAAGCTGTGAGCACTTCACTCCCGGCCCATCTGTGTCAGGAACTCAGCTGGTCTCAGTAAGCACTGTGCAGTGCGGTGGTGGGCAGCCTCGTGCTGCAGTCTGGTAACCCAGCCTTGGTACCAGGCAGTGTATGTGAGAACTTTTTGCACTGCGAGATGGAGTAACTTTGGCTGGGGTTGGAGGAAAATTCTCATTACATTGGCAACTTGGGTAGTTTAAAATGAAGATGAGAATAAGAGGAACTGTGGGAAGAAGTCCACGTAAAACCAAGATGAGTGAATTTTCATTGTGACTGCAAGAACTGTACATTTTCAGATGTGTCTTCTGCTAATTTGCTTCTCATAACTTTTGTAAATCCAAACTTTATTAGCTCTTAAATATTTGGTGCTTCCAGCTGATTTATGTTTAATTCTTTTCTATTTCATATGTATCTTTATGACACACTGTCAGTCAACTCTTCATTACAATGAACCTGAGATAAATCAATTTATAAGGAAGAAAGATGGGGCTGAAGATTTAACTTAGTAGTACCATGCTTGCTTAGTATGTAAGGCCTGGGCTCATTCCTCAGTACTATATGATAAAGCAGAAAAAAGTAAGTTAACCAGGATCACAGTTTCAGACCAGTTGCTCAGCCCCATTACTTTTGGGCTTGTTTTGAGGCAGCATGTCATGACAGGCAGATGTGGTGGAGGCAGCTGCTCACTTTGTAACAACCAAGAAGCAAAGAGAGAGAGCAAGAGACCAGTGTCCCAACAGTCTCCTCAGTTGTAGGCTGTCAGTGTCCTAAGGCTCCCACAAGTCCCTGCTTTTAAAAGGTTTCCAGCAACTTCCATTAATGAACTGGGGACCCAGCTTTTAACACATGGATCTGTGGGGGACATTTCAAATCCAAATTACTTTGCACAAGTATAGTTTTTATTATATGTAGGGAGTCTTTGTATCAGTGTTTAATAAAAATTACATGTTTATTTAATAATAATAAACACCATGGTGCTTAGCACTCTAGATCCATTTTAGCATTTCTGTTACTTGGCCTTGCTAATCCTAAATCCTGAATTTCTGTTTATTTCTGAGTGCCAACCATGGAGCAAATCATGTAATTGATTGATTGTTCTGCTTTTGGTATGGACTGGTCATATGGCCATTGACATTTGTAATTCATTAATTTATGGGGTATTGACTTTTTTGCTCATTCTCCAGATGGAGAAATACATGATGTGTTTAATTTTATTCCCTTATTCATTTATTCAGATACATATATTTAAGTGCCTGCTGTTTTCTGGCCATTGTATTCATGAAAATTTTAAAGGAGACAAAACAGTGTCAAATATAGTAGATATATAAAATCATGGTTTAATCTCAGTATTCTGGGAGGCTGAGGCAGAAAATCCCAAATTGGAGTCCTGCTGGATAGCTTAGCAATTTAGTAAGATCTTATCTCAAAAATAAGAATTTGGAAAAACAAGAACCAAGACATACCATGTAAAGGTACAAGATCCCAATGATAAATGTAACTATTGTTTGCTTTACATGTACCAGTAAACTTTTTTTTTTTTTTTTTTTTTTTTGGGAGGTACCAGGGATTGAACTCAGGACCTTGCATTTGTGAGGCAGGCAGCAGCACCACTGAGCTAAATCCCCGGCTGTGTACCAATAAACTTAATGGGGAAAAAAAAAATTGGGTTGTAGCTCATTGCCAAGGTCTTGGGTTTAATCCCTAGTTTTTTTCCCCCCAGTAGTGGAGGGGAGGAGAGGGTTGGGAGAAAGATGAAAGGGAGGTGGAGAAAGCCAAGAGAACAACTTGCTAAGAGGATAAAGAAGCAGGAAGGATTTTTTTTTTTTTGGTTAGCTTGAGGCATGAAAAGCTTTAATAGAGGAGAAATGCAGATTCAAGATATATGTTTAGTACAGTAAAAGTATTGAAGGGGCTAGGAGGGTATTGGTCCTGATGTGGGTCAGGAATACAGATGCATGAACTTGATTTTGAACAGAAGGAAGGACACATCATTTTCTAGTACTCAAAAGTGGATAAACTACCTATATAGGGGCTAGGGATTTAGCTCAGTGGTGTCGTGCCTGCCTTGCAATTGCAAGGTTCTGAGTTTCATCCCCACTGTTGGGAAAAAAAGAAAAAGAAAACATCTCTGTCTTATTCTTGTTCAAAATAAACGCAAATAAACTACCTATATAACATAGTTTTACTTTCCTATGAAGTGAGCTTGTTGCTTATTGTTGTTTTTATGTATGTATGTACTTAGCAATACTGGGATTTTAACCTTTTCACTGAGCTACATTCCCAGCCCTTTACATAAAAAAAATTTCAGGACAGGGTATTGCCAGGTTGCCCAGGTTGAGGTCAAATTTGTGATCCTTCGGCTTTGTCTTCCTAGAGTGCTGGGATTACAGGCTTGTGCCACCATGCCTGGCTCTAGCTTGTTCTTCTTACCTGATATTATGCTTACCTGTCTGTTGTGATCTGGTTAAATATTTTACTCCTACAGAAGCAGCCCTATCTCCAAATTCTATATAATATTATTATTATTTTTTTTTTTGGTACCAGGGATTGAACTTGGGTCCTTTCGCTCACGAGGCAGGTGGCAGAACCATTGAGCTAAATCCTTGGCCCCTTATTTTTTTTTACAAACTTTATAGGTGTTGCTTATAATATTAACTCCTTCTTTCTCTCACATTAATTTTATTTCTCCAAGACCACTACTGAAAAGCCCTCTTTCTTTATAACCTCTAGATCCGCTAGGCTCAGTGCATACCTGCAGTGTTGTGGGGGTCCAGCCCCCACTAGTCGAACAGTACCTGAAGGAGAGAGTGAGGATTGAAAAGGAAAGACACTCTAGGCAGAGTGGAGACAAAAGACTGTCTGCTTTAATTGAGGCAAACCTGGTTCTTTATATATACATTATCAGCACATTATCTTGTGTAGATACACAAGAAACATCTGCAGAAAGACACCACAAGAGAATGTTTAGACACCATAATATTTTACGATTCCTAAGGTCAAAAGGTATTCACATGCACTTTGGGCTGGAATGTTCTCTTTATTTGATCACAGTGGCTTCATTAAGTTGATAGATTAGCTCCTTGTTAACCACTTCTAGTTTTCTGCATACTATTTTTAGGTGAGAGTTTCAGTTTCCCCACACAGTGTTCCCTCCAAAAGACCATTTCTTTCTTTTCTTTTCTTTTTTTTTTTTGAGGCAGGGTCTCACTATGTAGTTGAGACTGACCTGGAACTCACTATGTAGCCCAGGCTGGTCTCAAACTCATAGTGATCCTCCTTCCTCAAACTCCTAAGTGCTGGGATTATGTATTCTCTCTTTCAGTACAACTTTTCTTGTCTTTTAATGGTTATTTCCTGCCCTCCAGTGGTTCAGTCAGATCACAATTATAGTAAAGGTAAGCTGTATAAAATTCTGTTGCTGTTTAAGGTAATATTAAAATCCCATTTGGTTTATTTTTCAGACAAAAACAAGTTTTTCTATCCTTTTTTTCCTTGTGTCTAATATGTCTGGAGCTCCGCCTAAGCTAAGTGTAGCCTGACTTCTTTTCCTTTCCCATGTTGTGGCACATGTAGGTTTGTAGTGATTGGGTGGTGCTTCACTCTGATCTTGTATTCATTACACTATTCTGTAGGTGTACAAAGTTCCAGGATCTTGCCTTTTTCAGGGTATCTCCCATCCCCACTGCCTCAACAGAATAGTTTGTTCATCTTGTGTGATCTGGGTTAGGTGCAGCATTCCCCCCTCAGGACCTTGTGCTTGCCAGGCAGGCTCAGTGCCACTGAGCTACATTCCCAGCCCTATATGGTCTAGATTAGGGTGTCTCCTGGTTGACATCCTCTTCTCTGATATTGTTGATGATGAAAAGCTGAAATGCCTTCTTTGCAAGGTGATTTATACTCCATCCCAGGCCTGTGGATGTTATTTTTTCTTCAGAAGACTAAATGTTAGTTATCTAAGGAAAGCTACTTACTAGATGATTTGTTAGTAATTCTAAATACCTGTGAGCAAGGGGTGTTTTCAGTGGTGTATAAAAAATAATGACTGTAGCAAATTTTTCATCTAATGTATATTAGATTATTATTCATTATAAGATATATCATGTCTAGTATTTGATCTTAAATTATTTTTAAAAAGAATTTACAGTGGGGCTGGAGATTTAGCTCAGCGGTTCTGCCACCTGCCTTGCAAGCTCAAGGACCTGAGTTCAATCCCCGGTACCACCCCCCAAAAAAGGAATTTACAGTGATAGTAGGAGGTACACTTGCAAGATAAAATTTTGTTTACCTTATGCTTATTTGGGGGGAAATTTTATTGTTCTGTGGTATCCAGAAATCTGAGAACTCTGTGGACCATTTCTGTACAGCAGTAGAACTTTTCATGTAAAATAAACATGGCTTCTTTCATTTATTTGTCCACATCCACAGATAATTTTTCAATGTATTTTCTGCCATAGGCTTTTTGGAGTCTAGCCTTGCAATTTAGTTGCTGTATCACATCTTTTTTTTTTTCCTCCAGTAGCTGTAGTTTTTGTTCATATACTTTCTCATGTGTGTTTAAATATCTGTGTAGCCCTTCGTACACTTAGGTGAACATTTCCTATTCTTCCTTTTATGCTTTCCTAGGTAAGATGGTTCTTCTAAGGGATTAGCATTACATTTTATTTTTATTTATTTCTTTTTTGGTACTAGGGATTGAACTCGGATCCTTGTGCTTTCAAGGCCGGCCACCGAACCGCTGAGCTAAATCCCCAGCCCCTAGCATTATATTTTAAACTGATTGTTATTTTATTTTTTTGAGACAGGGTCTTGCTATGTAGTTCAGCCTTGCATTGAACTCGCTATGTAGTCCAGACTGGCTTCATACTCACAGCAATCCTCCTGCCTCAGCTTTCCATTTGCTGGGATTACAGGCATGTACCACCATACCCGGCCTTAAATTGATTTTTTTTTTTTTTTTTTTTTTTTTTTTTTTTATGGGGTTTGGGCTGGTGCCGTCTTGAGGGCTCCAGAAGGAACAGCTATGATCTTTAATGAGATCCCAGTATGTGCCAAGCATTTTCACACACTTGTTTCAGTTGATTTCCACCAGGAGTGGATGCGGTTGGACCCATTTTACAGCTGCAGAAACCGAGGCTGGGGCGGACTCACAGCAATCCTCCTGCCTCAGCCTCCCGAGTGCTAGGATTATAGGCGTGCACCACCATGCCTGGCTCTAAATTGATTGTTTATATAAATCTTAAACCTATTATTTTTTATTTTGTATTCCTTTTTGGATTTTGTGAAATTAATTTTTATTGATTTCTGACTTTTTTCCTTTAGATTTTATTAAACACATTTTGTTACTAAAGTATCTTTTCATCTTTAAGATTTTACTAATTTTTTCGTATAGATGAATGTATACAGATGGCAGTTTGCATTACTATGTGTTGCTTATAATATCAGATGGTAAAGAATAGAATTATAACAATTCTTCCCACTTAAAGTAAGAATCTGTTGATTTTCCAGGTGATAAAAGGCAGTTAGTGAGTAGTTAGATATCCCTATAAAAGTCTCTCTTTAGGGCCAGGGATTTAGCTTAGTGGGATAGGGCCTGTATCCCAAGCACAAGGTCCTGAATTCAATCCCTGGTAAACCCCCTCCCCCCAAAAAGTCTCTCTTCAAATATCTGACCTGTCAGTAATATTTATTACCTAAGGGGAAATAATGTGTTCTAAGAGAAACTGGATACTTTTTTTTTTTCTTTTTCCAGGGATCGAACTCAGGACCTTGTGCTTGCCAGGTAGGCACTGGCACCACTGAGCTAAATCCCCTGCCCCAGGTTTTTTTCTAATTACAACTGTACCCCTTTGGAAACTGTTGTCCAAAGCAGGAATACTTGTGATACTGGCTTGTATAATTTGAGTATGTACTATAGTATGACCTTTTTTAGGACCCCACAGTTTTGGACATTAAATCAAAATTTTTTTGGTGCTGGGGATCAAACTCAGGACCTTGGGCTTGTGAGGCAAGTGGCAGAAAGACTGAGCTAAATCTCTGGCCCTAAATCAAAATTTGGTATTTGTCATGGCCCAAAAAAGCAGAACCTATGGTTTCATATTTATTTATTTAACTTTGTGTCTGCTCTGCTCCAGGCATTGTGAATAAAGTAAAGCTAACAGCCTAGTGTGGAAGACATATATTAATATTAAAAATACAATTAAAAAAATACAGTTGTTGGGCTGGGGATTTAGCTCAGTGGTGCCACCGCCTGCCTTTCAAGCACAAGGTCCTGAGTTTGCAGTCGGTTCAAAAAACAGTTGTGGTAAATACTGTTAAGAAATAGAATACAACAAGAGCACAGCACAGGGTGATCTAACCTGGGAAAAGTTTCTTGAAAGGTGACTATGAATTCAGCTGAAGGCATTTGGAAATATCTTGGGCAAAGCATGAAAAACCCAGTAGTGTGGGCTTGAGATATGGAGCAACAGGAGGTAATGGTGTTTCTTAATGAACATTCATTCCATTCCATTGCATTTCTTCATTTCTGTCTTCCTTTCTTCCCTTTTTTCTCTCCCTCACACTTTTAAATTTATTTATTATTATTTTTTGAGACAGGGTCTCACTATTTCATTCAGGCTGGATTTGAACTTACTATGTAGCCCAGTCTGGCCTTGAACTTGTGGCGGCGATCCTCCTGCCTTAGCCTTCTGAGTGCTGGGATCATAGGCATGCATCACCACATTTGGCTTTCTCTTAATTAACATTCATTTTCGCACTCTTTCTCTCACTGAGGACTGAACACAGGGGCTTTGTACTGAGCTACTTCAGGTCATTTTTAAAATTTTAAGATGGGTCTTGCTAACTTGTGTTTGTTGTTGAGTTCCAATTTGTGATTCTCCTGCCTCTGCTTCCCATAGTGCTGGGATTACAAGCCCGCACCACAGGGTAACAGACATTTTCTAAAACATATTTTTAATAACATTATTATGTTGGTTAAGAAAAATTTAAAGGTCTTCATTGGGTAAATTATTAACTTCTTGAGGTAGGACTCTTACCATTTTGTTTTGTTTTGTTTTTTGAGACAGGGTCTCACTGTGTAGTTGAGACTGACCTGGAACTCACTATGTAGCCCAGTCTGGTCTCTAACTCACAGCGATTTTCCTGCCTCAACCTCCTAAGTGCTGGAATTACAGGCGTGCACCACCCATACCTGGCTGCCCTTTTTAATTCTGTAATCTAAATTATACATATTGCAGCCAAACTTTGCTCTCTATTCTTAATTTTGGTTTCTACAATAAATGGTAGACAAGGATGTTGTGTATAAGCTAGCATGATTCCTTCTCTTCTTAACTTCTGGTTAGGACCTATGTTCTTCAGGTTGGATGCTGATGGGGTTTTTGTAAAACCGCCGCTACCACCACCACCATCACCACCACCACCATCACTCATAGACCTTTTATTTGTTTGTTTTTTTGGTACCAGGGAACTAACTTGGGTCCTTGTGCTTGCAAGGCAGGCGGTGGAACCACTGAGCTAAATCCCCTGCCCTATAAACCTCTTGTATTACCCAGTCTGCACTGTGTGTTGCTCTTACTTTGTGAATATTCTTTATTATATTAAGATATTATAAACAAGACCATAACCCAGGTGTTTTAGGGAGTGATGGTTTTATCTGAAGAGTGAAGTGTTTCTTTTAGTCAATGCGAGAGAGCTATATCTTTGTATAAACCCAAACTGAAAAGGTAGACTCTAAATAGATTGAATAAAGTATATGGTTTATGTTAGTGGCTTGTTACTAAAGTTGTGCCAACTCTTTAGGGTTCTACTATAGATGTCTGAGCAGTGCCTAAAGAGTTAGTATTTCTTGTGCCTTCAGGGTCTAAGATGCACTCAAATATTTGTTGAATAAGAAAAACATGCATGTAAATGGGACAGTGTCTATGTATTTATAGAGCAGTGTAGGATCAAAACTGTAGCTCAGCAGAATTGTGCCTGCAAGGAAAATGCAAGGTCCTGAGTTTAATCCCTGGTACCAAAACAAACAAACAACTACATTCTAGGTCAGATCGTTTATTTTGCATACATTCTCTTTGGTGGTATTTTCCTCCTCCCTAATATTTAGTAAAGTCTTTAAAAGTTTAATCAAGGAAAATCAAGAGGAACGGTGTTTTTGTTTTTGGTGATAGTCAAGAGGGGAGAATTCCAATGCAAGGTGAAATTTAGCATCTTTAGTTATGAGCTTGGTATTTTTAAACATTGGGGTACATAAATATGCCTCTTCTGTTTTTGTTTTTTGTTTTGGTGTCAGTGTCACTGGAGATTGAACCCAAGGCCTTTGCATTGAGCTATATCTCTAGCCTTTTTAAATTTTGATTTAGGGCCCAGGCTGGCTTCAAACTTTTTGTTTTTTATGAGACAGGATCTCACTTTATAGTTGAAACTGACCTAGAACTCACTATGTAGTCCAGGCTGGTCTCAAACTCACAGCATCCTCCTGCCTCAGCCTCCCAGGTGTGCTGGGATTACAGGCGTGTGCCACCACGCCTGACTCAAGAATGCCTTTTGAAGGAAGAAAGTTCTTATATATCCAAAGAATATAGGGCTAGGAATACTATAGTGGAGTGGTAGAGCACTTGCCTCTCATGTATTATGTATGAGGCCGTGGGTTCAATCCCCAGTACTGCAAAAACAATACAAAACAAAAAACAGTACAAGTAAGGAGGTTAGTTTGAGAAACACTGGGTTAAAAGTAGAATGTAACTGGGCTGGGGATTTGGCTCAGTTCCAACACCTCGAAAGCCCAAGGGCCTGTGAGTTAGCTTCCTGGTATTAAAAAAAAAACAAAACAAAACCAAAAAACCAAAAAATGTAGAATATAACAATGTAACAACATAAGGGACTACTTAAAAAAAACAAAAATGGCAAAGCAAGGGGCTGGACATTTAGCTCAGTGGTGCCAGCGCCTGCGTAGCAAGCAAGCGTAAGGTCCTGGGTTCAATTCCTGGTTCTGCCAAAATAAAAATGGCAAAGCAAAACTAAATCACTGAAATGGGTGTGGCGGTATTAACATTATCAGATAAGTAAGAGTTCCCTAGGGTTTACAGAGTCTTCATAATACATCTGGCTTTATAGGTTAGGAAGACTTCACTTTGAAAAACTTCAAGTAGTGTACCTCTTCCACTGGATCTAGTGCTGTCTTGAAACTGTATGTATGAGTGTGTAAGGGAGCTTTGAAGTGTCTAGAATTCATTATGTTTGCCTATCAGAAGAGAATTTCCACTCCCTTTATTCCATCCAAATTGTCCTTACACATTTCCCAGTTAGAAATGTCATTTGGGTTGTATATCTTGGGATGTTTACCAGTCCATTTACATGTTGGGAGCAGATATTTTAATGTTAAATCAACACAAATTTTATTTCTCCCTCAGAACATGGAGATTTTGTAAGAAGGAACCTTAGACCTTTGAGAAAACTTTATTGGATGAGGTGGGAAATTGTAACAGAGCAGTTTGTAGAAAAGAGGTTGTTTGAGACAGAGAAGAGGAAATTGTTAAACTACTTTTCAACTTTATCTAGGATCTTGAATTCTCTTGCTTCAGGTGCCTCAATCGGGGCTCTCAAAAGATTTCAGAAGTCTGTAAAGTTTTTCTGATCCAGGTTATTCCAGTGTAATGCCTGTTGTCACATAAGCAAAACGAAGAGAAAGAGAATCCTTTCTAAAAGGAAAGCTGGTCAGGTCAGACCTGTTGGATAAACCTCATTCTCCTTCACCAATGGTTTATATTGTCACTTACTACAGACTAAGTTTACAGTACAGTATTCTTTAAGTCTTCTAAGAGAGTGAAAGCAAGCTTTGGAATATGGACCAATTTCAGTTCTACTGGAGGTCCCCCTCCCCCTTGCCTTCTCACTTTAAACAACTCTTCCTTTTGTTTGTTTTTTTGGTACCAGGGATAGAACTCGGGTCCTTGCGCTTGCCAGGGCAGGCGCCAGAACCACTGAGCTAAATCCCCGGGCCAAACAACTCTTTCTTTTTACTGGCATTGAAGGAAAGGCTGGAAGGGGAAGAGGAGAAGGAAAACTATTTTTTGATGCTTGGTTGGGAGAAATAATGGCCTTTGGTTAGTTCGGCAACTGCCTGACATATATAGTCAGGAATAAATTTTTTGCACCCCATAGTTTAAATGTCTTGAAGAAACAAAAACTGAATAGAGGATCAAAGCACTAAAGTTGTAGTCTACTCTTGTATACATTTCTTGCTTCCTTGTTTTGTTTAGCAAGAGACAGCGATCATCTTTTTAACAGGAGATTTAGTAACTTTTCTTCTCCCAACTCCTCAGTGAAGCTGTCGGTTTTCTCCCCATTGTCCTAGTGTGCTTTGGTAGTGGATGTTGCAAACTCGACTACTCTTCTCTCCAAGCATCCGAGTCGAGGTGTCGATGCGCGGGTATTTCCCAAGCCCGCAGCACTTTGTGGGGGCAGTTCTGGGATTCAGTTGAAGGCCACGCGAAGCCCTGGGGTCTGCTGAGCCGGGTGGGTGGGGCTGGGTGCTGCCGGGGCGGGGCTGATGAGCCAGACGGAAAAGGTGGAAGGCGCTGTTGAGATAGGCCCGGCGGGCGGGGGGGTCAGTTTTCACGAAGGCTTCGACTATGAGACTGAGGATATTGGGTACCTCCCTCCTGCCTGGACTTTCTTGTTTCTAGAAGCTTCAGTAGGCTTTTCTGGGTTGCTAGGACGCGGCAAGGCAGCGGCTTCAACTCCGGGGGCGGATCCCAAGGGTCTCGTCGCTGCTCTCGGGCCGTTTGGCCTCCTGGCGTTGGGGGAGGGGCAAGGGAGGTGCTGCTGGCGCCTCCCTTTGCGCCTGCGCGGCAGGCTCCTAGCGGGTCGGAGCGCGTGCGCGGTGACGTGGACGTCCGGTGCGCGCGCAGGCTCTTCAGCTGGAGCGGACACACGGTGTGCGAACCGAACAGGATAGCCCGCCCCCAGCGGGATGTGAAGGACTCCGGGTGAGGCCGGCCACGCCCCGCACGGTAACTCGGGTCTGGGTGGAGTCCGTCGCTTTAGTACTGACCCAATTGGAGTTTTTGGAGAGTTTGAAGCTCTTGTGTATTTGAACGTCTGAGCACGGTTGGCGGAGAGATCTTCGCACGCCCGGGCCAGGCCGGGCCTTGCGCTGGGCAGCCTTTGGCGCGCGCCTACGATCCCTTGAGCGAGGCCGCGTAGGTAACCTCGCGCGCGTCCCGCGTCTCACTTCCGCGTCGCCGAGCTGCTTACTGACTGCGAACATCGACGCCAGAGACAGCGGCCACGAGGCGGGCGGGGTGAGAAGCGCTCATGGCGCGGCCCTGCCCTCGCGTGCGTGGGCCTCTGCGCCTCGTGGTACGATGAGCGTGACGATTTCCAGCCCTGCGCCAGGTCTAGGTCGAAACCTGTGTTTCGAGCTTTGCGTTTTAGAGCTCAGGTGTAGGG
Organism: Fukomys damarensis; assembly: GCF_012274545.1. Taxonomy (NCBI): domain Eukaryota; kingdom Metazoa; phylum Chordata; class Mammalia; order Rodentia; family Bathyergidae; genus Fukomys; species Fukomys damarensis. The sequence continues at coordinate 34,628,769 of NW_022900929.1, read as the reverse complement.
ATTTCAAAACTCCGAGGGAAACGGCACAGACGTCGATTTTCTAGGGTGCTAGGCGCAGCGTTTTAACACCTGTGTGAATATGTTTTTTTTAGCTTGTAATTTTCGATCAAATTGTTTGAAGCACGACTGCCAGTTTGATAAGGCGAGGAAGTGCCTTGTACAGGAGTAAGAACTTTGTAAACAAAGGACCTGTGATTATTGTGCAGAAATGAGGGCAGGGAAGCAGGTGGAAGAGCAGGTGGTATTTTTTCCCCTTTTCCTTTAGGGGCAGTCATTGGCTCGTTTTCTGCTCGTGTGGCTTCCCATTTCTGTGAACTGTGGAGTAGATCTTTGCTTTCTGAAAGGTGAGACTGGGACCTTAGTAAGTTTCTCTGTACCATCAGTAACCAAAGTTGAGGAATCTGGCGTGAAGAGAGTATGGAGAAGTGAAGATTATTTCAGAGTGGCGAGAGAGGGAAGTACTGTAGTTAGTGGTTTCTTATTGTGAACATTTTTGCCTTTCTTTTCAAACCCTGAGAGTGAATGCCTGCTTCCTCTGGCAAGAGTGGAAATAGGGAGCTGTGAAAGATGTCTGGAAGGACGGGTTACTGATGGCAGAACCCCGGGAGAAACTCGAGTACACTCTTTGAGGGAAGGCACTCTTCCCCAAGGTCCGCATCGCTGAAAGAGACACATGGATCCTGAGAAGTCGTGAGCCCACGCGTGTACTGCCTGTGTTGTAGCGCTTGCTAGGCTTCTGAAGCGCGAGACCCTGTTAAAACTCTGCTTGCTCTGCTCCTTATTTTTGGGCTCGACGCCGCTGCTGGGCTGTAGGGAAGAAAGTTCACGGGGGTGTCGTGATGCCTGAGAAGGGGCCTTAGCTGAGTGGCTAGACGTGTAGTCTCCACGGTAACAGAATGCGGTTAGGTCGGGGTGAGGTCGCAGGGTTCTGGACGGCACGTGATCTGTCGGAACTGTTTTTCCACCCGGAAGAGCTTTCCTTGCGGCATCTTTTCACGTGGTGCTTGGCCAGCTGGCCTCTGCAGTTGAAAAGTGACAGTTGGTAGTCGACTGCAACTGCTGCTTCTGGCCCTTTCACTTCCAAAGGGTAGCGTCTCAGTGCTAATGTTTCTTTCAAACGGAGGATTATGTTGCCGGTGGGTAGTTTTGTGAGTGGAGTGGCTTGGGGCCACTTCATAGAAGCAAAAACTAAAGACTTCTGGAAGTGTGCCCTGGGTCCTGAGACAAACTTTTTAAACAAATCTGGCTGCTGTTTATATCTAGAAATTAGTTTTTCACATTCTACTTAGCAATTTTCTAGACTGAAATTCTAGTTTGGGGTTCATTTTTAGGGATATAAAATACTCTTACAGCCCCCATTAACTTAATTGTATTTGGGTCCCTACAACCTAAAATGAGCTACTTTGAAACAATTTATCCTATAAGGTTGGGACAATAAAATGGTCTGGGGAGTTAACTTGCAAGTGCCATTTTTAAGTAAAATTATACTGCTGACAGGTAAGAGTGATTAAGAATATAGTAGGCTATTTTATTGTTTTTGCCATACTCCTGTCAGGTTTTGATTATATTTTCTCATTTTGTTTTTTAAAAATTTAAAATTTATGGAACCAGTGTGTATTGATAAACGCCGCATTTCAAGTGAACTTATTCTCTTAAAATTTGAGTTTCAAAAACATGATTTAACATTTTGATTCCTGGTAGTAAAGGATTATGTTAAGAAAGAATCTTAGTGCCTCCCATACAATAATGCATTTACCATATGAAATGTTGTAGCTTAACCTGGGAAACATTAATCTGTTGACCTTCACTTGAATATTTGTGTTTTAAAAGTAATGGCATTGGTGTAGAATTTTGATTTGGTGTAGCTAAAATTTTTTTGGTTTGGAACAATATGGAAATCATTGAGTTAGGCACTACCTAATGAATTCGACACTCTTCCTTGTAGATCCAGGAGTATAAAAAAACTGAGTACCAGATAAATTGTTTGGGCTATAAAGGGTGGAAAATCAGGAGGTAATCTATATACCTGACAAGTTCTAACTTGTGTAGAGTACCAACAAAGGAGTACTGGGACAAAATTTTGATGCCAAAGGAATCAAGTACCAAATTCAACTAGTTTCAGAGAGATTGAATATGACTCTAGTGTATCATGTGGATTGTATGAATCTCGTCACTTCAGAAGTCAAAAGATTTCCCAAATTGATCACTGTGAAAAACAATTTAGAATAAGAACTCCGAAAGTCTAACAAGTTGTAGAACTTGCCACATGAAAACCATTTTTGTGGAAGATTGTGTGTATGTATATCTGATATAACAAACATTCTGCAGTATTGCTGAATTTTTTCCTTTACAACTAAACTTATTTACTTCGTTTTTTTTTGGGGGGGGGACAGGGTCTCACTGTGTAGTTGAGACTGACGTGAAACTCACTGTGTAGCCCAGGCTGGTCTTGAACTCCCAGATCCTCCTGTCTCAGCCTCCCTAGTGCTGGGATTACAGGCGCGCGTCACCATGCCCGGCTACTTCATTCTTTATAATAGGAATTTTATCTAGATAAAATGCTTGATGTCAAAAAGCTGAATTTGATTTTTTTTAATGTTAAGGGATATCCTCCCACACTGATCTTTATTAAAATTTTTAAAGCCAAATTATTTTTAGAATCTTGCCTGAAGGAGACACATTTTTCTTGAGTAGCCTTTTGCTTCCTAAAGTACATCTGATATTTGCAGTTGGCTTACAGTTACCGTAGATTGGTGTCTTTGTGAAACAGCTGAATATCTTGAATTGACTACTCTTTGATTAGAAAATCCAATATAGTAAACCCAAAGGATAGGCATAGAATGGTAAATGGAATCTGTATGCAGGTTGGTGTGGAATTAAAAATTCAATTCCTGGGCCGGGGATTTAGTTCAGTGGTTCTGCCACCTTCCTTGCACACAAGGACCAGAGTTTGATCCCCGGTACCCCCATTCAATTCCTTGCTCTTAACCGTAGCCATTACAGTTCAATATACAATTTTTGGTCATAAATTATTTCTTTCATTTTATGCATTTTTGATCAACTGATTGACTAAGTTGATTGATTTAGTGGTTTTGTTTTGAGACAGGGTCTTGCTGTATAGTTCAGGCTGAACTTGAACTCCTAGGGATCCTCCTGCCTCAACCCCTGGAGTGCTGGGATTACAGGCCAGTACTACCCCCAGCATGATTTAGTATTTTTTAAAAGACCTTACACAAATTCTAAAACTGAAATTTCTAAATTTTCCTGTCTTCCATGTATATTACTACATTTTAAATTATATTACATGTTTGTGACAAAGTTGAAATACAGCAGTCTGACTTTTCTGCATTTAATTCTTTTGTTTAGACCAAAGGAAAAATTAGATGTGTATGTATGTATATTACTGCAAAATTTAGTTCAAGTGCAGTGTGTAACTTTCAGTCAGTTGAATCTTTGACACTTCATAGACTAACATTTAAAAGATAATTTTAATAAATTTATTTTAATATTTTAACAAAATTTTAATAAAACTTATTAAAGATAAGTTTTATTGGTACGTTTAAAGCAAACAATAGTTACATTTATCATTGGAATCTTGTACCTTTACATGATATGCCTTGGTTCTTTTTTTTCCCCCCATACCCGTCTACTCCCTTCACCCCCTTCACCCTTCCCTGTTTACAGAGACTTTTGTTATTTTATCCATTTTTCACATTTTTCCTCTTCCCCTCTCCTTTTCGCTTCCCCATTAGCTATTTTCTTCCTATTTCACATTATCAGTTATACTGTTTGAACCTTATTTACACTTTGTTTTTCACACTGGAAAAACTATTTGGTATTTACTCAAGTGTTTCCTATTAATTTCACTTGAGTATGGCCTTAATGTGCATCTGTTTAGCTATAAATGTGACTAGTTTTGAATTCTTTATGGCTCAGTAGTACTCCATTTTATAGAAAAACCACATCATCTTATTGTCTCCAGGTGATGGGCATTTGGGTTGTTTCCAAGTTTTAACTATTAAGAACTGTGCCGCTATAAACATGGGTATGGTATATCACTGTGGTATGATTCTTTTAGTTCTTAAAAGATAATTTTTAAAGCATAGGTTAAAAGTTTTTGTCCTGACTTTACCTTCAGTGATATAAAAACCAAGCTTTTAGTATTATAAAAGATGATTTAAAAAATCCTGATCCTCTTTGTATATTTTACAGATTTGGCATAGTTAGAACTTGCTTTCTCACTTCTTTGCTCTTAGTAATAGTTAAATATACATAATACTCTTTTGCATACTGGCCCACAAAATAGTTGATTTGTAGCAAAATTTTGTACTTTATGGATAAATAAATGTAAAATTAGGAGTTTTCTCATAGATATGTATATTGTTCCAATATTATATTCTTCTATAGTGGTGTATAGGTTTTTGGTGAATTTTTCTAAGCTTTATTATTTTACAGAGTCACCTTGTAGCTTTTTTTTTTTTTTTTTTTTTTTTATAAAAATTTTTATTCATTTTGTCAGTATTAAAGCCTTACTTTTTACAGCTTTTATTAGTGTGTTTTGCATGTTATTTGTTTTTTGTTTTGTTTTGTTTTTTGAGACAGTCTCACTTTATAGTTCAGGCTGTTCTTGAACCTCCTAGGGATCCTCCTGCCTCAGCCTTCCAAGTGCTGGGATACAGGAGTGAGCCACCATGCCTGGTGATTAATCTGTTTAATTTTGTTTTGCCAACCTCTGATAAGTATTGTCTAAAAATATTAGTTTTAGAAGATCAGTGTGTAAACGCCTGAGACAGTTTTTGAAAAGAATCACCCTAAATCTAACCTACCTCTTTAAAATAAACTCCAGGGGCTGAAGATATAGCTAAGTAGTAGATTGCTTGCCTAGAACACTCAAGGCCCTAGGTTTCATCATTGAAACAAAATCCTGCTTCAAATCACAGGAGATTCCCTCCTTCCTGGATATTGGTGCTTTACTGGTAGGAAGTAAATAAAAAGATCAATAAGTGGCTGAAATTGGCTTATTAAAATTAGTAACCCATCTACGGATGAGTAGTGATATAGCATCTTCTTTGTATAAAAACTAATTTGGAGGGCCTGGTGTGGTGGCTTATACTTCTAATCCCAGCATTTGGGAAGCTGAGGCAGGAGGATCATCCACAAGTTTGAGGTCAGCCTGGTCTGCATAGTGAGTTCAAGGCCAACCAGACTTACATAGCAAGACCCTGTCTCTCCTGTCCCCCCAACAAAACAACTGATTGGAGGCAAACCAATTAAGGGTGATATGTTTATAATATCAGGTCAGTTGAGTTGAGTTTAATAATCAGATTTCTTTACAACTTTTTGAGATATAATTTACATAACATAAAAATTCATCATTTAAAAGTACTGTAGGGAGCAGCAGGGGATTTAGCTCAGTGGTTCTACCTCATGTCTCAAAAGCGCAAGGTCCTGAGTTTGATCCCTGGTACCAAAAAAAAAAAAGTATAGTATGTACCAGCAGGTGTGGTGGTATATAACATGTATAGCTCCACCTAACTCCAGAGGCTGAAGCAGGAAGATCACAAGCTTTGGGCTAATCTGACCAATTTAGCCAGACACTGTTTCAAAATAAAATTTAAAAAAGACTGTGAGTTATAGCCCAGAGCTCTTTGAGTTCAGTCTTCAATATTGCAAAAAAGCAAAAAGCAAGTAAACAAAAAAACAGACATCAGAAAGAACACTCTAGTCCCACCCAGGTTTCTCTCCTCTCTCCTGTCAACCACTAATCTTTCTGTCTTTATGAAGATTTGCCTATCTTGTACATTTCATATAAATAGAATTATATAGTATATATGGCCCTTTTTCTTTTTCTTTTCTTTTTTTTTTTTTGAGCCAGAGTCTCACTGTGTAGACCAGGGTGGCTTTAAACTCACTCTGTAGCCCAGGCTGACCTTTAACTCACAGTGACCCACCTGCCTCAGCTGAGTGCTGAGATTACAGGTGTGTGCTACCATACTGGGCTTTATTTTTAACTTTATTTTTTTTTAAATAGGTTTTATGTTTGCAAGGCATAAGCTGTGTCCCACCCTTTTTAAAAACTTAATTTAAGATGGGCACATTCCTGTAATCCCATCACTCTAGGAAGCTGGGCAGGAGAATCACAAATTCAAGTCCCACCTGGACACTAAGTGAGATTGTGTCTCAAATAAAAAAGGCTGAGGTATAGCTCAGTGTCAAGGCCTTAGGTTCACGCTCCAGTACCTTTAATTAAAAAAAAAAAAAAAAAAAAAAAAAAGAACTGATTTTTAACTCAAGTTTTTAAATAGGTTGTATGTTTACAAGGCATAAACTTTATATAAAGTGTCAGAGAGTTTTACCACCTGTTTGACTTGGACATGACCAATATTACTAGCTTCTTTTCTGTCTTTACAACATTAGTCTGTTTCAGTCAAACAGCATGTATTCTTTTTGTTCTTTGGCATGCAAAAAATTTTTCTAAGAAGCCTAAGCTAATCCACAATTCTTCTGAGCATTTTACCCTTAAAATATTTTATGGGTAATTTTTATATGCACCTATAAAGTTAATACATTGTTTTATATCTGTATAACCACTTTATGGTTATATCACCATTTGTTCAATCAGTTTGTAGTCATAGCCCCCCCATCTTTTGCTTTTATAAATGTGAATCAGGGAACAATCCTGTATGTATAATTTATCATAGCTATTTGTATATTTAAGGTAAAGTCTTGGAAGAACTACTTTGTCATGGGATATATGTGTTTATAGTTTTGATATTTTTAAGTTGACCTCTACTAGAGATAATCTGTCAGTTTAGACTCCCAGAAACTGGTTAGATGATAATGCTGGTTGAGCTATGCTCTTTCTAACAACCAGGCTTTGATTTTTGCCAGTCTGGTAAGTAAAAAATACTATTTTAGAATGGTTAATTTACATTTCTTTTTTCCTACCTTGGTTTTGAGGATTAAACCAAGGGCCTGGCCCAGGGTAAGCAAACTCTACCAACTGAAATATACATCCCCAGTGCAATTTACATTTCTCTTATTTTGAAACTGTGTATATTCTTAGCCACTTGTTCTTCCTGTTCTTGACCCATTTTTCTTAGTTATTTGGACTTGTTTATCTGTAGGACATCTCCTCCACCCTGAACCCATATTTGCCAAGCAAGCCTTTCACTACTAAACTGCATCCCCAGCTCTGAAAATTTTTGCTTTACAAGAATGAGTTGCTTATGAAAGTTAGGCATACCCTTTGCTGGGTAGTTACTTTTTAATTTTGCTTAGATGGTTTTCTCAGATTTAAAAAATTTATATAATGTTGATTTTTTTTTTTCTTTCTGATATTGGGGCTCAGACTCAGGACCTTACGCTTGCTAGGCAGGTGTGGTGCCACTGCATCCCTATCCCTATATATTTTTTTTTTTTTGTACTGGGGATCGAACTTGGGACCTTGCGCTTGCAAGGCAGGTGGCGGCATCACTGAGCTAAATTCCCGGCCCTATAATGTTGAATTTATCAAAAATATTTTTGTAGCCAGGTGTGGTGGCTCATACCTGTAAGTCCTAGAAATCTGAGGGGCTGAGGCAGGAGAATTGCAAATTCAAGCCCAGCCTGGTCAATTGAACAATTTAGTTAGACTGTGTCTCAAAATTAGAAATACAAAAGAGCTGGAGATGTAAAGACTGGAGTCAATCCTCAGTACAACCTCCCCTCCAAGTCTTTTTGTTTTTATTGACCTTTTTTTTTTTTCTTTTGGTACCAGGGATTGAACTCAGGACCTTATGCTTGTGAGGCAGGCAGCGGAACCACTGAGCCAAATCCCTGACCCTGCTTTTATTCACCTTTGGTTTTGTGATTTACCAAAAAATTTGTTGAGGGCCGAGGATTTAGCGCCATTCAAGTGTAAATTCTGAGTTCAATCACTGGTACTAAAAGAAAAAAAAAAGTTGTTGAGACTTCTTTAAAAGTTAAATATTAAAGCCGGGCGTGGTGGCACACACCTGTAATCCCAGCACTCTGGAGGCTGAGGCAGGAGGATTGCTGTGAGTTCAAGACCAGCCTGGGCTACATAGTGAGATTT
>NW_022900929.1:34570243-34620102 GCF_012274545.1 Fukomys damarensis | reverse complement strand
AAAAAAAAAAAAAAAAGTTAAATATTAGGTAAATCAGGAATTTTTTTCAGCAAGTTCCAGTGATTTAGCATGATTTATTTAAATCTGTATATTAATAATATAGCTTCTCACCTATTTATGAGTTCACGTTAGCACCATCACCATGTAATATAGAAATAATTCTGTACAGTTAGCTATGTGGAATGGAAGTGGATTTTTTTCACCTATTGGAAAAGCACATGCTATATAAAGGAATCTTTGGCAAGTTCATGAAGTGTTGGAATCTTTTTAAAGTGCAAATTATCTATTTAAATTTGTTTATTTTTTATATGGGTTTTCTAAAGGGAATACACTCACTGCTTTTTGTGTGAAATTATAAGATTTTTTAGTGAATTTTTTGGAGGGTTTGAGTTATGACTGTATTAGATTAAAATAAAGTTAAAAATGATTAGAATTGAGCGGGGTATGGTACTGCATGCCTTAATCCCAGCATTTAGGAGGCTGAGTTAGGAGGCTGAGTTAGGAGGATCGCCACAAGTTGGATACAGCCTGGGCTCCATGATGAGTTTCAAGGTCAGTCTGAACTACATAATGAGACCCTGTCTCAAAACAACAACAACAAAAACAATAAAAAACACTAAGGAAAAAAGATTAGAATGATTAAATAGTCTGTAATGACTATCTTTAAGTGATTGAAAGAAAGGTATAAAGATTATCTTAGAAGAATTTTGGAATATTTGGAGATGATGGTCATTCTTGTAGTTTTTTAAGTAAAATATTCATTAAAGATTTTTGTTTCTTGTATTTGCTTGTTTGTAGGATGGGAAGGCCACTGTGACTATGTGGTGACTACAGTTATTTTACCACTGAGTTTCCCACTGGAATCATGGAGGAGAAACAGCAGATTATATTGGCTAATCAAGATGGTGGGACAGTGGCAGGAGCAGCACCTACTTTCTTTGTCATCCTAAAACAGCCAGGAAATGGCAAAACTGATCAAGGAATTTTGGTTACCAATCGGGATGCTTGTGCTTTGGCTAGTAAGGTGTCATCGCCAGGAAAATCTAAAGGGAAGATTTGCCTTCCAGCTGATTGTACTGTGGGAAGAATCACTGTCACCCTCGATAACAATAGTATGTGGAATGAGTTCCATAATCGAAGCACGGAGATGATTCTGACCAAGCAGGGAAGACGCATGTTTCCTTATTGTCGCTATTGGATAACAGGCTTAGATTCAAATTTAAAGTATATCCTTGTCATGGATATTTCTCCTGTGGATAACCATCGCTATAAGTGGAATGGTCGTTGGTGGGAACCCAGTGGGAAGGCTGAGCCCCATGTTTTGGGAAGGGTTTTCATTCATCCAGAATCTCCTTCCACAGGTCATTATTGGATGCATCAACCAGTATCTTTCTATAAACTCAAACTTACCAACAATACATTGGACCAAGAAGGGCATATTATCTTGCACTCTATGCATCGCTACCTACCAAGACTTCATTTGGTGCCTGCGGAAAAGGCTACAGAAGTGATACAATTAAATGGCCCTGGTGTCCACACTTTTACTTTCCCACAGACTGAATTCTTTGCAGTAACAGCCTATCAGAACATTCAGATTACCCAGTTGAAAATAGATTACAATCCATTTGCCAAAGGTTTTCGGGATGATGGGCTGAATAGTAAACCCCTCAGAGATGGAAAACAAAAGAATAGCTCTGACCAAGAAGGTAATAGTGTTACTGGTTCTCCTGGTCAACGGGTCCGTCTTCCAGAAGGTGAGGGATCAGAAATACATCCAAGTGATTTTGAGCCTATGTCAAGGGATCATGAAACATCAGGCAAGGGTTTGGAGAATCCTCCCCTTAACATAAAACAAGACTTTCTTGGTTTTGTGGATACTGATTCAGCACTTGAAGTTCCTCAATTGAAGCAAGAGATTTCTGAAAGGTAAGTAATAATTTTGTTCTTAAAGATTAAAGAAAGATTAGGGCCGGGGATTTGGCTTAGTGGTTCTGCTGCCTGCCTCGCAAGCTCAAGGACCCAAGTTCAATCCCTGGTACCAAAAAAAAAAAAAAAAAAAGATTAAAGAAAAATCGAGGTAGGCTAGATTTTGGATTTAACCCATTGATCCTGTGAAATGATACAGATGTTGATAGATGTAAGACCCTAGTAAATAGAACAAAATTGTTTTTACGTTCTGTAAAGTACAGTTTATTATTCTATAATGTCGTTTAAGCTCAGGATCCAGAATTGTGGGCAAATAAATGGAGATCTTTTATTCATTTACATTTAGAATATTCCTTGCTAGTATAATAGACAATTCATGATTGAGAAGAGGAAATACCTTCAAATTATAACTAATCAAATTTATCAGAGGCACAAAATAGATTAAAAGTAAACTTAGGGCCAGGGATTTAGCTCAGTGGTTCTGCTGCCTGCCTTGCAAGTGCAAGGACCCGAGTTTGATCCCCAGTACCAAAAAAAAAAAAAAAAAAAAGTAAACTTAAATTGCCCAACTAAAATTGAAGGTTATTACATATGAAAATTGCATATATTTCTTTTTAAAAAACATCCTGTATAATCAAACCTTTGTACCCAAGTGCAGTATCTCCCCATCTTCCCGATCCAGCACCATGCATACTTTATGAATAGTTCGCAGTTCATTTGCAGTTACTGTAGTGTCTTTGTGTATCCTCCTTATTTCATGAATAATAATGTTCTCCAGGTTCACCTGTGTTACAACTGACAGGATTGCCTTCATTTTTAAAGGCTGAATAGTATTCTATTACAAATACACACACACACACACACACCCACCATTCCTTATTTGATGTGCTTAGCACTGGATGTGTTTTAGAGTTTTCTAGTTTTTGAATACTTTCATAGACTTCACTGTGAGCATCCTCAATTGGAAAAGCTCCAAAGTCTAAAATACTCTAGAGTTCAAAGGTTTTTTTTGAAGGTTTGCTGGTGCTCAAGAAGTTTTTGATTTCTGCTGGATGTTGTGATAACACTTGTAATCCCAGCACTGGAGAGATCAAGGCAGGAAGATCGTTGAATTCAAGGCCAACCTGTTCAAGGCCAGCTTGGACTACAAAGCAAGACCTTGTCTCAAAAAAAATTTTTTTTGGATTAGGGGTGCTCAGCTTGTATTGCATTTTCTTTATGCATTCATCTTTCAACAGATTTTAGTTTTTGCTGTATCTTGACTTGTAAATAATGATGTTTATTTTTATTTCAACTTGACTCATTTTGAATGTTAAGACTTCAAGTTCAGAAGTAAATCCCAGTTTACTTGTTACCTTTGCCTTTCCTTTCTTGTTTGTGTCCCATTAACAGCTGCTGTCCATTGAATTTGGAATCTCCATGCTCATGAAATCCCTAGCTTTCTTTGTGGGCAAGTTTGTGCTTTGCTTTTTCTAGTGGTTGTTGCAGGAGGAATAAATGCTACTCTGTGCACAGAATTTTTTGTCAGGTGGGAAGATTTTTTTCAGTTTATGCTTTTCACTGTTTTGTTCGTAGTTGGCAACTAATGGATGCCATCTTTAGTGCTTTATTCTCCAATCACAGTAATCATTCTGATCGACTAAAAAATTTACACAGTTGACTACCAATTAAAATATATTGTGCTACATCCTGAGCCCACCAGTTATTATATTTTTATACTTATTATCCCAAAGTTTAATCTGCCATTGGTTAGTTTAAACTTTAAGATTCCTTTGGATGGTGGTTCTGCTACCTGCCTCACAAATGCAAGGACCTGAGTTTGGTCCCCAGTACAAAAAAAAAGATTCCTTTGGAGGCTGGAATGCAAAGGAATTCTGTTACCTGGAAGGGCCATATGTGTTTATTATAGACAGTAACTGATGCGATTACACACAAAAAAATGATGCTTATTTTCCAGTAGTATGCTGTTGTAGTCATATCTATGACTTTGAGCTCTGCTTCCATGAAAGAATGATTATTTTTATTTTTTTGAGATGGCATCTTGCTATTTTGCCCAGGCTGACGTTGAACTCCTGGGCTCAAGTGATCCTCTCACCACAACCTCCCAAGTCTGGAACTACAGCCATGTGCCACCATTTCAGCATAGATGATGATGATGATGATGATGATGATGATGATGATTTTTTGGTAGTGGGGATTGAACTCAGGACCTTGTGCTTGTGAGGTAGGCATAGTGCCACTGAGCTAAATCCCTGGCCCTCAGCACAGATTATTTTTAAAGCTAATGGTACCTTAGTTTAAAATTTTTTCAGCTTTCTTAGTGTCATACCTAGAGCTCAAGCTGACTCCTGAAATTTTTAACCTAAAAAGCTTACTGGGCCTGGTGGTGCACTCCTGTAATCCTAGCACTTGGAAGGTTGAGGCAGGAAGATTGCTAAGAGTTCATGGTCAGCCTGGGCTACCTAGTGAGTTCAAGGCCAGCCGGAACTACATAGGGAGAAACCTGTCTCTCAAAAAACCTGTTCACATCAGCTACAATAATAGTTCAGATTGGAAATATGTGCATTACTTTTGCCTTCTATTAAGTCATTCTGCTGGTAGACATTTGGATTGTTTCTAGTTTTTGATTGTTATGAATAAGCTGCAGTGAAATTAATTAATTAATTAATTTTTTAGCCAACGTCTTGCTGTGTAGTTCAGGCTGCCTTGAACTCAGTAGGTAGTCCAGGCTGGTCTCACAGTGATCCTCCTATCCCAGCCTCCTAAATGCTGGGATTGCAGGTGTTCACCACCATAGTTGGCTTGCGGGCTTGTAGTGAATAACCTTGTGCATGACTTTTGGTGGACACATACACTAATTTCTTCTTGTTTTGTATCTAGGAGTAGTCTCACTGGGGCATAGGGTAGCCATAGTTTTACTTTTAGTAGATACCCTCAGAGTTTTCCAAATTGATTTTATCACCGACAGTGTTTGAGAGTTTCTGTTCCTTCTGTGTTTTCTTTTCCTGGTTCCTGTTCCTTCATCTTTGTCAATACATATAGTAATAGTTTTCTTGTTTTGAGTCGTTCTATTATTTCTGCTGTTACTGTTTTTATTTTGTGATATGTGGGGATTAAACCCAGGATCTTCATATTGAACTGTGTCCACAGCCCATATTTTATTTGTTATTTTGAGGTAGAGTCTCACCAGATTGCCCAGGCTGAGCTAAAATTTGAGATTTTCCCGCCTTAGCCTCTCAGTGTACTGGAATCACAGGCGTGTGCCACAACACCCAACTTCTCACTTTTTTATTGGATGACTGCTTATTTCTTAGTTGATCTGTATCTTTGCCCTCTCCATTTTTGTTTATTTTCCTACTCTTCCACCTTTAAAAAAAAATCATTATAGGGGGTAGAATTAATTCTTGCTTGCGTTATATGATTTTCTTTCAAACATTTTGGTAAAAATATTTGCAGCCTTTTAGGATTTCTGCTCTTTTTTATTCAGTTGTTCACCAAATATGACTGAACACCCGGTTTTAGGTAGTGTTTTGGACCCCAAATTCCTGCATTAGTGGATCTTGCACATATTTGCAAAGTATATATTCACAGATTATTCAGCTCTTCTGTGGTTTGCATAGTGTTCTGATGCTTTCACATTTTGTTGGTTGATTGTATACTACTGCTTTGGGTAGATACTTTTTCTTCCAAGAAAGTGCATCAGAAACAGGTGAATGAGATTAGTAGAGAGTAGTGCTGGCAAACCCAATAACATGCGTGCTGCAGCTGGCTGTTCATTATCATTGAAAGCTCTAAAAGGTTCACCGTCACTGGTATAGAGTAAATTATTCTGGTTTGATAGGGAAAATAATTCATGAACGCCAAGATTAGGCCTTTATGAAAAGTTTTGCAAAAATTAGAATTATTTTTTCCTTAAGTGCACACCCTAACTCAGTAATGTTTAAAAGACTACATCCTATAAGATGGATTTAGTCAGGCTGCTGTTGGTGGATCTTGAGATTAAGTTTTTTAGCCGTTAAAAATAATGCTTCAGTAAAATATCTTATGCATATTTTCTTATACTCTTGAAAATACAAAAATTTAGTTTTTAATAATATAGTCAGAGGGATACAAATTACTAAATCACATTCTTGAAGGTTGTAACCATTTAGTACCCCTCCTCCATAAGTATCTGAGTCTCAAATTTTATATCATTTTTGCTTCTATTGTGGTTCAAAACACCATTCTCACTGTATAACATTAAACTAGTTTCCCAAATAGATGTTTTTTTTTCTTATTAATTCATGCTTTTGCAGATAAAATGTTCTTTGGAAAATGTGAGTCAAATTATGTCATTCTTTGAATAAATATTCTTCAGTGGCTTTTTATTGCACTTAAAGGCTGTTTGCCTATTACTTTGGTGTTATCTCTCTTGTACCATACAGTATTTTCCAAGTTTGCTGTACCTCAGCAATCTCAGTTTATTTCCATGCTAGACCCTTTCCTCTTTATAGTCCCTGCCTTAGATGTTCTTTCTTGATATATATCTTGAAATCACTTTGTAGTCCACACTGGTCTTCAGCTCAAAATTGTGCCCTAGTCTCCTGAGTGCTGGGATTACAGGCATGTGTGCATTACCTTAATTTTTAATCAGTTTGTCTGTTTAGAATCCTTGTAACTTCTGTCATAATTTTTCTTTTTAAACTCATTTGCCCTGTCATTTTCTCATTATAAGATTCATGAGAGTAAAGATTTTGTTTTATTTGATACTGATTTCCTCAATCCAGGATGATATTTGAATTTTTATACTTGACTAAAATCTGAATAATATCAATGAATGAAACTTCTTGAGTAAATTAGAAATATCCTCCCCCTTTTTTTTTGAGACAGGGTCTCACTGTAGTTCAGGCTAGCCTTGAACTCACTCTGTATGCCAGGCTGGCCTCAAACTTTCCTGAGTGCTGAGATTATTACTGATGTTGGACCACCACGCCTGGCCTAGTAATTAGATTTTCTCGGCCAGCATGCCTGTAATCCCAGCACTTAAGTGGCTGAGGCAGGAAGATCCCTAGTTTGTAGGCTAGATTTACTTAGGGAACTCAAGGCCAACCTGGGCTACATAGCAAGATCCTGTCTTTAAAAGAAAAGGAAAAAAAAAAAAGAAAAGAAAAATTAATTTTCTTATTATCAAGAGTTGGTGTTTTTCCAGTATGCTTTTTCCGGGATTTTCAGTTTCTTTCTGTTTCTTCAGCTTTTTTTTTAAAATTTATGAGAAATAGTCTTTTTTAGTCTTGCTTTTGTGTCTGTCATGAATCATAACCTACAGTACTTCATTTTTTTCACGGTCTTTTATTTATTGCCAAAATTCTTCAACAGGTAGTTTTCACTCATTCTAAATTTTTTCACTTTCTTTTCCTTTTTTTTCTTGTCCCTTCCTCTCTCTTTCCCCCTTTTCTTTCTTCCTTTTTCTCCCCTTCCTCTTCTCTTTTCTCTTTCCTCTCTTCTCTGGCCTGAAACTTGCATTCCTCCTGCCCCAGTCTTCTGAGTATCTGAATGTATAGGGGTGTGCCACCACATCTAGCTTTGATTTTCTTTTTGTGTTGCCCAATCTAGTTTTTTTATTGCATATTGCACAGAGCATAGAAATACAATTGAAGCTTTTTGTGTATCAAGCTTTGTTTTGTTTTGTTTTGCTTTTTTGAGACACGGTCTCACTTATGTAGTTGAGACTGACCTGGAACTATGTAGCCCATGCTGGTCTCGAACTCACAGCAATCCTCCTGTCTAAGCCTCCCAAGTGCTGGGATTAAAGGCATGCGCCACCATGCCCGGCTCTGTGTCAATTTTTGTATTCAACTTCACTGAAATTCTTTAACTGAGTGTATGTGCATATGTAAACAGGTTTTCATGTATATATTTTTTGGAGTGTGTGTAAATTCTTTTAAAGTTTTCTATTTATAAGATTATGCTATGAATACAGATTTCTGCTTTCCAGTTTGAGTGTCCTTTATAGTAGTTCCTTGCTAACAGTAGTTTTGCCTTCTTTGGTTTTAGGTACCCGTGGTAAATCATGTCTGAAAATACTACATGGAAAATTTGAGAATAAACAAAATTTGGGCTGGGAGTGTAGCTCAGTGGTAGAGGGCTTGTCTAGCATAAATGACAAGGGCTCGATCTCTAGCAAACCCCTCTCCTTTTTAAATTGCACACTTTTGTGAGTAGTATGATGAAATCTAATACTGTCCTGCCAGGTTTGTGAATTTCTTTGTCCATATCCTAGAGGTATATGCTACTTGCTGACAGTCAGCTGACAGTCAGATCTCTTAATGTCACATCTGTGGAGATAGTGTAGTTCTTGAGTTCAGTTAAACTTTATAGGATCCTCATGCTACTGGCAATATGCCTGCATCTTTCACCTCCATCTCATCACACAAGCATTGTGTCATCTCATGTCATCACAAAAAGGGAGAGTACAGGATAGGGTACTTTTAGGAAAACATTCACGTAACCTTTATTACAATATGTTATAAGTGATTATCAGTTTATGTTGCTAACTTCTTACTATGACTAACTTATGAACTCAACTTCATCATAGTTATATATGTATAAGAGAAAATATAGTATGTATATGGAGGGTTTTGCAGTATCTATAGTTTCAGGTCCAGCGGGCATTTTGAACTGTTCTTTGTGGGTGCTATGAGTGTATTTTTTTTTTTTTTGGTACTGGGGATTGAACTCAGGTCCTTGCACTTTCGAGGCAGGCGGCAGAACCACTGAGCTAAATCCCCAGCCCTATGAGTGTATTTTTCTTGTCTAATTGTTCTAGTTAGATTTTCTATGATTGTGTTGAACAGAAGAAATGTTAAAAGCTGGAGTGTTATGGTTTTAATTTATATTTATCTAATGATAAAGTCGAGCACCTTGTAGCCATTGTCACTGGGCTGATTGTATGCATGACTGTCTTTGTTATTGTTCTCTTCCCTTGGTCAGTTTTTCTATCCATAAGGCCAAAATCAGGTTTGTTATTATCTTTTTTTCCAGTATAGCTTTATAATGGTAACTGCCTGTGACCCTTTCATAGGCCACCTCTGTAGTGTGACCTTTTTCTACAGATACTCTTTATTGATTCTAAACTTCTATGATGTTTTTATTCTTTTATCTCTAGATTGTATTCAGTTTTATTATTTATTGTTGCAGCATCCTTCCAGTTTTGCTTTTGTTAGACTTAATTTATTGCTAGTAATTTTTGTAGGGTACACATTACTTTAAAAATTAAATAGCTGGTGTGGCACATACCTGATCCCAGCACTCAGGAACCTGAGGCAGGAGGATTGCAAGTTCAAGGCCTACCCAGACTACTTGATGAGACCCTGTCTTGAAAACAAACAGAAAACATGATGCAGTGGTGTATGCCTATAATCCTAGCACTGAGTGAGGCTGAGGCAGGAGGATTGTAAGTTTAAGTCCTGCATGAGCAATTTAGCAAGATCCTATCTCAAAAGGAAAACATCTGGGGTTGTAGCTCATTGGCAAAGCATCAAGGGTACAATCTATAGGACTGGGGTGAAAAAAAGGAAAAAAGTGAAAATAGTGCTATAGTAGTCTCTTATTGTCCACAGGGAATACATTCTAAGACATTCATTGTAATCCCAGACCCTCCCTGAGCCAGGAGAATTGCTGTGAGTTTGAGGTCAGCCTGGGCTACGTAGAGAATTCAAGGCTAGCCTGAACTACAGAGTGAGACCCTATCTCAAAAACAAACAAAACACACTTACAAAAAAAAAAAACCAAACCCATAATCTCAAACCCTTGAGTATATCAAACTATATACTGAGATTTTTCCTCTGTATGTAACTATAATAAAGCTTAATGTATAAAAGATTAATAATAAAAATGAAACACCATAATATGCTATGAAATTATTTAGGACTTTAATAATTATTATTTGGCTTTTTGAGACAGGGTCTTACTATGTAGTTCAGGCTGGCCTTGAACTCACTGTGTAGCCTTGAACTAACTGGAGGTAATCCTCCTGCCTTAGCCTCCCAGGTGCTGGGATTAGAAGTGTGCACCACCATGCCTGGCAAAATTTTAAAATTGTTTATGGAATTTTTCACCTAATGTTTCTGGACTTAACTGATCACTGGGTAACAAACTGGAAAGAAAACCACAGTTAAGGGGGGACTATTACATTCTATTTCAACCATACTTGGTATACTGTAGTTCTTTTCTGACACTAATGTAGAGTTAATGTTAGACTCCACAGATTTAAGAGTATGATCCTCAAGAGAGCTCCTCGTTTAGACACCAGTTACAACTGGGGACCCCAGATTACCTGCATTTTTGACCACTTGGCTACACATCTGGAGATTCCCACAATATTCCCTTAGATTCACTAATTTGCTAGAGTGACTGACAGAACTCAAGGCATTACATTTAGGACTACAGTTTTATTTGTAAAAAATGAAGATTAGGAATAAAGAGACACAAAAGATGATGTTTGGGAGGATGTTGTACATGACTTCTGTGCTATTTCTTTATGGAACCACATGGGTGCATTACTCTTCTGGCACTTTCCTAGTTCACTAACCAGGAAACTGTTGAATTTCAGTGTCCAGAATTTTTGTTAGGATTTCATTATATAGGGGTAATTGATTAAATTATTGATCATGTGATTGAAACTCCAGTTTCCCTTTTCTAAGGGTTGAGGTGGCTCAAATCACAATCTTCTAATCGAAGTGTGGGTCCTTTTAGTGACCATTTCCATCTATTTAGGGGCCTGCCATGAGTCATTTTATTAGCATAAACTCATATAGGAATTAGAGGGCTCAGGAATAAACAAAGACTCTTCTGTCATTCAAGAATTTCAAGTATTTTAAAGCCCTGTTCTAGGAAGTTTGGAAAAAGATCAGACAAATTCATTACACAGTAAGTCCATGAACAGTTTTAAAAGTTTAAATAAATTACTTATGAAAAATAAACTACTTATGGTAAACCACTTGCTTTACCTTCTCTTTTCTTCCTAGAACTTAGTTTTTCAGCTTTTAGCTGTGTAATTTTTTTCTAGTAAAATATCCCACCTTTGGTATGCTGGGAATCAGCTGAAGGCCTTACATATGCTAGGCAAATACTCAGCCACTGAGTTACACCTCTAGTCTGTCTGCCATTCTCCTTTGTCTTTTCTCCTTTGTTCTCTCTCCCTTTTCCCTCTTCCTGTTTCCTTGCCTCCCTCTCCCTCTTTTTTCTTTTTTATTTCAGTATTGGGGGTAAACCCAGAGTTTTACGCATCCTAGGGTAAGCTCTGTACATTGGGCTACATCCCAGCCTATTGAACATTTCTTGTAGATAACAGAATTTGATTCTCAAGAGCTCCTTTATTTTGTTCTATACGTTCTTTCTCTCTCTTTTTTTTTTGGGGTGCCGGGGATCGAACTCTGGTCCCTGCACTTGCAAGGCAGGTTGTGGAACCACTGAGCTAAATCCCTGGCCCTATACATTCTCTTTTCCCCATAGATTTCTTTTCTGTTAAATCAAGCACCTGTTTCATGGAAGGCTTTATGATACAGGTACTGTGTACCCTAAGTAGTTATACCTTATCTTCATTATATTAGCAGGTTTGTACTTAAAGCTTTCTTAATATGTGTTAGGGTGGCTTCTGTGGTCTGATATATAGGGTTAGTAGCACATTGCTCCCACCCCTTTTTTTTGTACCAGGGATTGAACTCGGGACCTTGTACCTGTGAGGCAGGCAGCCAAATCACTGAGCTAAATCCCTGCCCCCCCCCCCTTATAGCACTGGGAATTCAACCCCAGGGCTTTTGTACTGAGCTACATTCCCTGGCTCTTTTTTATTTTGAGAAAAGTTCTCACTAATTTGCCCAGGCAATTAAAATTAAAGTTTAAGTGTATAAATTCTTTGATTTTGCCCATATTCTTGTTTAGGTATTGTTCCACCTAATTTATTTGAAAAGAGACATCTTAGAAGAATGAAATACAAGGAATTGTTTGTGAAATTCTCACACTAAGTTTCTTTATTCATAATGCATAAAGTTTTTATTGGAAGATAGAAAATCTGAGAGTTTAAGCAAGTTTAATTCCTCAAGATGTGAAAGCAGTTAATGCAGTATAAACTAAGGTACAGCTTCATTTTTACAGAACAGGAAGAATTCCAAGCTGGGTGTGTTGGCACAAACCTGTGATGCCAGCACTCTGGGAGGTTAAAGCAGGAGGCTCTCAAATTGAAGCCTAGCTGGGCGCAACTCAGTGAGGCTTTGTCTCAAATAAAAAATGAAGAAGTGCTAGAAATGTAGCTTAGTGCAGAGGCCCTAGATTCAATCCCTAGCCCTGCAGCTAATAAGCACGGCAGTTATTGAGTGCCCAATAGTTTGCCATTTTTTTACAGTAAAGAGAAATACAGTTGGCTTTTGGGTATTGACCTTGTATCTGGTGACCTTGCTAAATTTATTAGTTTGTGCAGCTGTATTTATTTGTGTATGTATTATCTGGCTTCTATGCTACAGTGGCAAAGTTGAAAAGTTGTAATACTGTATAGACTTCAAAGCTTAGAAGTTTTACTATTTAACCTTAACAGGAAGAAAAATTTATCAACTCCTGAGTTGATTTTAATCTTTTCCTTAATATACAGAGACTGCAAAAAAATTTTTTTATACACTTCAAGAAAATAAAAGCTTGTATAAATATTTAATACACACCAGACATTGACTCCTAGTAAATCAACTGTTTTGTCCACATTCACGTTAGGATTTTTATGCTGTCTCGATAAATGTAGTATTAAAATATTTATACAAGTTTTTCTTTCCCTGAAGTATGTATACATTTTTTTTGGCTGACTCTGTATTTAAAACTATTGGACTCTGAGCAAAACTTTATATATATTCTACAAATTTCATTATAGTGATGTTTGCTATTGATTCATAGTTTGATTCCATTGTTGTAATTGAACATAATGACTTAAAAATCTTTGAAGCTATTAAGGGTTTACTTTAGTGGCCAACATCTACTTTGTTTTGATTGATACTTCATGCATATTGGAAAGAATGTATTATACACATGTTGGCTTTTTTGGTTTTTTTTTGGTACCAGGTATTGAACTCGGGACTAATCAGAAGAAACCCAATCACTGACTAATCTCTGATTAGTCTTGCAGGTTTATATTTCTCCCTCTTTTTAGTCTCAATCTGTGGCCTTGAATTTAATAACTTACTTTTAGTTTTTTTATTAGTACATGTTTGCAGTACATAATGATTATATTCATTGTGGGGAATTGGCGCTCGAACATAGCACATTTTAATTATTTTCCCCTTCCCCTTCATCCCTGTTTTTTAAAAAGAATTTTTTTTGCCAGCATCAAATTTATGTCTATTAAGTCAGTTATCAAAAACACAGATTAACAGCCAAACTAACAGGCAAAAAAAAAAAAACCCCATAAAACATGTAAGATAATTATACTGTAGGCTTTAGGCACATTGGCCAAGCTGGATTACAGTAGCTTTTTTTCTATTGTCTTTTTTTTTTTTTGGTACTGGGGATCGAACTCTGGACCTTGCACTTGTGAGGCAGGCAATGGAACCACTGAGCTACACTCCTGGCCCTTTCTATTGTCTTTTATTTTGCATTTTATTTATAATGTGTTTCTTGTATAAGAGAAACCATGTTGCTTATGCTTGTGTGTCTGATTTACCTCACTTAATATTATGGTCTCAAGGTGCACCTATTTTCCCAGGAAGGACTAATTTATCCTTCTTTGTGACAAAATTGTACTCCATTGTGTATAAATATCACATTTTCTTTATCCATTCATCTGTTGATGGATATATAGGCTGTTTCCAATATTTTGCTACTGTGAATTGTGCTGCTATAAACATGGGTGTGTATATGACATTATAATATGTGTATAATTCTTTTGGGAAGATATCTTGAAGGGGGAATAGCTGGGTGAAGTGGAATTTTTACTTTTAGTTTTTTGAGACTCTCCATAGTGATTTCCATAGTAGTTGTACCAGTTTGTACTCCTGTAACAATGAGGAAGGGTTCATTTTTTCCCCTCACAGCTTCTTCAGCATTTTCTTCATGATGGCCATTCTTGCTGGAGTAAGAAGGAATCTCAGTGTTGTTTTAATTTGTGTTTCTCTGATGGGCAGTGATGTTAGACATTTCTTCATGTATTTATTGGCCATTTGTACTTTTCATCTGATGTACATTTCAGATGCCCCCCCCCCTCATTTTGATACTGGTGATTGAACTTGAGTCCTTGCGCTTGCGAAGCAGGTGGTGCGCCCACTGAGCTAAATACCCTGGCCCAGATGCCCATTTTTTGATTGGGGCTTTAAATTTGGGAGGTGGTCTATTTTGTTTGAGTTCTTTATACATTCTGAATGTTTGCTCTTTGGCTGAGGAATAGTTGGGATTTTTTTTCCCCCCATTTTGTAGATTGTCTCTTCATTTTGATTGTGGTTGTGGCTCCTTTGCTGTGCAGAAGACTTAATTTGGTGTAATTCCATTTGTTAATTTTTGGTATTATTTCTTTTACAACTGGGTTTATGTTCAGAAAGGCTTTTCCTATGCCCATCTTTAAGATTTTTACCTGTTTTATCTTCCAGCAGATTGTTTCTGTGTTTAATATTTAGATCTTTGATCGATTTTGATTTCAGTTAGAGTCTCTTTCCTCCAGCAAAAGTTTTTGACCCCTTTGTCAAATCAAAGTTGCTGAGTGTTCCTAAATTGTTTCTGCATCCTCTCTTCTGTTCCATTGATCCACAAGTCTGTTTTCTTTTTCTTCTTTTTTTTTTTTGCCATGTCCTGCTGTCTCTATCCCTGCATCTTTGTAGTATAATTTTGAAGTCTAGGGTTATAATGCCCCCTGCCTTGCCCTTGTTGTTGCTCAGAATTGTTTGTGCTGTGGTATTCTAGGTCTCTTCTGATTCCATATGAATTTAGGATTACTTTTTCTAGTTCTGTAAAGAATGGTGTTGGCATTTTTATTGGGATTGTGTTAAATTTATGTAACAGTTTTGGAAGCATATTGGTTCTGCTCATTCAGGCAGAGGATATCTTTCCATTTTTTGATGTCTCCTTTGATCTTCTTTTTAGAATACTGTAAGCTTTTTTTTTTTGTACTGGGAATTGAACTTAGGACCTTGCTCTTGCAAGGTGCAGGCAGTGGCACCACTGAGCTGAATCCCCGGCCCCTAGAATACTGTAGTTTTGATTGTAGAGGTCTTTCATTTTCTTGGTTAGGTTAATGCCTAAGTATTTCATTTTTTCTTGGTGCTTTTATCAAAAGTATTGTTGGCCTCATTTCTCTCTCTGAGTTTGTTACCTGTGTATAGGAATGCTATTAGTTTTTAAGTTTTGAGTTTGTATCCTGCTGTGCTGCTGAATTTACTTATTCTAGGAGTCTTAGTGGATTTTTGGAGTCTTTTATGTAGAGGATCATGTCACCTGCAAATAATAGTAATTTAACTTCTTCCTTTCCTATCCATAGTACTTTTTTTTTCCTCATTGAGTTTATTGGTAGATTTTAGGTATACAGTACAGTTACATTCATTATTGGGATCTTTTTCTTGTTGTTGTTGTTTGTTTTTTGTACCGGGGTTTAACTCTCGGGTCCTTGTGCTTGCAAGGCAAGCAGCGGAACCTCTGGGCTAAATCCCCAGCCCTTTATTGGGATCTTGTACCTTTACGTGACAGGTCTTGGTTCTCATTTTTTCCCCTTACCCCTGACCTCCCTTCACCCCCTCCTCCCTTCCTTATCCGTAGTACTTTGCTTGTATAATTGCTGTGGCTAATGTTTTGAGAACTATATTCAACAGGAGTGATGATAGTAGACATACTTGTTCTGATTTTAGAGGGAAAGCTTTCAGCTTCTCTCTGTGTGATACTGCCCTTAGTTTGTCATAGATTGGTTTTATCAGATTGAGATGAAGATCTTCTATACCTATTTTTTTTAGGGTTTATATTATGAGTGGATGTTGGATTTTGTCAAATGCCTTTTTCTGCATCTATTAAGATGACCATGTGATTTTTGTCTTCGCTTCTATTTATTTACATGGTGTATTAAATTTATCATTTTTATCTGTTGAAGTATCTGTGCATCTCTGGAATGAATATCACTTGGTCATGATGTATGATCTTTTTGATGATTTGCTTGCTTTATTCTATTTGCCAGTAGTATCTTATCGAGGTCTTTTGTATCAATATTCATTAAAGACATGGGCCTGTAGTTATCGTTTTCTTTCCTTATTTTAGTAAAATTGACTGAGGGTCTATCTGTTTTATTTTGTTCTTTCAGAGAACCAACTCTTCAATTCTTCGACTTTTTTTTTTTTTTTTTGGTACCAAGGTTCAAACTTAGGAACTTGTGCTTGTGAGGCAGACGTGGTACCACTGGGCTAAATCCCTGGCCCTATATTGAATCTTTTGTGTGTATGTTTATGTGTTTATCTCAATTTCATTAATTAGCTGGGTGTGGTGGCACACACCTGTAATCCTAGCACTTGGGGGACTGATGCAGGAGGATTGCCATGATTTTGAGGCCAGCCTGGGCTACATAGTGAGTTCCAGGTCAGTCTCAACCACATAGTGAGACCCTGTATTGAAAATAAGGCAGCAGACATGACAAATGTTAAGGACAGAATTTCAGAATCAGAGACAAAGACACCTTGAGGCCAGGCGTGGTAGTGCACACCTGTAATCCCAGCACTCCGGAGGCTGAGGCAGGAGGATCGCTGTGAATTCAAGACCAGCCTGGGCTACACAGTGAGTTCCAGGTAAACCCCCGGCAAAAAACAAAAAAAAAAAAAAAAAAAAACCAGAGAAACAAAGACACCTTGAAAACAAGAGAATGTAAAAAATGGATTCAGCATATGATAGATGATACAAAGATGACTAAGAAACAAAGGAAAAAGCAATACAAATGGCATAAAAATGTGCCATTCATAGAAAATGGCAAAAAAAAACCTTCCCAAATATAGGGAAATAAATAAACATACAGGGTAAGTGAAGCATATAGAACCCCAAATAGTCATGACCATGAGAGAACCTCTACACATGGCCAGATGTAATGGTGTACACCTATAATCCCAACACTTGGGAAAAAGGATTATGGGGAGTTTGAGGCCAGAAAGAGAGTGAGGAAGAGAATCTCTCCACACCACATACTGCTCAAAATACCAGAAGTTCAACATAGAGAGAAAATCTTAAAAGCTATTAGAGAAAGCAATAAATCACATATAATGGAAAACCCATTAGAATTATAGTCCTGAACTCACAGCGATCTCTGATCCTGCTGAGTACCACCTCGATCTGTTTTCTAATCTCTGTTACACTTTCAAGTAATTCAGATGTGTGGATTATATTGTTCTGCCCTTTTGGTGCCCACTGTATTGACTTTGAGGGAGTTGGGAGTTTTGGGAAGTATTTTGTTGCTTGTTATCTCGTGTTTTTGTATTTTGTGGTGAGGCTTGTGGATTCTTATAGTGTAAAGACTTTGTTAGCTAGTATAGAGATCTCCTTAGTCAGTTTTCAGTGATGTACTTTGGCTGTGGCTAAGTATAGTCCTTTGTGTTAGGCCCAAGATCTAGTCACCTCGGTTAATTTGGGAAAGGAAGATGTAATGTAATTAGCCTAACTCCATAGTTTTCTGGAAATGGACTGTAGTATTGTTAAATGTCACAACAGTAATCTAAATGGTTCTTACAGAGAAATAGCAACAGGTATACAACCCTGGTAATATCTAGCAAATAAGACACAGTAGTGTCATGCAGGACAAATTGGATAATAACATACCATAAGAACCAGTTATATAGTATCCTTGACCCTAATGAAGGAACCCGCAATTGTGGTCTACTTTTTAAAACAACTCAGGTGTTGACTTTTAGCTAATATGTACTAAAGTGACAGTTGTATCTCTGCTAATGGTAGAAAATAATTCAATAATTTAATAGATTTAACTATAGAAAGATTAGTGAAGCTTTATGTACTATTAAAGATATAGAGTTTGAGAAGGAGAATACATGAGGAAATGTTTGAAAACTGTATGATATGAGGAGAGAGAAGTGATACATAAGTAGTAGAATGTTTATAGAACTATATGACTATAAGAGAAAAAACCCCAATGAGAAATAGATGCAAGAGAAAAAAATTGAGTAAAAATAAGAGATAAACAATTAAAAGGGAGAAAATATTTAAAGGGAGAAGAACAAAAAATAGAAGCTAGAGATAAGCAAGGAAGAGGGACAAAGGAAAATTCCCCAAGCCCTAATAAACTGAAGCATAAAGTAGGAAAGGAAAGAAGAAACAACAACAGAATGAACAAAAACAAGAAAATGGCACATACAGTTAAAATTTTTTTTTCTCTGTGATATTGAAGTTTCTTCCAGGATCTACAATTTTGGAGCACTGTCCAAATCAGGACACGTCCCTGCTCATGCTAGTAGATAAAGAAGGCAGTTAGATCCCAGATCTGTGCTGGATACAAGCACCAGCAGGCTTAGGTTAAGGGCATCAGTGCTATGACTTTGAAATCCAGAGTAGTGGCTGAACCTGACCTCTGGCTGTTGGGGTGGGGCCTGTGTCTTCTCGCTCAAACTGCCAGCCTGAATGTAGGTTCCAGATCATGACTGTCTCCTGTGGCTGTCTCTCACTCCATCACTGTGGAAACGTAACACTGACAGCCCTGAAGTTAAGCCTACCTGCAGTGGCTCTGAGTTCTGGGTTCAAACAACCCTTCCTTGAAATGCTGTCTAAACAAGCACTCTCTCCAGGTATATCTCTTCAACAGGAGTTACTCACTAGCTGTTTCCTACCGAAGAACTCATATTAGAGCAGAATCCTGTGCTTTCCCTGCAGTTCACCTCTGAAGTCCTTTCACTTTGTAGATTTTTAGTCTCTCGTTTCCCTCCAGGAGCCAGGAGCCAGGAGCCAAGGAGAAGTGTACACTGTTGTATCTGTTTTCTGCTTTGTGTTCTGCCTCTTCAATTTCTCTGTGAGTTGTTCTTGCTCTCGAAAGTTAATCTCAAAGATGCTGGATTATTGCTTACCACTCCATCATTTTCCTGGAAAACTACTCTTCCTGTTGTTTGTTTGTATGTATGTATGTATTTTTAAAGATAGGGTCTCACTATGTATATCAGGCTGGCCTTGAACTTAACTGTTAGCCCATGCTGGCTCCAAAGTCACAGCAGTCTTCCTGCCTCAGCCTCCTAACTGCTGGGATTATAGACGTGCCACCATGTCTGGCTAAATTATGATTCTTAAATAGCATATATGGAGACTGATTTTTAAACTTTTATTCATTTACATTTAATTTATCATGGATGTGGCTAGGTTTTGAGAATGCCATCAGCTATATCTTTTTGCTTTTTTTTTTTTTTTTAAAGTAGTTATATTAGTATTCCTAGGCCTCCATAAGAACATTTTCATAGGTTGACTGACTGGTGTAGGAATCAGAAACTCTCTTCCAAAATTTTGGAGGCTGGGATGTCCAAGATCAAGGTTCTGGAAGGGTTTGGTTTCTGCCTTCTCTTTGTGTCTGCACATGGTGGGGGTAAGGTGGGGCTTTCAAAGTCAGAGTCTTAATTGTATTAGGATCCCTCCTTATTGTCTCATTTTATCTTGATCATTTCCTGAAGATCCTGTTTTCCACATCACAGGTTAGATCTTGAACATATTGGAAGAGGGGCACTTTTCAGTCAATAATAGTGAGATTTATATAGAAATTACAGCATTTTACAATATTATTTTTTTATTTTTATTTTTTTTCTTCATTGAGTTTATTGGTACATTTTAGGTGTACAGTACAATTACATTCATTATTGGGATCCTGTACTTTTACATGATAGGTCTTGGTTCTCATTTTTCCCCTTGTCCTTGCCCTCTCTTCACCCCCTCTTCCCCTCCCCCTTTAAAAACACTTCATTTCCATTTTTTCATCTTCTCATATTTTTTTCTTTTCTCTTATTAGCTTTCCCCTACCCTTCCCACTTTCCCTACACCTTTAGCCCCTTTCTTCATATTTCACATTGTCAATTATCTCATTAGGATCTTATGTACTATCATAGTTTATTCACACCAGAGAAACTATTCAGTATTTACACATGTGTGACTTATGTATTTCACTTAGGAGTATATCCTCAATATATATCCATTTTCCTATGAATGAATCTCATTTCTCATTCTTTATGGCTGAGTAGTATTCCATTTTATAGAAAAACCACATCTTCTTTATCCAGTTTCCAACTGATGGGCAAATGGGCTGTTTCCAAGTTTTAGCTATTGCAAACTGTGCCATTGTAAACATAGGTGTGCATATATCTCTGTGATATGATTCTTTTAATTCTTTTGGAAAGATACCCAGCAGAGGGATGGCTGGGTCAAATGGAACCTCTAGTCCCAGCTCTTTGAGGTATCTCCATATTGATTTCCATAGTGGTTGCACCAGTCTGCACTCTTACCAACAATAGAGAAGGGTTCCTTTCTCTCCACAACCTTGCCATCATTTATTGTTTGATTTCTTGATAGCAGCCATTCTTTGTGGGGTGAGAGTCAACAACTGGGATCTCATCTTATTAAAAAGCTTCTGTACTGCAAAACAAACCATCAACAGAACTAAGAGACAACCTACAATGTGGGAAAAATTTTTACCAGCTGCTCCTCAGACAAAGGACTATTTACCTAGAATATATGAAGAACTCAAAACAATCAGCCACCCCCAAATATAAAGACCCGATTAAAAAATGGGCACCTGAAATGAATAGACATTCTCAGACGAAGTAAAAACAGCAAGTAAATACATGAAAAAATGTTCCACATCACTGGTCATTTGAGAGATGCAGATGAAAACAACTGAGATTCCACAATATTCTTAATTTATCAAATACAATTTGAATAATAAATAGCTGGTATACTTACATAGTACAAGGTACAAATCTTTACATGTTGTTTTATTTGTTTTAACCAGTTGGTAGTCATGTATAGAAACGTTAAGACAGCCGGCCATGGTTACACAATCCTATAATTCTAGTACTCTGGGAGACTAAGGCAGGAGGATTACAAATTCAGGCCCAAAATTAAATATTTTTAAAAAATAGGGCTGGGGAGTAGTTCAGTTTGAAGATTTTGGGTTCAATCCTCAGTAGTGACAAAAAAATTTTGAGATAATTCCCATGCATAAAATCCATCTACCCCTTTAAAAATTCACACAATATATTCACACAATTGTGCTGGTGCTACAGCTGAATAGAAATGGCAAAAACTGACATTCTTGTCAGGTTTTTAATCTTAGGAGGTAGTATTTGTTGTGCAGTCTAGGGTCTCAGGTTCTCTGGAAAGTGTGTTCAGTCTCTTTTTCCCCTCCCTCCTTCTCTCTCACCTTTTTTTTCCTTCCCCCCCACTGGGGGATTGAACCCACTGTCCTCTACCACTTAACTACATCTCCCCCCGCCAGTCTAACTCAAGACCTTGCACTTGCCAGGCAGCCGCGGCACCACTGAGCTACATCCCTGGCCCATCTCCTTCCTTTTTAAAAATTTTGAGACAAGTTCTTGTTTATTTGCCCAATGACTTTGAACTTCTCTTTTGTTTTTTGTTTTGAAACCAGGGATTGAACTCTCAGGACCTTGAGTTTGTGAGGCAGGTACTGTGCCACTGAGCTAAATCCCCGGCAGACCTTGAACTTTTTATCCTCCTGTCTCAGCCTCCCAAGAATCTGGGATTACAGGCAGGCAGCACCGTACCTGGTAGTATGTTCGATTTTAAAGATTGATTCTTTTTGCCTTTAAACATTATGAGTAAACTGCACTGATATCCAATTTCACAGTTTCATTTATTTATTTTGGGTTGATACTAATGATTAAACTAGGGTCTTTGGATTAAGCTACATTCCCAGCCCTGTTTTATTTTGGTACAGTAGCTAAATTGTACCATCTGTGCTTACATTTGCAATCTTTCTGCCTTAGCCTTCTAGAGTGCTGGGATACAGACTTGTACCATTATGCTCAGTTTAACATAATACAGGATCAATGTAGTGAATGTCTTCTCATTGTTCTTTCAGTATAGCGTTGTCTTTGTTTTGTTTGGTTCTGATGCTTTTCAGATTTTTCCTTTTGATCTTTAATTTTCAGCGTCCTGACTTTAATGTGGTTAGGTATGACTAGACTTTTTTTTTTTTTTGAGAGAGAGAGTGTCTGGCTGTATAGTCTAGGCTGGCCTTGAACTTATCATGTTTCCCATGCTAGTCTCAAACTCCTGGTGATTCTCCTGCTTCAGCCTCCTGGGTTCTGAGATTACAGGCATGAGTTCCCATTCCTGGACTTGTTTTGATTTTTGAGATAGGATCTTGCAGCTTAGGCTAGTCTTGAGCTCAAAATTCTCCTAAACTATGTATCCCTGGCTAGTCTTGAATTCTTGGTGATTCTCCTGCTTCAGCCTCCTGAACTCAAAATCCTCCTACATAAGTCTCCTTAATGCTGAGATTACAGACCTGTGCCACAATGACTTTCCTTAACTTGGTCCCTTTGGTGTTTGCTGAGCTTCTTGGATCTGTGGGTTAAAAATCTTTCTTTCATTCGCTTTGAAAGAGTTTCTTTACTTTCTGTCATTTAGGAAATACAGCTTCTAGTGTATATGAATTCTTTTTTTTAGATAGGATCTTGCCGTGTGATTCATTCTGGCCTTTAACTTAGGCTGGCCTCAAACTCATAGCATCCTCCTGCTGGGATTACTGGTGTGTGCCAGCACACCCGGCTTGTTAGATCATTTGTTGATGTGCTACAGATTTTTGACTACCCAGTCCCCCTTCACTATTTTGTTGTCTAGGTAACTTACCACTTTAGTAAATTTCAGTTCAGGTTGGATTTCAGCTATGTTAGGGGTGTGAAGGGCTCTTTCTGTCAAACTTTGGAACCTGAGCACTGGTAGAATACAAATGCTTTATTTCCAGGCCAACCATTCTGCATCACTGCTGCTTATCCTACTGAATTATTCTGGACCATAATTGGATGGTAGTAGGGACTAGTTTTGTTTTTGGGCTCTTCCTGATTCTAGGCTGCCCTTGCTCAGTTATTAAAAATTTGGCTTATGGCTGGGGATTTAGCTCAGTGGTGGCACCACCTGCCTCACAAGCCCAAGGTCCTGAGTTCGATCCCCTGTACCAAGAAAAAAAAGTTTGAGTGGACCAGGCCAGGGCTGATAGTACACTTTTAATTCCAGTTACTCTGGAGGCTTAGGCAGGATGTTTGCGAGTTTGAGGCCAGCCTGGGCAATTGAGATACTTTCTCAGAAATAAAAAAGGATAGGCCTATAATACAGAACTTCTAAGGCTCGATTGGGGGTGAGGTGGGGAAGTTAGGGATTATGTCTAGTTTCTAGGTTTCTAGGTATTCCAAAGAAGAGCCTTTATCTATAGCTGCCTTATTCTCACTTCACTGTGTTTAGGCATTGTAAAGAGTTCAAAGCAGTAGCAATCTGGTCAACTAGAGAAGGCTAGTCTGTCTGTGTCCGTCCCTGTCCCCCCCCCCCCCCCCCAGCCCTCCATTGTTTTAGACAGCCCTGCACCTTCTTTCCCCAATAAAGCGTTGTGGGTGGGGCTAGTCCTACTCCAAAATTCAGTTCATTTAGAGTTGAACCCAGAGTTCCTTAGTGCCTTTTAAGAAAAGTATTTACTGCTTTCTTATGGTTGTGGCAGAAAGGAAGGTTTTTCTGTGATCTTTTACATTGAAGGATATTTGAGTAAGAATTTTGAAGTGTAACTTTTCTACTTACAAGATCTTAAGTTGCTCAGGAACATGGGACTACACATTCATAAGATGGCTGCTTGTTTGTATTTGAGATAAAGTTTTATACAAACAGTGACTTTGAGTTAGAATGCAGTTAAAATTAGTGCTACATTAATAATGATTAATTGGTATTGGAAATATATTAAATTAGACTGACACAAAATAAAGATTTTTGTGGTTGGATCATTTGTTCACCTTAACAGGGAGGTAACATTAATATAGTTCTTTATTTTAGGAAGAAAAACATTTTTTTTTTTGCTTGTTTGTATTTAGTACCGGGGATTGAACTCAGGACCTTGTGCTTGTGAGGCAGGTGAAAGCACCACTGAGCTAAATCCCTGGCCCCAAGGAAATATTATTAAAGGTATTGGATGTAAAAATGTCTAGATTATTTAGTACCTAATAATTTTACTCTTGTTTCTGTTCTGGTTTCTCAAATCTTATTATTATTTTTTTTTTTGGTACTGGGGATTGAACTGAGGTCCTTGTGTTTGCAAGGCAGGCGGCGGAACCACTGAGCTAAATCCCTGGCCCTTTGGTTTCTCAAATCCTAATTGCTCTGCTGGCCTTTTAATGTCTTCAGTTGGAGTTTTGAAAATATTTTTGGCCATGTGCACTGGCACACACTTGTAATCATCCCAGTATTCTAGGAGGCTGAGGAAGGAGGATCAGAAATTCAAGTTGTGCTTGGGCAACTTAGCTGGCATCCTGACTCAAAATAAAAAGTGTGGGGAATCTAGCTCAGTAGAACACCTTGGGTTTGAGCTCCAGTATAACAAACAGCAAAATGAAAACAACAGCAAAAAACGTTTGAAGTGTAGCTTTCCTACTTCTAATATTAGGGTTGCTTAGCTATGGACTGTGTGGTACACTATTCCAAATTGAGAAGGGGAAAACTGGTTGTTACAATCAATGTTAAACAAAATAATATACTGTCTGGGTCTTAGGTACTTTTCCTTCAGCTATTTTTCTTTTGGAAGAATTAGTGGCAATTTTTTTTTTTTTTAAATGCAAAGCTAGGTGTGGTGGTGCACGCCTGTAATCCCAGCATTTGGGAGGCTGAGGCAGGAGGATCACTGTGAGTCTGAGACCAGCCTGGACTGTATAGTGAGTTCCAGGTCAGTCTCAACTACATAGTGAGACCTTGTCTCAAAAAACAACAAAAATTCAAGCCGGTGATTTAGCTCAGTTGTTCCGCCGCCTACCTCACAAGCACAAGGTTGGAAATTTGATATTTCTGGTACCCACCCCCAAAAAAGAAGAAAAAATACTAATGTTTTAAAATATGTTTATTCTTATATTTTACATTGAGCACTTCAAGAAAGTAATTACAATGATTTCAAAAATGCAGTCATATTGAACCAAGGAATTTAATTTATGGCCTTCATAATTATGCTTATTCAATATCTAGGAATACAAGTAGATACTAAGCCTGCTAATGAATGAGTAAAATAGTGATATAAATGTATAAATCTCAGGGATAGGTATCATGCACAATCAGGTAAGTCACTCTGCCACCGTGTTTTTTAAAAACATGATTCACATTCAGTTCCATCATATACACATCCATTTCAAGTGCTGACAACATAAAATTGTAATCTTTGTTACCTTAAAAGAAAGTTTCAGTTAAAAAATATGAAGAAATTCAAGATAAAAATTTCAGAACTTTTGATCAAAAGCTTTCAGTGCATATGATACTACTTTGGTGTCACCAAAGGTTCTGGGAAGGGTAAGAAGAGGAAAGAAAGAACAAGAGAAAAAAGAATGGAAGGAAAAAACTGGAAACAAGGTCTTTGCAGATAAAGAGGGGAGAAGGGTTGCAGGGAGGGGAGGGAATGGGAAAAAAAGCAGCAGCAATATATATCATGTGAGGGTACAAATTCCTATGATGAATGTTATTATGTATATCTGAAATGTACAAGTAAAATAAAGAAAAAAAAAACCAAAAGTGCTTTCTTTCTTTAACTTTTTTTAATGATACTGGGGATTGAATTTAAGACCTTGCACTTGGAAGGCAGGTGGAGGCACCACTGAGCTAAATCCCTGGCAGTGAGAGTGCTTTCTTTACCACCTGATGACATGATCTCAGAGATGGGAGCTGGCTTTCTCTATAACTTTGCTAGCTGTCAAGATGTTCCTAGTAAGGACTCCTGAGGTTAGCAACGGACCACCTTTAGAAAGCCTTGGCCAGTGTTACAAAAGCAAGACACTTAGAGGAATATTTGTAAGTGTGAGCACAGTTGGGCTTCTGCCTTCTATAAATCATCATGTGTGAACTGCCTATGGACCCCCAGCTCTGTCTCTTGTCAGGCCTGAGACGCTGTAAGTGCACAGGGGAGATCTACTGATGGACCTTCTCAAAGTATTCTTTGGAAGCTGTCAGATTTGGCTTGATTGTAGGGGAACCTGGTGTCCAGTTTGCTGGGCAGACTTCTCCATGGGTTTCCACAAACTGGAATGCCTTCACCAAGCAGAGGGTCTCTTCCACACTTTGGCCCAAGGGGAGATCGTTGACACCCAGATGCTTGATGACACCATTGGGGTCGATTATGAAGAGACCTCTTAGTGCAATACCAGGACCTTCCAACAGCATACCATAGTTCCAAGAAATCTATTTAGTTAAATCCGACAAAAGCACTATATACACGTGGCCCAAACTGCCATTCTTCTTGGTGTGTTGATCCAGGCAAAATGGATAAAGTGGGAATCCACCAAAACTGCAGCAACTTCACAGTTCACATCATGAAACTCATTGGTTTTGTCACTAAAGCCAACACTTTTTTTGGGACACACAAAGGTGAAGTCCAAAGGATAGAAGGAAAGCACCAAATATTTGCCCCTAAAGTCTTCAAGGTTTAGCTCTTTAAATTCTCCACTGACAACAGCTGTGCCCTTAAAGGAGGGTGTGTGCTGGGTGATGGCAGGAGCGTGGCATGAGGAACTTATGCTGAAGGTGAATGTGGCTTAAGGAAACCCCAACCACAGTATCTTTTTCAAGCATGTTCTTCTAGAGCAAGAGGTCCAAAGGCTACAGAGGCAGGAATACCCTGAGAAATTGTGCTCACATGTTGAGCAATGGAGGCCTGGAGCAACCTTTCTGCTGCAGCCACCATCTTCTGTGCACACGGAGCTGTGGGGTGGGCTAGTGGCAAATACTTTACATTGAAAGTGAGTTTTTCTTTTTAAGTTGAAAAATCATATGGCAGCAACATTATGCATATACAAAAAAAAACTATATACTGTGACATATTTAAGATGTTATATTTTAAGTTATGTGAATTTTATCTGAAACACAAAAGAGAAAAACTTAGCTGATGGTTTATATTCCCTGTCTTAGTTTATTGCAATTCCTAGTTGCAACAGAAATATTTTTACATTACTGTCAGTTGTTGGTGTGTGGGTTTTCAAAATTGAGTTCATTTGAAAAATACCTAAAAGAAAATGAGCATTATTTATCATGCATTTTAATTTAATGATAAGTGTTACATTGTTTTTTAATGAAAAATTGAAAAGAATGTAAAATGTTGATGAACTGCTTTTGAGAACCTTTTTAGGTTTTACTTTGTGATTTGAGAAATGGCTCATAAAATCTGACATGTTGTTTAGTTTCAAAAACTTAGTTTTCCTCTTTGGTTCTTGTTTATATGAGTAGTCTGTATGGTTTTTTTTTTTTTTTTTTTTTTTAACTTCTTCTGTCTCTCTAGTCTTGTTGCCAACAGTTTTGAAGATGGCTCCCATATTGCCTCACCATTAGACGCAAATGAAAACTTCAATGTTGTCATTAAAGAGGAACCTCTAGATGATTATGACTACGAACTTGGCGAGTATCCAGAAGGGGTCACTGTGAAACAGGAAGAAACAGATGAAGAAACTGATGTATACTCAAACAGCGATGATGATCCTATATTAGAGAAGCAACTAAAGAGACACAATAAAATTGATAACCTAGAGGCTGATCATTCATCTTCTAAATGGCTACCAAGCAGTCCATCAGGTGTTGCTAAAGCTAAGATGTTCAAATTAGATGCTGGAAAGATGCCAGTAGTCTATTTGGAGCCCTGTGCCGTCACCAAAAGCACAGTGAAGATTTCTGAATTGCCTGATAACATGCTTTCCACATCTCGAAAGGATAAATCTATGTTGACAGAATTAGAGTATTTGCCGACAGACATTGAAAATGCCAATGGGACTGGCTTCTGCTTAGGCAAGGAATCAGAAAATGGTCTTAGTAAACATTCACCAGATCGCAGAGTGATACAAAAATATTCCTCACTTAAAGAGTCTCAATGGAAATATCCTGATATATTTGACAGTATCAGCTCAGAAAGAATACTTGACAGTGCAAAGAGCTCTGCTGGGGAGTCATTTTCAGGAAAAGAAGATTTGGGCAGAAAGCGAACAACTGTGCTTAAGATTGCTGCAGCCTCAAAGACTGTGAGTGCTAATCACAATGCCTCATCAAATGTCCATGGAAAAAGAGGAAGGCCTCGAAAATTGAAATTCTCTAAGGCAGGGCGACCACCTAAAAACACAGCAAGGTCTTTAACTTCTACAAAGAATACCCCTGTGGGCCTTGGGAGTACCTTTTCTGATGTAAAGCCTGATTTGGAAGATGTGGATGGTGTTCTCTTTGTTTCCTTTGAATCAAAGGTAAGATTGTAATTTTCAGTTTTCTGTCTAAGGCTCATTGGTTACTCTTGAATTGTATGTAGGCTGATTATTAGTTTTGTGAATGGATTGATGAGGGTATATTTGGGATTGCGAGAGATGTCTATAATGTTTGGTTTAGTTGTTAGGTATCACTTAAGATACTATGTTTGACTAGATTTTTAAAAATAATATCTTTTTAGCTCTCAGTTTGTGATTTTCACAGTGTGCAGAGCTAATTTTGTTTCTAACTTTAGGTCTTACTGGAATTTTCATCATTATAGAATTCCAGAAAGCATACCAAACACGTGAAAAGTTCCTTGACTGTTGGGATACCTTTTCTTTCCCCTCCCTTGAAGGGTCAGTAGTAGTAGAGGACTATTGGAAAACCAAGTAATAGTCTTACTAACTCTGTTGTCTTATACATTGATAATTCCTGTTTGTACTACTCTCCAAATAACTACATTTTAGACTTTTATAGCAGCCTAGTCTTTCTAATTGGCTAAACAGATGTTTAATTCTTTTTACCTGTTTTTTACTTCCTTTTATCTGCCAAGTAAGCTGTCTTTATAGGCTCTGAGAAAGTATCATGCAAATTGGTATAAATACAGTTTGAGGTTGGCTTGAGTATGCCATCAAACCCAGTGCCTCAGACATGCAAGGCAAGCACTGTATCACTGAACTACATCCATAGCCCCTGTTAATATAGAATATTTAGAAAATATTTTAAAAAAATAAAATAATTGTTTCTGTTCTATGCATTTAGAGTTGTCAGTGTTAACATGGTGGTATTTTTCTCCTGGTCTTTTTCTTTTGAAATCCTGATTTACTTAAAAAAATTTAGTTATAATTAACTGTTATAGTTTTATTTTTAATACATAGGAAGCTCTAGATATTCATGCAGTTGATGGAACAACAGAAGAACCCTCTAGTCTTCAGACGTCAACCACAAATGACCCAGGTATTACATGCTAGTTTAAAATGGGTTATATTTCTGATTTGGACTATAGTAGTGGGATATACCACATTTATTCTTCTGTATTATACAGTATTTTATTTTGTCATTATTTTATGAGTAGGTTGCAGAGCAAGAATTTCTCAGTTGGAAAAGGAATTGATAGAAGATTTGAAGTCCTTGAGGCACAAGCAGGTGATACATCCTGGTCTTCAAGAAGGTAATCTTTAAAACATACCTCAGTTTTTTCTTTTGTTTTTCTTTTCTCTTTCTCCTTTTTCTACTCTGCCTTGCTTCTTTCATTTTTCTGTTCTTTTCTCTTTTGCTTCCATCCTTGGTTTTTTTTTTCTTTTCATCTCCACAGATTTTCCCTTTAAAATATAAACATATCTGGGTCCTTTATCCTAATAGTTTTATCTATAGGACAAAAATGTATGAGGTAAGAAAGCAATAATTTCTGAGTTCCTTCTTGTAGCGTGGTATCCACCCCTCCCCATCATTTCATCATTTTGCTATTGGTTGCTTTTGTTAATGTGTTTTTCTTTTGGCGGGGTGGATCCTATTTGTCCTTTTGTACCTAGTTATATATTTGGATGTTATATATAAATAGAAGAAGGCAGGGTCAGGGATTTAGCTCAGTGGCACCACGCTTACCTTACAAGATTGAGGTCCTGAGTTTAATCCCTGTTACCAGGGAGAGAAAAAAAAGAGAGAAGCCAGGCTCATTGACACATGCCTGTAACTTAGCACTCAGGAGGCTAAGGCAGAAAAGTCAGGAGTTTCAGGCCAGCCTGGGCTACATAAACCTTATCTCAAAAAAGAAAAAGAAGAAAGAAAAGAAAACAAAAACCATTTTTTCTCTTCTTGTGTAGAAGCAAACACATTTTATATATTTGATGTACTGTTGGGAATTTAAAATATTAGTTATTTTTTAGTAATAGATTACTTTGACCTTGATTATATTACTTTTTCCCTTTTAACTTTTCTTTTTGGTAGCAGGGATCAAACTTGGGTCCTTGTGCTTGCAAAGCAGGCAGCGGAACCACTGAGCCAAATCCCCAGCACTTTTTCCCTTTTAAAAAATGATAATGAAATCTGTAATTATTGATTTTTTTTCTGTTTGCATCATAATGAAAAGTTGTAGACCATGCTTCAGGTTTTAGTATATTACATCTTTGATTTTAGGTTTGCTTCTTGGGAATTACTGAGTTTTGACTCTTCCCAGTTTTCTTTTCTGGGAATTACTGAGTTTTGACTCTTCCCAGTTTTCTTTTCAGAGGCTGTGTATCCTATTTCTATTGCGTGGTAGATTACTTACCTGAGAATCTAAACATTGGAAGCTGTGAAACAAAAGGTGATTTATAAATGATCAATTACTAACTCAAATGGCTATTTTGAAGAACTTTGGCCTTAATTGATGGTGGTTTGTGTGACAGTGTGATCTTAAAATATGCAAATCCTAGTCACAATCCAAATGATTGTCCTTACTGGATACTATAAATTATAATGAAGTTACTTCATAGTAGTCCTGCTAATCAGTGTTTGCTGTTGTTTATCATCAGCTTTCATATTTCTACTTTATTTAAATATTCTGGCTCTCCTATAGCAATTAACCAATTATCTTCCCCATGTCTATTTTTTGTTATAATACTGTACTTTAAATTTTTTTGTGAAAATAAAAATTTTAATTTCAAAATTAATTTTATTGGTACAGTTTTGATATAAAGATCATGTTCATCATAGGGAATTAGTCCCTGTTCATAATGTATCTTTATTCTTTTTTCTCCATTCTTCTCCCCTCCCTTCAACTTTTTTCTCTCCTTCACAAAAGCTTTATTTCTATTTTTTCCTTCTATTCTCTTTTTTGTACCTTTTCCCTTCCCTTCCATTTGCCTTCTCCTTTGTTCCCCTTCCCGTTTGAATATTTTCTTCTTACTCCCCAATATTTATCTTCTATTTTGGTCCTTAATTTGTGCTTTTGGTGTCTCACCTAAGAGAAACAATGTGATACTTAAATGTGTATGTCTGATTTATTTCACTTAGAAGTATGGTCTTAATGAAAATGTCTCAGGTTTATCCTGTACTTTGTTTTGGTTGGATCCTTCTCTGGTTTTAGTATCGGTAATGATTGCTTCCAGGAATGAGTTTCGGAGTGTTGCTTCCTTTTCAGTTAGAGTTTGAGAAGTAGTGGGATTAACTATTTTCTAAATTTCTTGTAAGACCCTTACAGGGAGTCCAACAGGGAGGAGGGTGGTATAGTCTCTGTGGTGCTGTGGAGACCTCCACCCAGGACAGTTTTCCCTCCCCTTCTGCCCTCAAGTGTCCTTGCCTCCTAGGCTTCTTGTATCTGATTCCTTGGGGCAAGGTGAGAGCAGGCTCTGGGAGGGTGATTGCGCTGAGGAGCTGCCGCTGCTCTACCAAGATGATAGAAGTCCTGACAACAACTGACCCAGAAGCTGCCACACAAGCTGGAGTACTCTGTTGGAACAGGAGTCTAGATGTCAGCCAAAGGTCTGGGGCTTGAGCTAATTGAGTCTGCACATGATAATGGCCTTAGAATGACTGCAAAACTGAGGAACTTTGAAGTGAAAGATCTTCTTAATCTAACTCAGTTCTTTGGCTTTGATATGGAAACATTTTCTCTAGCTGTAAATTTAGTGGACAGATTCCTGTCTAAAATGAAGGTACAGCCCTTGGGTGAGTTGGACTGAGCTGTTTTTATTTGGCTGTAAAATCAATAGAAGAGGAAGGAAATGTGCAATTGGTAACTGATTTGATCTGAATAAGTCAGTGTCAGTTCCCGGTTTCAGACTTGATTT
Source organism: Fukomys damarensis (assembly GCF_012274545.1). Taxonomy (NCBI): domain Eukaryota; kingdom Metazoa; phylum Chordata; class Mammalia; order Rodentia; family Bathyergidae; genus Fukomys; species Fukomys damarensis. Next base: position 34,587,982 of record NW_022900929.1, on the reverse strand, counting down.
GAATGGAAAAGTTTGTACTGGAGAAGGTGTGTTGGAAAGTCAAAGCTATCACTGCCTTGCAATTTCTACAAATCTGTATTATTCACTCATTCAAGAGAGCTTGCCATTTAATGAAAGGAAAAATAGCCTAAATTTTGGAAGACTAGAAGCTCAGCTTAAGGTATGTCAATGCAGGATCATATTTTCTAAAGCAAAGCCTTCTGTGTTGGTCTTACCTATCATTGATTGCATTGCGATCCAAGCACAGAAGTGTATAGAGTTAGCAGAAGGAGTAGAATGTCTTCAGAAACATTATAAGATAAATGGCAGAGATCTGACCTTCTGGCAAGAGCTTGTATCCAAGTGTTTTAACTGAATATTCATCAAACAAGTGTTCAAAACTGAATGTTCAGAAGTTGAAGTGGATTGTTTCTGGGTGTACTGCATAGCAACTAAAGCATAGTTACTATATAATAACTACCTTCCAACAATTCCTGAAATGCTTTGTTAATTGGTCATTTGGGTTGTTATTCTCTGTATAGAGAAAATTGTAAAATTTTCTTCTACAATTGAAGTATCTTCAGAATAAAACACCTGGACTTGGAATAGCAAAAGGGAAAAACTGGTATCACCAATCTAGTCAGCTAACATTTGAAAGCATTTGCTATATATAAGGTACACTACCCTAAGGACCAGGGGCATGATGGCACAAGCCTGTAATCCTAGCACTTGTAAGGCTAAGGCAGAAGGATCGCCATGAGTTTGAGGCCAGCCGGGGCTACATAGTGAGTTCAAGGTCAGCCTAAATTACTTAGACCCTGTCTCAAAAAAAATTAAAAAGCAAAACAAAACACCCTTAGGAGTTTCCAATCTCTTATATGTTAAACATTTCATTAAATTAGCAGCTTAGAGAACAACATCCTCTTTAATAACCTGAATTTGTAAGGTGTTGAAGTAATGGTTTTTTTAATTGCACAATTTTGCTAAATGTAGCCCTAAGCTCATGCTCATTTAAAGTTACAATAGGACCAAAAGTTTGATCCATAAATGCACTAATTTGAGACTGTTAGCTTATAAGCAGAATCATTATGAACTTGAAAGTTAACACCTAAAGAAAAAATAATACAAAGCAGATGATCTCTTGGGTTCATGCAAATTGCCAGTGTGTCTCCACATACTGCAATTGGAATAATAGAAAGTAATTATACTCATAAAAATATAAATTCAGTCACAGCATATATTTTATATGTTCTTGCCATCTAAATTTATTAACTTACAGTAATGGTTGATGTTTTCCTACTAAAAACAAAATGTTAATATTTAACACATCTACATATGCTTATGAAACTTATGTATGAAAACTTTACTTTTTTTTTTTTTTGATACCGGGATTGAACTTCGGACCTTGTGCTTGTGAGGCAGGTGGCAGAACCACTGAGCTAAATCCCTGGCCCTGAAAAATTTACTTTTAACAGCTAGTAGTATTTAGATAAACTTTTGATGCATTGGAGATTTTTTTCTTTACATAAATAGTATTATTGCAACAATGAAAAATTTTCTTTGAAGCCTTTCTCCACAACCCTGAATTATGGATTGCATTATGTTATAATAGATTTAAGTTATGAACCCTCAAAACATCACAACTTGGAAAACTGCCTAATTACTATAATGCTGCAGTAGAAATGTTTAGATTTGAATTCATCTATAAAGCTAAAGGCATAAATGTGAAACACTTAATATAATAAGCCTGAAAAGGTGAACTATGAATCTTCATTTCTAACATTAACTTTCTGTACTAGATCAATACATTATATTTAGGTAATACTGAAAATGGTAACCTTGATTTAAATATGAAATTTTAAGTTATGAGGTTTACATCAAAACCAGTGTTTCACACATTCACTTTTAAAAGGCAAGTAGAGGTTATATTCTATATATATAAAATACATAATTATATGTTTATATATTATGCTATATATTTATATATAATTATTATATAAAATATATATTAATGTTTTTTTTGGCACCCATAGTGCAAGTAATAGTTCAGAGATGAGAGTGTTATTGCTCTATGGTAATTACATTTAAATTTAAAAACATTTTGTATTAAGCCAAAATATAGACGTACTAAGTTTGGCCTATTCATTGGCTATCTTTAATGTTTCTTCTAAAAAACAGGTGACATATGTATTTGATAAAAATTTATACATAATCTACTCCCTTGGACTATTTAATTTCATTAAAAAATATCTTCTATTATATTACATAGTCAAAATCAGTTATCACTCTGAAACCTTGCTTTACCCTAAGTTCTGGCCAAAACCCTCTAGGTTTTACTATGGACTATTTTTATAAAACTGCCATTACTTCCAGTTTTATTTTGTTAAGAAATAAAATATAGAAAAAGTTATCCCAATTTACTGTGTTGAGTTGACATTGTACAGAAATGGACAGCCATATTGGTCTAGAAATGTTAATTTTTTTTTCCATTTGTACAGGAGTAATACACTGTATTAAATATGTAAGGTCATATCTACATGGATTTGATTACAGCAACTAATAAATCGTTCTCTAAATAATGAAAAAAAAAGAATAATATAAGACCACGAGAGCAAGAAGCAATTTAAATATGTTCAGGGACCATTTTCATCTTCAGAATTAAGGATTATTTTAATTTTACATCATTGCCTTTTCTCTTTTACTTTCCTTTTTAGTTTTATTTTAGGATTCCCTATTTTTAATGTTCATACAGAGATTTCTTTAACTGAAATACCGAGTAGTTTCTATGGTGTGAAAAACTATAATAGTACACAAGATCGTAATGAGATAATTAATAATGTGAAATAGGAAGTAAAGGGCTAAAGGGGAGAGTGGGAAGGTGGGGGAAAGGTAATAAGGGAGAGGAAAAACATTTGAGAATATGAAAAAATGGAAATAGAGTGTTTGTAAATGGGGAGGGGAGGAGGGGGTGAAGGGAGGGCAGGGACAAGGGGAAAAATGAGAATCAAGACCTGTCATGTAAAGGTACAGGATCCCAATAATGAATGTAACTGTATTGTATACCTAGATTGTACCAATAAACTCAATAAAAAGAAAAAAAAAAGAAATAGAATATACTTTCACAGATTTCCATAATGTATCAAGAAAAGCAAGGAGGCACCACCATGATTATGAGATTGCTGACCGCCGTGATTATGAGATTGCTGAGGTAGTGTTTGTAATTCTCCATGTGAGTCAGTCAGTGAAAGGAAATGTACATGTATTGTTAATATTGTAAAGAGATAGTGTAGCCTGAAGCCTCAGTCTATCCACAATAAATGTACCCAGTTTTGACACCATGTTACGGATAAATAAGCATTGAAAAATAAACCGAAGAATCACAGTTTATTCTACTTATAACTTTTTGTAAACCATGTTTTGTGGATAACTTCATTTTTACCACAAGGCTGATATATTTCAATATTTTGAAAACATCGGTATTAATTTTGAGTTGGCAGAGGTAACCTAGCCAACCTCCATTATGTTTGGTACTAAGAGATATATTTTTCAATAAAATTATTGAAATGCAAAATTAATTAATTAATTAATTAATTAATTAATTGTAGGCTTTAGCATTGAATCCATCAGGACCTGGGCTTGTCTTTGTGGATAGTTTTTAAATTACTTCTATTTTATGGACTGATAATTGGGTTATTAAGAGTTTTTACATCTTCTTGATTCAGCTTTGGTAATTAATATGTATCTAGGAATTTGTCCATTTTTTCTGCATTTTCTATCTTAACTACAGAGTGCAGGTTCTCAAAGTGTAGGCATTGATGATCTAGATTTCAAGATGTGTTGTGATTTCACTGTTTTCATTCCTAATTGCATGGATTTGAGTCCTTTCTTGCCTTTTTTTGAAAACATTGGCTAACGATTTCTCTGTTGAATCTTTCAAAGAACCAACTCAATTCATTGATTGCTTGTATTGTTTTATTAGTTTCAATTGAATTAATTTCTGCGCTGATCTTTATAATTTCCTCCCTCATATATACTTTGGGTTTTACTTGCCCCACCCCTTTTAGAAGCTTGAGGTTCAACACTAGATTATTTGTTTGAGTTCATTCTGTTTTTCTGATGATGTGAGAATTCACCACTATAAATTTTCCTCATAGGACTGCTTTCATTAGGTCCCATAAGTCCCCCTATGTTGTATTGGCATTATTGTTTAATTATAGACAATGTCTAATTTCTTTCTTAATTTCATCTGTGACTTACTGGTTGTTCAGGAAGGTGCTGTTTAATTTCCATGTGTTTATGCGGTTTTTGTGCTTTTGCTATTGATTTCCAATTACACTAAATATGCATGAGATGATTTCATTTCCTTTGAATTTACTCAAGCATGTTCTATAGACCATGGTCTGTTTTGGAGACTGTCCTATGTATAGCTGAGAACAATGTATATTTTGTTGTTATGGGGTAGGACACTCCATAGATATGAGTCCCTTTGTTCAAATCTTTCGTTTAGCTCTAATATTTGTGTTGGTCTTTTTGTCTAGTTGATCTGTTTGTGACAGTGGGGTTTTGAGATCCCCCACTACAGTTGTATTTGTATTTGATTTTTCAGGTCCATTAATACTTGTTTTGTATAGTTGGATGTGCTTTTTTTTTTGGTACCGGGGATTCAACTTGGAACTTTGTGCTTTTGAGGCAGGTGGCAGAACTACTGAGCTAAATCTCTGGCCCAAGAGTGTGCTGGTATAGGGTGCATATATGATTGTCATCTCTTCCTCTTGGATTGTTTTCCTCAACAAGTATGTAGTGACCTTGTCTTTTCTGATCAGTCTTAGCTTGGAATCCACTTTGTTTGCAATTAGAGGTACCTCTACTTTTTTTGGTTCCTGTCACATGGAGTATTGTTTTCTGTCCTTTGACTTTCAGTCTGTAAATTTCTTTATGAGTTAAATGTGTTTCTTGTATTCAGCACATTGTTGGATCTTGTTTTTGATACATTCTGCCAATCTGTTTCTTTTGATTGGTGAGTTGAGACCATTTACATTGATGGTTATAATTGGTATGTATTGACTTACCCTTGTATTATTTTCCTGTTGTTGGTCCCTCTTCTGTCTCCTCCGTTTAATTGCTTGCCTCACCCAGTGGAGTCATTCTGTTGGCATGCATGGAATTGTTGTCTTCAGAATATCCTTCAGGACTTTTTGAAGTGCTGGTTTGGTAGTCATGAATTTCTTCAGGTATTCTTTATCATGGAAGTGTCGTATTTCTCCATCGATTTTGAAAGATAGTTTTGCAGGGTACATCAGTCTGTTTGGAGATTGTTTTCTTTTAGGGCTTGTAGTACTTCCCTTCAACCTCTCTTTGACTTAAGGGTTTGGGTTGAGAAGTCTGCTGTGATTCTGATAGGCTTTCCTGTATAGGTTATTTCTTTCCTTTAACAGTTTTTAATATTCTGTTCTTGTGTTGCATTTCTGGCATATTGACTGTTATATGTCTTGGTGTAGTTTTTTTTCTCCATATATAAATGTGTTTTTTTCTTTTTCTTTTTTAATTGAGTTTATTGGTACATTTTAGGTATGCAGTACAGTTACATTCCTTACTGGGATCTTGTACCTTTACATGACAAGTCTTGGTTCTCATTTTTTTCCTCTTGTCCCTGCCCTCCCTCCACCCCTCCTCCCCTCCCCATTTACAAACACTTTATTTCCATTTTTTCATTTTCTCATATTTTTTTCTTTTTCCTTATTACCTTTCCCCTACCCTTCCCACTTTCCCTACACCTTTAGCCCTTTTCTTCCTATTTCACATTGTCAATTATCTCATTAGGATCTTATGTACTGTTTCACACCAGAGAAACTATTTGGTATTCACACATGTGTGACTTTATTTATTTCACTTAGAAGTACATCCTCAATGTGTATCCATGGGTGTAGTTTTTTTCTGATCATGGCTATTTGGAGTTCTGTATGCCTCACTTACATCCTTTTTCCATGCTTGGAAAAAGTTTTCTGCCATTCTGTGAATATTTTTTTTATGTCCTTTGTGCTTCTAATTTTTTTGTTGATTCATATCATTTTTATGTTATTCTTCATCTAGAAGCTGTTGGATTGATTTTTTTTTTGGTGGTCCCTTACTATTTTGTATGATTGCCAACTACAAACCTGTCTTCTAGATCTGATATTCTGTCCTCACACTGGTTGATTTTGGTACATATACTTTCAATAGAATTTTTTAATCTCCTTGATAACTGTTTGAATCTGTTTAATGGAATCCAGTTCTTTCCTATGTTGGGTATTTATGATTTCTGTCACTTTCTTAAGCTCCTCTACTTTTAAAAAAATCTAGATTCACTAATCATGTCCTCCATTATGGTCATTATCTCTTTAGTTATCTGTGAAATTATCTGATTTGGTTTTTTCTGGAGCCTCATTTATTTGCTTTGATGCTCCAGCTGTTTCTATTTCAGAAAGTTCAGGTGGGGCTTTCTTATTTCTTCCACCTCAATGCCCTGTGGATTTGCCTTGGGTGAGCTGGGGGTCTGGAGTTGCATCTTGTTTCTGTGTCTTTTCATTTTCCATTAAAAAAATTTTGTTTTCTGCATTGATGGTTATAAATTGCTTATGGTAGGTAGCTTTGTTAGTAGTATCAAGACCTCCTTAGGAAATGACTACTTTTCAGAGATGTCTTCTAGGAAGGAGTAGCTGGCTTTTTTGGCTTCTCAGTTTTTCCCAAGATCCTGCCTCTTCAATTTATTAGGGATGAAAGGTTGCTGCCTGTTTGGCCTAGCACCCAGTTCTTTGGATTGTAGTATTGTTTATGATCTCCAGAAAATCTCGTGTGTTGGTATACAGGGAAGAACAACTGATCACGACAACTGTGTCTTCTTGGCTAAAGTAGTACATTAAGTAGTAACAATAGCATCAAGTACAATCTAGAAAATGACAGTGGTTAACTGTTAATTTGCCACCTTAAACCCTTGGTACCAAATCTGAAACAAATAAAATTATATACAGTAAATATCCCTTTAACAGCAATTTTACCCTCAGGAGAGAAAATTTAAAAGGCTGAAGAGGAAAAAAAAAAAAGGAGAAATAATAGAAATTAAAGAGATTAGAAACAAGGCTGAGGAACAAAAAATAATTATTTGACTTTTGGAAAACTGGTGAAGAAAACAGGAAGAAAAGAAATATGGAAAAGATAAAGATAAGAACTAAATACAACCAAAAAAACTAAAGCAGTGTTGCTACAAACAACAACATCAACAACAAAAAAAAAACAAGAGAAAAGAAAGAAAAAAGGGAAAAATATTCTTCTATGATTTCAAATGGGTCTACAGTGTTCATTTCAGGGCATACCTCCACTGTCTCTGATAGGCAAAGGAAATGGACAGAACTTTGATCTGTCCTGGATAATCCTAGCAAACCTGCAGTAGGAATAGGGCAGGTGTTGATTGTGTTGCTTTCAGCTCCATAGACGTTCAAGCTGATCCTGGCCTCTGGTTTTGGGGTTGAGGCCTGAGTTGTTCACTGTGGTGGGTGTTTCTTGCTAGCCAACCTTGACTCCCTGGCCAGTCCAGGGCTGCTCTGAGTCTTGGGTTCATTTGGCCCCTCCCTAAAATGGCATCTGCCCAAGCTCCCTCTTGTGGCAACTCTGGACTGGAGTCACTCACCAGCCATTGTAATTCACAGCATCAACTGCTCTGTTCTACTGGTTGCATTTCTTCGTGAAGTCCTCTGGGCTCACCAGCCTTCACTGTTTCTGTAGATTTGAGCTGCCTCTCTTACAGCGGGAGCCTGCGAGTCAAGGAAAAAGTGCAGTTTGCCACCTTTTCTTTGTGTTGAAGTCTATCTCCTCACTTTGCCCATGAACTCCATTTCTCGTTTCAGGTGCTTCCTGGGTACCAGGGATTCATGTCCCTCCTCCTTTACTTCCACAGGTTGTTATATTCCAGTGTCTAGATTACAAATCTCAGAGAGGATGACATGCTGTTACTTACTGCTCTTCCGTATTCCCAAAGTCTTACACTTTAATGGTATTGTGACATTAATTTTGAACCTAATCCCCATATTTTTTTAGTAAGTGGTAAAAGATGAAATTAGCTTGAATTTGGAGGTAGAGTTGGAGTCTGGAAGGCTGGAGCACAGGACAGCCGCATTGGTGGATTGTCATTTGTGAAGACGGACTTCATTTTTCTTTTCTTCTCATTGAGCTTATTGGTACTTTTAAAGTATAAAATACAGTTACATTCATCATTGGGATCTTGTACCTTTACATGATGTGTCTTGGTTCTCATTTTTTTCCCATACCCAAGCCCTTCCTTCACCCCCTCCACCCTCCCCTATTTACAAAGACTTTGTTTCCATTTTTTTCCTTTTCTCATATTTTTTCTTGCCCCTTATTTCATTTCCCCTACACCGTTAGCCCTTTTCTTCCTATTTCATGTTATCAGTTATACAATTTGGATCTTATTTACGCTTATTTTAGTTTTTCACACCATAGAAACTATTCAGTGTCTTATTTATTTCACTTGGAGTATGGCCTGAATATGCATCCATTTTCCTATGGATGACTCTAGTTTCTCATTCCTTAATGGCTGAGTAGTACTCCATTTTATAGAAAAACCACATCCTTATCCAGCCTCCAACTGATGGGCAATTGGGCTGTTTCCAAGTTTTAGCTATTAACAAACTGTGCCTCTATAAACATGGGTACACATATATTACTGTGGTATGATTCTTTTAATTCTTTTGGAAAGATACTCCAAAACAGAGGGATAGCTGAGTCAAATGGAACCTCTAATCCTAGTTCTTGAGGTATCTCTGTATTGATTTTCACAGTGGTTGCACCAGTCTGCACTCCTACCAACAATGAAAAAGGATTCCTTTCTCCCCACAACCCTGCCAACGTTTGTTATTGGTTGATTCCTTGGTAGCAGCCATTCAGATTTCTGGGGTGAGGTGGAATCTCAGTGTTGTTTTTGTCTGCATCTCTTGAATGACCAGTGATGTGGAACATTTTTCTTACATTTTATTTGCTGCTTTTACTTCTTTGTCTGAGAAATGTCTGTTCATTTCAGATGCCCATTTTTGAATCGGGTCTTTATATTTGGGGGGGCCTGATTTTTTTGAGTTCTTCATATATTCTAGATAATAGTCCTTTGTCTGAGGAGCAGCTGATAAAAATTTTTTCCCCATATTGTAGGTTGTCTCTTAGCTCTGTTGGTTTCTTTTGCAGTGCAGAAGCTTTTTAATATGATGAGATCCCAGTTGTTGATTCTTCGTGCTGATTCCTGTGCTAGTGAGGATTTTCTTCATAAAGTCTTTCCCTATGCCAGTGTGTCTTAGAGAGTTGTGCCTAACTTATCGTCCAGCAAGTTTAGAGTTTCTGTTTTAATATTTAGATCTTTAATCCACTTGGATTTTAGTTTAGCGCATGGTGAAAGATAAGGGTCTAGTTTTAATCTTTGGCAGGTTGACATCCAATTTTTCCAACACAGTGGACTTCATTTTTCATTTGGGGGGGGGGGCTAAGATTAGCTTTTTGACACTTAACTCAAATCTTTTAAAACAAAGTTAAATATTTCTACGAGTCATCACTTAACCTACGTTATAGATTCTGTATTTGGTGCAGGTTTGTGTTTTAATGCTAAAGTTATTAAAATTTACTTAACTTCAAGCCTGGTGTAATGGCACACATGTATTCAGTCTCAGCTACTCAGGAGGCTGTTGCAGAACCACTAGACTCTAGGAGTAGGAGACAGCCTGGGTAACAGAGTCCATGTTAAAAAAAAATAAATTTAGGAGTCAAGGATTTAGCTCAGTAAGTAGCACTGCACCTGTCTCACAAGTGCAAGATCCTGATTTTGTTCCTTGGTACCAGAAAAAAATATTGTTGTTTATTTAGCTGCTCTCATAGTTTTATTTTCTTAGACATTTAAGTATAAAGTCCATGTAGTCCTTAACTTTTCAAGGTGTGAGGCAGGGTTCTGTTTTGGATTTTTTCTTCTCTTCTATTTTATCATATTCCTCCTTTCCTGCTCTAGCCCCTCGCTCTTTGCTGTGTGTGTGTGTGTGTGTGTGTGTGTGTGTGTGTGTGTGTGTGTGTGTACCTGGGGTTGAACTCAGGATCTTGTGCTTGCAAGACAGGCATGGCACCACTGAGCTAAATCCCTGGTCCTTCCTTTGCTTTTTTTAAATAGCTTGAAATAAGTTTGAAAAGTTAATTTAGCTAAATATTTGTAGTAATGGATGCCAACCCTAGCTCTAAATATAATCAAAGTATGCTTCTAGATCTATTTCTGAAAATTGATGCTTAAAGTAATATGTTAAATTGCAATTCAGTAATGTTACACTTCTTTGCCTGTTAACTGTGGAATTTAATTATATTTTAGAAAATAATATTTCAAAATCCTTTGAACTGAAAAACTTCAAAAAGCTTTTTTATTTTTGCTTAGAATTATTGGAAGAAATGCTCATTAAGTCTGGTTGAAATAGAAGTTTCTTCATTTTGCTTTCCCCATACTACCATTGTTTTTCTGTTTTCTGTACAGTTAATTCCCTGGCTTAGGAACAGGTTGTGTTCTGGGAGAATGTTCGTAAGTCAGATTTGTTTGTATCTGACAGAGTGAGACTTATATAGTACACCTGTGAAAGTTTGAAACGCAAATGTTCTTAAGTGAGGGACTTAACTATAGTAGTACTACTGCATTTTTATTGGTCTGTTAAGTCTGTCAACTTAAAATGAGCATACTTTTAAACTTTTAAAGCATTTGTGCTGGGCATGGTGGTACATGCCTATAATCTCAGCACTTGGGAGGCTGAGGCAGGAGGATCATTGAGAGTCTGAGGCCAGCCTACTTTCTGAGTTCAAGACTAGCCTAAACTACAAGGGAGAATCCTGTCTTAAAGAAAAAAAGGAAAAAAAAAGCATTTGTGTTTCATTGCTACCAATTTTATGTCAACTTAAAAAAAAACCTTTTATTTTGGAATATTTTTAGATTTGCAGAAAAATCAGAGACAATTTATTATTAACATCGTGCATTATTGTGGTACATGTTAAAATTAATGAACCAATGCTAATAAATTATCAAAGTCCATACTTTATTTAGTTGTTTTTAGACATAATGTCTTTTTTCCTTTTTTTTAATGTGCCTGTGGGTGTGTGTGTGCGCATGTGCCTCTGTGTGTATTATATGTGTGTGTGAGTTTTCTGGGATTCCACTCAGGATACCACAGTACTTTTAGTAATTGTATCTCCTTACAACCTGCCTGGCTGTGACATTTTCTCAAACCTTGTTTTTTAATGACCTTTGCAGTTTTAAAGAGTGTAGTTGTTTTTATGAACTGTTCATCATTTGGAATTTCTGTTTAGCGTGGGATTATGTTTTCTTTGGAGGAGGAACACAGGTATAATGCCATCCTTATCTCATCATATGGAAGGTACATTACACATACTCAAACTGATTGATCACTGTGGACCTTGATCACCTAGGTGAGATACTATTTGTCAAGTTTCTTTACTGTAAAAACATTCTTTTTTCTCCTGCCCCTTTTTTCATACTGTACTCTTTGGAAGGAAGTCGTTATATCTATCCCATATTTAATGAGTAGGGAATTAACGTTGCAAACCCTTTCCTCCCTTTTGTTTGTTCTTTAGTACTGGGGAATAAACCCGAAGCTTTCACACTGAACTACATCCCTAGCCCTTTTATATTTTGATACAGGATCTTGCTAAATTGCTCTGGCTGAGTTTGAATTTATGATTCTTCTGCCCCAGTCTCCCACTTGCTGAGATTACGGGTGTGGATACCACCATGCCCAGCTTGTTGCATCTTCTTGAGGTTAGAATATTTATAACATTTATATGTACCAGGGAATTCTCTTTTCTCTCTTGTTTGTTTACTCAGTCATTGTGTCATTACTGACTCTTGTCAATTTTTTTTTTTTTTTTTTTTGGTACTGGGGATTGAACTCGTTAATGTTATTTTTTTCTTTATGAATGAGGATGGTTAAGAACTATTATTTATAAGTTTTTGTTTGAAGGCAGCATCTTCCTACATAGTTCAGGCTGGCCTTGAAATCACTGTGTAGCCCAGGCTGGCCTTGAACTGGTGGCAATCCTCCTGCATCAGCCTGGGGGGGCACCACCGCACCTGGCTTATAAGTTTATTATTCAGAGTGTAGTGTTAAATCAGTAGGTAGGTGGACTTTTTCTTCTGTATGTTTTTCTGTTGTATTTTATCATTTATTTAGTTGTTTAAGTATAAATTTAGAATGTATTTTTGTGGATTCTTTGTGTTTCAGTGGTTTTAGCTAGAGGCAAGCATTTTTTGCCATATATATTGCCTTATGTGAATCTGCCTTTGCATGAACCTAAATTTTTTTTCTCTTTTCATTTTTATCTTTATTAGTCTTCTGTGATGGTGTTATAATAAGTCTCCCACACTCCTTTTGAGGCACTTTTTTTTTTTTGTGTATATGTATTGCATCTCATGAAAAAAGAGTCCAAGCATTTTCCCTGCAGTTTTCATCTTTTAAGCTGTTGCAATTTTAATTTAACTCTAAATGCATATTGTTTCTTTTAATAATGTTAAAAATATAAGTAAAAGTTGAACAAATACTGTAGAGTTAAGTGGCTTAAAATAAGCGCGATACATTTGCTTATGTGAAATTAGCTGTTGAATAATTAGATATATAGCAGCTGTATAAATTGTAAGGCAAAGTAAAGAATACAGATTTAGATGAAGTCACTAAAGTGGAAAAACAACAAGGCTTAACAGATATTGGCGGTAACACTAAGGACTGTGTGAAAACAAGAGTAGCATAAAGCAGAGATTGGTATCTTACAAAATTTTATAGCCTCAAACTTGCGTTTTTTAATCCTTTTATAAAGAAGTTGAGGGCTTGAGTAAGAGAGAAGTGATCAGGAGGCAGGGGACTCAGATCTAAGACTTCAAAAATGAATACTGGCTACATGATAAAACAACTTCCTTTTCCTCTGTTTGTATAACCAGCATGTGAAGTTTACAGTAATTTTCTCCATTCTGTGATCGATAATGATTTCAAATTCACCAATGTAACCCTAATTCATCATCCTGGTTAGAAACTGGACAGTGACTTTGGAACATGGCCTAATAAGAACTGGGTCTTTACTACTCTTTTTAACATTGTTGATGATCCGAGTCATGATGATACTGAAGATGGAGGAGAGGATGGGAGGGTCAAGCACATAGAGTTAAGGTTATAAAGTGTCATTAAGAAGTAGTTCCTAGCCGACCCTGGTGGTGCACGCCTGTATTCCAAGCACTCAGGAGGCTGAGGTGGTAGGATTGCTGTGAGTTCGGGACCAGCCTGGGCTACATAGTGAGTTCCAGGTCAGTCTCAACTACACAGTGAGACCCTGTCTCAAAAACAAACAAAGAAAAAAAAGTAGCTCCTAATAATAGTGAAATGTGGCAAATTTAAGAGTATAATTCAATTTGAATTGTCCTATATGGGAAAGATTTTAGGATTTTTTACAGTTTACTTTCTGTGAATTGTATTAACTCCTGGAAGCTGAAGTTACTTATAAGCTCATTCTTAGGAAATTAGCGAAATGTAGGTTTTACGTGTCTGTTATCTGAGAAAACATTTTCTTGAAGGGCAAAATTTCTTGCAAAGTGAGTATTTCTGAAAAAGCTAAATTGAAATTACTTTGAAAAAGGATTTTGTGCCATTAACCTGTATTTCTTAGCATCTTTAAAATTTTAAAATTTGTTTTTACTGCTTTCATTTTTTGTTTGTTTGTTTTTATTTTGGTACCGGGGATTGAACTCTGGTCCTTGCACTTGCAAGGCAGGCCACCGAACCGTTGAGCTAAATCCCCAGCCCTTTACTGCTTTCATTTGAGGACAGCTAAAAATATGCAAATAAATGACAAGACAATATGTAGGAAATAGTCTCTAAATTTGGTAGCATGAATCTAGATTTTACCTGCTTGCCAGTAAGGAACATTTTTAACAGCTTTATTCTATTCTTTCTACTTTCTCTTTAGGTATTTGTTCTGGTAATTTGTCATATAATATTTTTCTTTTTGTAAAGCTATATAGTATCTCTTTTGATCTTTTGTTTAGAGTTTTTTTTACCTTGAATTTGTACATTATCTTCTTTTTTGCTTTTTTTCCTCCTCTATTCTTCCCCACCTTGTTTAATTACTTAATTATTTCTTGTCTTATTTAGTAGTTAATTCTTTTTTTAAAAAATTTTTTATTTTTATTTTTTTGAGACAGAGTCTCACTTTGTAGTGCAGGCTGGCCCTGAACTATGTAGCCCGGGTTGGCCTAGAATTTACTGTGATCCTCCTTCTTCACTCCTCCAGTGCTGGGATTATAGGCGTGTGCCACCACGCCTGGCCGTTAATTCTACTTGTTCTAACTTTGAGTTATACTTTTGGTAGTTTTGCCAGATTTTCTTGGACTTCTTGGTGTTTCTTTTTTCCCCTCTCTATTTTGAACTTTTAGTGCTGAGGATTAAATCCAGGGATTTGAATGTGCTAAGCAAATACTCTACCCCTGAGCTATAGCTCCAGCCCTTTTTTATTTTGAGACAAGATCTTGCTAGATTACTCTGTTTGGGCTTGAATTTGTGATCTTCCTGCCTTAGCCTCTCAAGTGCTAGGATTACAAGCATGGGCCCCCACCCAAGGCTAGTTATCTATTGTTGCTTAATGAGTTATAACAGACATAGCTATTTATTTATTGGCACCGGGGATTGAACTCGCTTGCGAGGCAGGCAGCAAGAACCACTGAGCTAAATTCCCGGCCCTCAAACATAGCAGTTTAAAATACCACATTTACTCTTTCACTTTTTTTGTGTTTTGGCAGTCTTGACCATAGTTTTACTGGGTCCTCAGCTTGCAATCTCACAGGGCTGCAATCAAGATGTTGGCTGGGGCTTTGTTAGTGTGGTGTGGTGTGGCTCCTGATGTGGCTCATTGGTAGATGTTGTCTAGACCTAGCTTATCAGAAGCATGCTTGTGGAGGGAGGCACTTCAAGCTTTCCTGAGCTACTTGGCAGAATTTATTTCCTTTCAGCTTTAGCATGATGGATGCCTCTCACTCTTATTTATCACATACACTTAATTGTGTATATACCATACTCTTTGCTGCATTTCGTTGGTTATAAAATGTTATGGCTTGTGTGTAGATGTCCCCCAAAGCCTTATGCAGTTGAGGTGGAGCTTTTTCAGAGGTGGCTGATGTGTGATTGATTCATGATGCAATGCTAGGCCTTGTTGGCACTAGGATTAAGGGTGTAAATGTTACCCACTTTAAATAGTCTGAGATAAGTTAAAAGGGGCAGGAAGACTGTTGAGCTCCCTTGCTTGCTTGTTTTTGTGGTCTTCTGCCTCCATGAACTGTTGGCTCTCTCCCATGTTCCACCCTGCCTTGGAGCCACCCGATTATGGACTGAAACCTCTACAAACACTTCCCCTTTTAACCTTGGGGATATCCCTTGGGTGTCTGCATTTTGGGCATTTTGTCTCAGTAAAGAGAGAACAGTAACTAAGACACAGACAAATCAAAGATCTTGCCCACACCCAATGGGAGAAGGGTTACACAAATATGTAATACTAGAAAGTATGGATTATGGGTACACTTTAAAGTGTCACTTTTTATTTTTTGTTGTTGTTGTTCATTTTTATTTCATCATTTTTGCTTTTCACTATCTGTTTTGACTGTTACTCCCTCACTTCCCTAGCCACAGGTTTAAAAAGGAAGAAAAAAAGACTTAGATAATATGATTTGTGGTTCTTTCTCTTGTAGTAGGGTTAAAATTGAATTCAGTGGATCCAACAGTGAGCATTGATCTTAAGTACTTGGGAGTACAGCTACCTTTGGCTCCAGCCACAAGCTTCCCTTTTTGGAATTTTACTGGAACCAACCCTGCCTCTCCTGGTGAGTGAATAACATTTATAAATTCAAGCACAATTTAAATTTCAGGTTATTTGTGATACAGGTTTTTTTTAAAGCTACCATTTGTTGGCGTTATTTAGGATTGTAAAATAAGTTCTTGGATAATGTTAATAAATGATCTATACATTTTAGATGAAGTCTTAGTAATTTGGTGTGTGCTATTAGGTTGCTAGAATTTTGGTCACCTCTTTTACTTTTCTTCTATAGATGCCGGATTTCCGTTTGTTTCTAGGACAGGGAAGACCAATGACTTTACCAAGATCAAGGGATGGAGGGGAAAATTTCATAGTGCTGCTGCATCTAGAAATGAGGGTAATTAGTTTTTTTATTTTTAAATATTTATAAATTCTTAACATGTTTTGAAATATGTAGCCAGAAGTTAGTGTTAGAAATAAGTCTTCTTTAACTATTTTTCCTTAACTCTTCGTTTCGTACTTTAAACTGAACTTAAAATGATTATCTTACTGGTTTTTCTTTCCCCGTGGCCTGAACCCTGAGGTTCAGTTGTCAGTCGTGTGAGACTTAAATAACACCTACATTTAAAAAACTGCATCACCTTCTATTATTCCCACAATTACAAAAAAATCATTTTGAAACATTATTTTGGAACTGTATATATACATCAGAGGTGTATAGTAATTCCTGATAGTTCCATAATTCAAAATAAACTTGGTACAAGTGTTTGACAGTGTGCCTTTTACTTTAGTGATTTTCCTTTCTCCCTACATTTGTTTGTTTACACTTCAGTACTTGATTTTACCATTTGCTTGAAATAGCCTTTCTCACCTTTGAATCTTTCTCTGGTGTTGTGACAATGCAGTGTTGGACTGTTTGCTAACGTTTTATTTTCCTTAAAAAGTGTTGTGTGTGTGTCTGTAATCCTAGCACTCAGGAGGTGGCAGAAGGATCACCACAAATTCAAGGCCAGTCTTTGTTGTTTTTTTTTTGTTTTTTTTTTTTTTTTTTTTTTTTTTTGAGACAGGGTCTCACTATGGAGTTGAGACTGACCTGGAACTCACTATGTAGCCCAGACTGGTCTCAAACTCAACAGCGATCTTTCTCTTCAACCTCCTGAGTGCTAGTATTACAGGTGTGTGCCAACACACCCAGCCTGTTAATATTTCTGTTGATTTTTTTTTTTTTTTGGTACCAGAGGATCGAACTCAGGCCCTTGTGCTTGTAAGGCAGGTGGCGGAACCACTGAGCTAAATCCCTGGCCAAGACCAGTGTTCGCTACATAGTTCAAGGCCTGCCTGAACTACATAGTGATATTCTGTCTCAAAAAACAACTAAATGTTACATTTTGTTTGTGGCTTTACCTTTTCCCTAATGTTTTATATCAGATAGGTACATCAGTTTTTTAAATAGAAATCTTTTGAGGATTTAAATATAAATCTGTTGAGATCTGCTTTAATTTTTTGTTGTTGTTTTGGGGTTTTTTTTTGTTTTTGTTTTTGTTTTTTTTTTGGTACTGGGGATCGAACTTGAGACCTTGCGCTTGCGAAGATCTGCTTTGATTTAATTCTTCCTTTTTGCTCTTAATGATTTTACTTTTCTGTGATTTCTATAGTTAGGTTAAAAGTTGCTGAGGGCTGGGAATTTAGCTCATTGGTTCTGTCGCCTGCTGCACAAGGTTCTGAGTTCGATCCCCTACACCCCCTCAAAAAATTACCGAAAGATTGCTGGATTATATTGATTGTTGTTAGTGCTTTGCAGAAGTCAGTACTCAATCATTTGATTTCTTCCTTCCTTCCTTCCTTCCTTCCCTCCTTCCCTCCCTCCCTCCCTCCCTCCCTCCTTCCTTCCCTCCCTCC